>NC_135719.1:150588093-150953558 GCF_964656455.1 Halichoerus grypus
CCAGGCAGGGGCCGGTGAGCATGGGGGAGGCCAGGGCCCGGCCAGGGGCCCCGCGGGAGGGCGGCATGCTGTCCCCGGTCCCACGGTGGTTCCTGCAAGTGAGGGGCTTCCCCGATGCCAGGGGCCGCAGTGCCCAGACCTCCTGGGCCCGCTGTCTGTGGGGTCCGCTGCAGCTAGCCGTCACCCTCCTGCGGCCGGGGGCCCCGCCCTGCCCCCAGGGCTCCCTGCGCGGGGGCCCCCCCAGGCTGTGACCGTGCCCCCTGCCCCCAGGCCAGCATCAAGGCCTCCCAGGCGCTGGATGAGGTGTTCCAGGCCATCGAGCAGAAGAAGCTAGAGTTGGCCAGCTACCTGTGTGAGGATGCTCAGCAGCTGTCCCTGGAGGACACATTCAGCACCATGAAGACCTTCCGGGACCTCTTCATCCGCGCCCTGAAGGTGGGCCGGGCCGCAGCCCCTCTCCAACCTCGGCAGAGCAACTGGAATCGCCCCTCAGTGCCAGACTCCTGTCGTCCCTTGAGGGCTGGGGGTCACGGGCTCTGTGTCCACCCGCACAGGAGAACAAGGACCGGAAGGAGCAGGCGGCGAAGGCCGAGAGGAGGAAGCAGCAGCTGGTGGAGGAGGAGGCGCGGAGGCCGCGGGGGGAGGACGGGAAGCCTGGTGAGGCCGGGCCCAGCTGGGGGGTGAGGGAGAGCTGGGGGGGCGGGCCTCCTTGGGGCCAGGTCTGCGAGTCCTCCGTGCTCGTGCTCGTGCTCGTCCCCCATCCTTGAAGCTCTTGGGGCACCGCCCACCCCCTCCAGGTCATCTCCTTTTCAGGGTCACCCGGGTGGGCTCCAGGGACCCACAGGCAGCCTCTCTGAGGGTCCCTGGGGCTTCTCAGTCAGGAGGGGAGTCGGGAAGCAGGAGGAAGTGTGTGTCATCGACGCCCTGCTGGCTGATATCAGGAAGGGCTTCCAGCTGCGCAAGACGGCCCGTGGCCGAGGGGACGCAGAGTGGGGCAGCAAGGCGGCTGCCACGGACCCGCCCAGGGACAAGGCGCCTGGTGAGACCCTCTCCTGCCTCTCATCACCATTTCCCTCCCGCCATCCCTGCTGCCTGCTCCCCCCTCCTGCAGGAAGCCCTCTCTGACCTCATAGGAGAGTCCTCCGGGCAGCTCCCTTGTTGCCTGAGAAATGGCACGGCCACGAGGTGGGGCTAGAGGGGCAGCTCGGCCTCCTGGTGCTCCCGTCTGCAGCGAGGGCCTTTGACAGGTGTCCCTGTCCCCGGGGCCCAGGGATGCTGAAGTGGTGGGAGAGGTGGGCACGGGGCCTGGGAGAGGGGCGCTCCACTCAGCGTGGCTGCTCGGTGGGGGGGCGCTCTAGGGACAGGGATGAAAGCCCAGTGTCCCCTGCTCGGCCACACCGTGGGCCTGCTCTCTGGGAACCCACACCTGGAGGCCACCAGGGAAGTCTCGGGGCTGTGGGCTCTGCAGGGCTGGTGGCATTCGGGTAGAAGCTGGGGTGGACGGAGACCTCCCCCTTGGGCACATCCTCAGGATGGTCTGGGAGTCGGGGCCCGCCCTCAGCTGCCATGTGCTGTGTCCACAGCGGCCCCCAGAGTCCCCTCAGGAGGCACCAGCTGCCCCACCTCTGAGCCCCGGGGCTGGGACCTCTCAGATGCCACTGCCCCGAGCCCACAGCCCACTGCAGACCCATCAGAGGAGGGCGGGCCTGGGCCCCTGGAGAGGCGTTCTTCCTGGTACATGGATGCCAGCGATGTCCTGACCACCGAGGACCCTCAGAGCCCCCAGCCTTCTCAGGGCGCCTGGCCCGTGGCGCTGGGAGGTGCGCAAGCCCTGAAGCCTCTCAAGCTCTCTGGTGACAAGCCTCCCGGGGTGAGAGGGTCGAGCCAAGATGCTGAAGACCCCACAGCCCCTGAGGGCGTCTGCCTGGCCGAGGCCGACAGCACCGTGGAGGGGCCACCGGACGCAGCTGCCCACGGCCGCAGTGCCGACCTCCCCGCCACAGGCCCTGGCGTGGCCGGGGACGGCGACGGGGACGGCGACGGGGACCAGGAGGACACAGCCCCAGATTCTGCACTGGACACATCCTTGGACAGGTCCTTCTCTGAGGACACAGTCACGGACTCTTCAGGGTCCGGCACTCTCCCCAGGGCCCGGGGACAGGCCTCAAAGAGGACGGGCAAGCGAAGGAAGAAGCGTCCCTCAAGGAGCCAGGAAGGTAACTTGGGGCTCCCCTCCTGTCATTCCTCGTCCCCCGGAAGCAGGGGACCCAGGTGGGCAGGGCACATGGGGCTTGGGGGCATTGATGTGTGACCCACAGCAGGGCCCCGAGCGCCGAGCCGCGGCCGGCCGTTCCCTCCTCTCCCCCCAGGAGTGGGTGATGCCCGGACACCCCATGTCCTGCAGGAGAGATGGCCACCCTTGTGCTCGTGAGAGGAGCGGCTTCGGGAGGGGGAGCCCTGCCCCTGGCCCACCGACTCCTGTTCCACAGCGTCCCCGGCAGGGAGTGGTGGCCGGGGCGGGTGCGGCCAGGGGCTGCCTGAGACCCCGCCGTGTCTGGTGCAGCCGGAGCGCCAGCTCCGAGCTCAGGCAGGTCAGGAGCAAGCCGCTGAGGGCGTCTCTCTTGTTTGGAAGCAGAGCCTGTCCCTGACTCTGACGATAGTAAAACACAGAGACTCTGTGTGGTTCAGTGAGGTACGTACCCGCGCGGGCGCTGAGCACTAACGGCGCCAGAGGCCGCCCGCACCCAGCCCTCCCGGACGCTAACCCGCCCCCCCAGAGCCTGCCCGCCTCTGCCGCTGGTGGTGGGACCCGCCTGGCCTCGGCCTTCCCCCCCCATGGAAGGGCAGGAGCCGTGCCTTGCTTAGCTGGTGTCTCTGCTGCGGCCAGGTGTGACCTTGGAGCTGTGCGCTGGCCAATAGGCCTCAAGTGGGGGGGGCTCTGACGGCGGGGGTCTCTGACGGCGGGGGGGCTCTGACGGCGGGGGCGGCTTGGCCTCCTAGGCCGGGCAGGACAGACGGAGGTTGCACCTGTCCCAAGCGGTCTGGCTAGCCCGGGGCTTTCTTGACTCCTGTCTCTCAGGGTGGCACCTTCGCTCTGAGACCTTCCATGAGGCACACCCCAGCCCTCCTCTGGCCCTTGTTGGGCCACAAATGTCCCCAGGGAGGCAGTGAGGGACAGAGACAGTCCCAGGGGTTGGCTGCCAGGGAGAAGCGGGCCACAAGCCCTCTCCAAGGAATGGCCGGACCTCCCCTCCCTGGCGGCCAGGTCCTGGGGACCACAGATGGGTCTGTAGGCACATCCCGGGTCCACTGCACCAGGCCTCCCAGGACTCCCAAGTATGGGCAGGACCGTCATTGTCTCTGACGTGGCCCGAGAGGCTCACAGATGCAGACAGACAGGCCTGGGGTCCCTGCCGCATTCCGGACCATGCTGGTGGTTTGCAGACCAGTTCCTCACGAGCGGGGAGCCCCCTGGGTCTGCACACACCTGCCCCCAGCTCGGAGCCCCGGTGCTGTGCTGGCCTGCAGGGCCCGGGGCGCAGGACTCGGGGCACAGAGGAGAGGTCCAGCAGTGCCCAGAGGAAGCAAGGGCAGAAGCGAGGTCAGGTGCACCCCTCTTTACAGTTTATCCTCACTATTGGGTACAGCCTTTAGTCTCAGTTCCAGAGTTTGCTCCTGGGGTTACTTTCTGAGCTTGGCTCTCTGGTGGGAAACACCAGCGTACACTAGCAAGTGGGGCCGAGTGGTCTGTGGGTTTGGGGGGCTGGCAGCCACATGTGGCCGCTGCCCAGGGAAAGATCAGTGTGCCCAGCACGGTTCTGTGCTCTCGCAGGACCGCCCCCGTCCTCCAGCATAGCGGTCCCGCTGCCGCGTGCTCGCTCCCCCACCCTGGGCCCCAGCATCCCAGTGGCTGGGGGCAGGAGGAAGGAATCCCACCCTCCTTGTCTCCTCAACCTTTTATTTGGAAAAACTTCAACCAGACAGGGAATTTGCAAGATCATAACGAACACCACATACCCTTCACCCCGAAAGGGCAAGAACTTGTAAAAAAGAGTGAAATGATCAGCATTTGCTGCATTGCTCTCAACTTCACTAAAGGATTTGAGAGTTAGGGGCATCGTGCCACTTGAACCCAGCCCCCAGGGTCTCCTGAGAATGAGGCTGCTCTCCCCAGCCCCCATCCAGCATGTTTCGGGGTCTGTCATGTGCAGCCCCAGGCCCCAGCAGGGCCCAGGCAGGGGTCCCACCTTGCCTGGTTGTTTTGGCTTGTTGGAACCGAGACACCCCCCACCCCTGGGGACCACACATCCAGCCTCTGTCTGTCTCGGGTGGCCCCCGTGTAGAAGGCACCTTCACTTCAGGGGTGTCCCATGGCTTCCCCCCCACTGCTTCCAGATTGTGTTTGGGGCAGGAATTCGACACACGTGATGTGGGTCCTCCCCAGGGCCCCTCAAGAGGGGCTTGGGGCCTTTTATCCCCTGGGTAGGGGCCTGGATGCCAATTACCTGGTTGAGGTGGTGATTTGGGAGCCCCCTGCTATGTGGTGCCCTGGCCCCGCCTTGCCCTGGGTCCTGGCACCCTGGGGGGGCCGACAGAAACCCTGCTCTGAATGACTTTTGACTTTTCTTCTTCTCACTTCTGTGCCCCATCTCTTTCAAGCATGATCCTCAAACCTGTCTGCTCAAGACCCACAGGGAGCCTGGGGTGGCCATGGGGGCAGGGCATTTGCAGGGAAGAGCCGAGCAAGGGGCCCTGGACCAGAGGGCTTTGGTGGGCAGGGGGCCTGCAGGGCCGGTTGGGGGCGTGCAGGTGGCAGGAACTGTGGAGGTGGGGCCCTGGTGCCCTGGGGACCAGAGCTGGAAAAAGACAAGTCAGGAGGCATCCAGTGTAAGGGGTGGATAGGGAAGCAACTGAGGAAGCTCCAGGGAGAGGCAGCAGTGGGGACTGACTGATGAGGGTGGACAGTGTGGCATGGGCCTGGGCTGGGAGAGCAGGGCCTGGGGGGAGAGCAGGGCCTTGGAGAGTGGTGAGGGGAGAGAGCAGGGCCTGGGGCGGGTGGGAGAGAGCAGGACCTCTGGTAGGGGGAGAGAGCAGGGCCTTGGGTGGGGGGGAGAGCAGGGCCTCTGGTGCGGGGAGAGAGCAGGGACTGGAGGGAAGGGAGAGAGCAGGGCCTGGGAGGGTGGGGGAGAGCAGGGCCTGGCTGGGAGAGAAGGCCCTAGGGGGAGGGGGGAGAGCAGGGTCTGAGGGGAGGGGAGAGCATGGCAGAGGGGGGAGAACAGGGCCTGAGCAGGGGAGAGAGCAGGGCCTCGTGGGGGTGGGGCGTGAGAGTGGAGAAGGTTGGGGAGAATAGGACCTGGGTGGGGAGAGAGTAGGGCCTATGGTGGGGGAGGAGAAAAGGGCCCAGAGAGGGGGAGAGAGCAGGGCCTGTCAGGGGTGGGGGGTGGCAGGCCTGGGGAGGGGGCAGGAGAGAGCAGGGCCTGGGGGCAGTGGAGAAAGGGGGGATGAGGGGAGAGAGTAGGGCCTGGTGGGGGAGAGCAGGGCCTTGGGGGGTGGGGGAGAGCAGGGGGGGCAGGGGGGGTGGGGGAGAGCAGGGGGGGCGGGGGGGTGGAGAGCAGGGCAGAGGGGGAGAGAGTAGAGCCTGGGGGCTGGAGGGAGAGCAGGTCCTGTGGGGAGGGAGGAGAGCAGGGCCTGAGGGGGGAGAGCAGGGCCTGAGGGGATAGGAGAGAGCAGGACCGGGGAGAGGGGAGGGCAGGGCAGAGCGGGGAGAGCAGGGCCTGGTAGGGGGTGGAGAGCAGGGCCTGGGGGGGGGGCAGGCCCAGAGATCCAGGTGGACAAGAGCCAGCTGGCTGGGGGTCATCCCAGCACCTTCCACCTGGAAGAGTCTTGCTGCTCAAGAGCAAGGGCCTAAGGTCAGCGTGGACCCGGGGAGACACAGCCAGGCCACCAGGCCATGGTGACGGGATCCCAGGAGCCTGTCCCCAGCAAGTCTGCTCCTGACGATGCCATTTCCTCTCGCTCTCCACAGGCCTCAGCCTTAAGCCCAAAGCCAAGTGAGCGTGCCCGCGGCCGGCCCCCGCACAGCAGTGGGCCCCGGACGTGCTGCTGAGTGGGGCTCCTCCAGGGCCAGGCTGGAACTGGGCCCCTGAGAAACCAAAACTCTGTGCCTTACCCTCCAGGGAGGTGGGCCTCCCGGAGCTGCTCGGGGGCATGTGGCCGAGACCCCAGCAGGCACCAGGGCCCGGCCCCCGGCCCCGTCCTGGACAGCCTGCACGCCCCCAGCCCTCTGTGGTCTGCTTTCTGAATGCCGATGCCCACGCCTGCACCTGCATGCACCACAGCACCCCCACGGGCACGTGGGCAGGGCCTGTGTCCCCAGGGCGCCTCTCAGCCTGCGCCCTGCCCTCCAGCCACCTGGCGCCCAGATGCTTCTAGAGACAGGCCCTCGCAGACCTCTCCCCACAAAGCCACGGGAGCCGGGCAGAGCTGGAGCCCCACACCCCCGCCCGCTGCCTCCTCACCCAGCCCCGGGCCCCTGCTCCCAGCTCGGCCTCTCAACCGGTTTGGCTGGGCTGGAGCTGAGTGGATTTTAACTGAAATATGATTGTTTGTGCATCTCTGCTCTTCTGTGGTAGCTGAGTTGGGCATAGGTGGCGGGCAGAGGACCCGAGGGCCTGGGGTAGGGGCGGGCAGGCCAGCATCACCACGAACAGGCCATGGTCCCCCCGCTCAGCAAACGGAGGGCGGCTCCCCCGGGGCTGGCCCCCGTCCCAGTACACCCAGCCCTGGCTGCCACGGCCGGGGCCTGGCCACCTTGTCACCAGAATGACCCTCCCTACCGCTGCCCCCTCCAGAGGGACCGGGCTCTCCCCGCGCTGGGCTGAGAGGAGGCTGAGGACCCAGGCCTGGCGGCTGCCAGCTCCCCCTGCCCCGCCCCTGCCCCAGGTGTGTGCTCCCGAGGCTGGCGTCTGCAGAGGCTCAGACCAATAAAGAAGAAAAGAGCTGGCCCCGGGAGCGGCGGCGTGGCGTTTAGGAGCAGCGGGCAAACGTGCAGTGACCTCTCCCAGCGGCTGTGCGGACACGGGCCTGCCTGCTCCCGAAACACCCCCAGGACCGGAGCAGAGCAGGTGCCAGACAGACCCAGAGTGGGGGCGAGGGGAGCCCAGAACGTCCGTGCAGAAATCTCACCCGCTGAGTCTTCAGCGGATTTACAAGGCCTTCAAGCACCGTGATCCAGTTCTAGAATATTCCATCATCCCCCCGAAGTTCCCTTAGCGGCCACTCCCCATGCTGCCTCCCCCAGCCCCCAAATCTGCTTTCTCTCTCCATAGATTTGCTTTCTCTGGACGTTTCCTATAAATGGAGTCCCGCTACGTGGCCTTTTGTGGCCAGCTTCTCCTACGTAGCGTGTTCTCGAGATTGACCGTGTTGTAGCGTGTGTCGGGACTCCACTCCTTTTTGTGGCGGAGTGGGATTCGCCGTCTGGGTGGGCCTCGCCCTGCCTCACGGCGTGGACGCCGCCGGGGGGTTTCCGTGGGAAGCTGCTGCGAATATCCGCAGGCCGGTCTGCGTGTGGACGTGGGTTTTGGTTTCTCACAGGCCGGCTCGGTAACTGTAGGAAACTGCGAGGTGTCTTCCAAAGCGGTGGCCCCGTGTTGCACTCAAGGATGTGAGCCCCTGTGCAGGCGTCTGAGGGCTCTGCGTCCGGGCCCACCGCGCGTGAGGTGGTCCGCGGGGCGCTGTGGCCCAGGGTGGAAGCCCCAGCTGGCTGAGCCCACCCGCTCCCTCGGGCCCGCCCCGCTCCCACCGTGAGCCCCCCAAGCTCGGTGACCTGTACTGCCCCTACCCCGGTGACAGGCCCACGGTGCACAGGCCGCCGCAGGGGGGACGTGTTCTAATTCAGGAGAGGCCGTGTGACAGGCCGGACCCAGCTGCCGGGCAGGGACAGGGCTGTTTATAGAAAAGCCTGACTCCCCCCCAGGCCCGCCGGCTATTTATAGACCTGGGCTTGGGGGAGTTGGTGCCCCTGCCGGCCAGCGTCCGGCCCTGCAGATCCCGTGTGAACCCCCATGGTGGCCCCCTTAGCCCCAGTCTCCCCCAGGAAGGGCCCCCAGCCAGCAGCCCCCTTCCGCAGAGGGAAGCACCCCGTCTGACGGGACTCCGGCACATGTCCCTCCCCTCCGCGGCTCCAGCGGGCACTCCAGCCGCTCAGCAAACAACCCTTCCCGCCTTCTTGCTCCCTTCTACCACCAGCCCGCCTTTTCCTTGTCTACACAGCCAGCCTCTGCTCCAGCTCCGCTCCACCGCCTCACTCCCAGAAACACCCAGGCCACTGCCGGCCACCCGAGGCCTGCTCGCCCTGCCCACAGCCCCTGCCGGCCACCCGAGGCCTGCTCGCCCTGGCCTGCCTTCGAAACATTCAGAGCCCAGAGTCTCAGGCCCTCCTGCCCCTGTTCAGCCACTTCCCACGGGCTGGCAGTGGGGGGTGGGGGGAGCGGGGGGGTGCTGCTGTCACCCAGGAAGGCCAAGGACACAAAGCCTGCCCCTCACACCCCACTTACCCCTGCATTATGGTGTTTGCCCCACGGCGATGCCGGGAGAAAGGAACTGGTGGGGTCCCCATGTGAGAGAAGAGGGTCCGGGACCCAGAGGGGTCAGAGCCAGGGTCCCAGCGGGAGCCCAGGGGAATGTAGGAAGGGAACAGGAGGAGAGAACTAAGGAGGGCGGGCTGGCAGAGCCGTCCTCTGCTGGGACTCTCCATGAGTGACCTCTGTGTGACTACCCTCCTCCTCCATGGGAACTTCTGGTCTCCCCGTGGGAGCCCAAGGAGCCCAGCGGCTGTCTGAGCCCCGGCCACAGGCTAATTGCTGGGCTCCAGGTCCCTCTGTACTGAGACACTCCCCCCACCAGAGAGGGGACAGGGGCTCCTGGCCCTGGAGGGAGGGGCCCATAGCGCACGCCTGCCCCCGGGGGTCCATCCCTGGCCCCTTCTCCCAGTGGGGCTAGCCATGTCCACACCCGAGTCCGCGTGGGACGTCGGGGGACCCGGGTGGGCCAGACGGGAGCCCCGCAGACTGTTGCAAATCCCCTCTGGAAGCCCTGTCCCCCCAGAGGCAGGCCAGGAAAGGAATCTGCTGTGGGGCCTCTTGGAGACCCTGGTCGTGCGGGGCTGGTGAGCATCCCCGGCTGCTTCTCTGCTGGCCAGGTGGCCGGCCATCAGGCGTCCTGTCCCCCTGGATTCTAGGGTCCTGCAGACCAAAGGCTGTGCCTCCTGGTGGAACCTGAGAGCTGCTCCAGGCAGGCACGTTGGTCCCGCCACTCCCTGTCCTGTGCTGGACACTGAGCCCCTGAGAGTATGGGTGGGGGCGCTGGGGGAGGGGGCACACTGTCCTCTCTCTCCTTGGCCACCAGAGCACGCGCATGGGCCCTGGACCAAGGTTCGCCTCAGGGCAGGTCCCCGCCCCAAACCCCCAAGGATGCAGACCCTCCAGGTGGAGTGTGAAGACATGGCCCCCTCTCCCACCCTGAAGAGGGCCCCCCAAGTTTCTAAAACCCTGAGGTGCTGGGCCTGGAGTGGGGCAGCACGGGTGCCCCCATTAGGGTTCCCGAGGGAGAAACCTGGCTGGCGCGGCTCACCGGCTGTCCCTGTGCCCCCACCCCCAGAGCTAGGTGCCCGAGGCCCAGCTCGGCTCCCCAGTGGGGGCTGGGCTGGCGGGGGCGGGACCCGGCGGCGGAGGTCACCCAGAGGCGCCACTGCGCCCGCCGGGCCCGCCCCCGGCCCGCCCCCTGCCCTGGGCCGGCTTCTTTTAGTGGCGGCGGCGGCAGGGCTGTCCCGTGGCCCAGCACAGCAGAGGAGTGACCAGACCAACATGTCGGGGACCCGCGCCTCCAACGACCGGCCCCCCGGCCCGGGCGGCGTCAAGCGGGGACGGCTGCAGCAGGAGGCGGCGGCCACGGGCTCCCGGGTGACCGTGGTGCTGGGCGCGCAGTGGGGGGACGAGGGCAAAGGCAAGGTGGTGGACCTGCTGGCCACGGACGCCGACATCATCAGCCGCTGCCAGGTGCGGGGCCCCCCACCCACCCAGCAAGCCCCCTCCTCCCCTTGCACCCAGGGGCCCTGACCTCCCTGTTCTCCCACGCCCTGAGCTGGACACGCCTCTTGGAGAGCTCCCCTTCCTGGACTCCCTCCTCCACCCCACGGCGCGGACCCCTCTGCACGCACACTCTCCCCTCCCCCGCTCCCTCCCCCGCTCCCTCCCCCCGGGACCGCCTTCCCCACCCAGCCCCACCCCTCCAGGCAGGGGGCCAGGGAGGAGTTATAAATACCTTAGCTGAGTTGGGGACACCCGATCTTTAGGGGGGCGGGGTGGGGTGCGCCATGGGTGTGACACTGGGCCCTCCGGTGTGGGGGTGGGGTGGGGTGGGGTGGGGCCCCCAGCTCCTGGCTGTCGGGGTCTGGCACAGGGCTGGCCACGGGGTGGCCCTGGGGGGCCAGCCAAGAGGACGCAGAGGCAAGGGCAGGACAGTGGGCCAGGACCTGAAGGAAGACAGGCCAGGGACAAGGAGGGTCCCCGGCCAGACTGGGGTGGGGGGAGAGGGAGGGGCCACGGATGGCTGGCCAGGGTGACCCAGCGGCTGGCGGTGCCACCGGGGAGGCCAGACACAGGCTGTGTCCCCAAGGGCCCAGGGTGGCCACTGCCAGCTGTGGGCTGCCCTGGGTGCTGCTCCCGCGGAACCACGCCCCTGTGCCGGGGCTGAGAGCCACGCCTGCTGCTGGGCCGACTTAGAGCCCCGGGCACAGAGGGGACAGCTTTAGGGTGCATGCTTTGGCTGTGCTGGGGTTTGGAGCCATGCCCGCTGCCCCAGATGGGGAAGGGGCACCCCCTGAGTTCCTTGTCTGGTCTGTGGCCTCATTTCCCAGCTCCAGCCCGGAGGGCTAGGGCCGGGGCACACCCCCGGGGAAGGAAATGGGCCCAACACTTGGCTCAGGGAACACCCAGCCGCTATCTGGGCCACTCCTGTCCGATGCAGACAGTGGATTCCTGGAAGGAGCTTCCTGGCATCGTGAGAGACCTCCCACCCCCTCTGCCCTTAGCCAGGCGAGCAAGCCCACTCCTGGCCGGACAGCCCCCAGTGCCAGAGGCGGTCTCCGGGCACCCTGCTGCATGGGCTGGGGGCCTTTGCCCCCCCGCAGCCGGGCACACAGTGCCAGCACTCTCCATGTACCCTGCTGGCTCCAGGGAGCCTCACAGGTCTGTCTGTGGCCCGTCTCCCTTCTGAAGAGCCCGGGCGGGCTTTGCAGGCCCTCCTGGCCACAGAATGGTTCTGGAGTGGGGCGTCCCTGCTCTGCCACCTGGGTCAGCAGGACAGACCGGCCAAGCACAGAGCAGGCTGGAGCCCCGTCACCTGACCTGGGGGCCCACTGGGC
Organism: Halichoerus grypus; assembly: GCF_964656455.1. Taxonomy (NCBI): domain Eukaryota; kingdom Metazoa; phylum Chordata; class Mammalia; order Carnivora; family Phocidae; genus Halichoerus; species Halichoerus grypus. Next base: position 150,599,519 of record NC_135719.1, read on the forward strand.
ACCTTCGCCCCTAGGTGACTTCTCAGACTGAGATCAGATGTGTCTCCGCCTGCGGGAGCCCCGGCTGACCTCACAGTGGGGATAATCGTGGGCCGTCCTGGGAGCCTAAGGCGCCTTCTCCAGCCTCCCAACAGTGGTGAAGCAGGGAAACTGAGGCCCAGAAAAGTTGAGGAATGAGAAGAAGCAGCATATGTGGGCCCTCACATGTGCCACACATCCATCGAGCCAGGACGGGGTGTCCGGATGCATAGTGAGGGCCCCGCGCTGGCCCTAGGGAAGGCTGCCTCTTACCTAGAGTGTGTGTGCATGAAGCTCAAAGTCACAGCCGTGGGTGCCCAGAGCCAAACCCAGCCCTGACCCCAGGAGCCGGGCAGCACATGGGAGCAAGGGGCCCCAGGAAGCGGGCAGCGGGGCACGTGCAGTGGGCAGGAGTCCCGCCTGGGTGGCTGCCTGGAAGGGCTGAAGCCGGCCAGCCCCAGTGACCAGAAGGGTCACCTGGCCTGTCACTCGGGCCCGGGGCCGTCCTGAGTGGCAGCTGCATGCCCCACAGCTGCTGGGCTCCACTCTGCCTCTGCTGACCCCCCACCACCCCTCCTCCCATTCGGCACCCCTCTGAAGCCCTTTGTGGCCCTCAGCGGTCTGGGGCCAGGCCCACCTGCACCCCCACAGCTGTCCTGGTTTCTTTCCCATCAATCATGTGGGGCCTGTGGTGAGCACCCCAGGACTCCCCCACCGCCTTCCCGACGGTACAGGGTCTCGGGCTTGGGTCCCTCCTGCTGTTTTCTGTGCTGTTTGGGGGGGGGCAGCCTCCCCTTCTCACTGAACCGACTCCGCACGGCCCACCCTCCCCTAATGTTCCCATGGCACCCCCAGCGCTCTGGGTGTGTGGGGGCTGCTCTGGGGTCCCTGGGGTCGGGGCTTGGCCGGGAAGGCCCCCCTTTGTTCATTGCGGTGCAGGCTCCCTCTGGGCCATGTCACGGTGCCCCTGGGGACCACTGCTGGCCTCCAGGGGTGCTGGCAACCCTGTTCTCTGCGGTGACTTTGCACAGGCATTCGGGCTGTGAGGTCTGCCCACCCCGTCTTCGGAGTCCACACACCTCCACTGGGCTCTGTCTTTCTGCGTCTGCCACCATCCTTCCCTCGACCCTCTCCCCAGCCCGGAGTCGGCTCCAGGCCCATGTAGCCTGCTGCTCACGCCCACCCTTCCTCTGTTTCCGAAGTTACTTTGGCCAGAAGGCTCTGGGGCTGCCCAGGACTGCCAAGGTCGGAGTTTAGAATTCCCTCCTTTGCAACTGCAGTGTGAATGGTCCTGGGGCTCCATGCGTGACTGTGCTCAGTACAAGGGTGCTGTGTTTCTTTCAGTTTCCACCACAGTCTCCATGCAGTCACCCCGTCTGGGGGGGGGGGGGCCGTGTCCAGCCGGGGCCATGTCCTCTGATGGCAGTGGTCACCCAGCGGCGGCTCGAGAGGAGGGGCCTCCCCAGCTTACACAGCCCTTTGTGGCCGTGGGAGCGTCTGCCCTGGGCAGCTGACCCTGCATGCCCACCTGGAGCCCCTGAGCTCTCCCTCCTGCCCCAGTGCCCTCTGAACGAGTGAATGGGGCAGATGGTAGATGAGGTAAAGCCCTGCATAGGTGGGTGGACTGCAGGTCTCCCCAGCGACAGGCAGGGGTGGGTCACCAGTGTCTCCACCCTGAGGGCAGGCCCCTTGCTGTGTGTCGCCCAGGACCCAGACTCAGCCGGACCCCACAGCACCCAGGGCTGGCCAGGAACCTCTCCACCGCCTCTGAGAAGCTGCCGCCCTCCCCTGCTCACCTCCCTGCTCCTTTTGTCCACGTGCCCGGCACTCAGACCAGGGCTGGGGATGGACGCAGGCAGACGAGCTGGTCCCGAGCAGGTCCCTCTCCCAGTGAGCCAGACGGGGGGGTCAGCAGGCTCTGTGGCTGCCGGGGTGGGGGGCGGGCTGTCAGAGAAACAAGATCAGGAATGTTGGGGAGAGTCTGGAGCTCACAGGCCTGGGGCCCCTCAAAGCTGACGGGGGGGGCGGTGCTGCATCCCAGGACAGCCAGCCAGGCTGGTGCCCCCCGGGGACCAGGGCCGAGGGGGCACTGTGGCCAAAGGAGCCGTCCAGAACAGCATGGAGACCCGTGTCCTTGGGGGTCCAGAGAGAATGGGACGGGGGGCCCTGGCAGGTCAGAGGTCAGCGGAGGACGACAGCAGGGTGCTGGGGATGAGGCCAGTACGAGGAGGGCAGGAGCGGGACAGATGCTGGCCAGCGTAGGAGACAGGGCATGCAGGGAGCCTCGCGGAGCCGCGTGCGTGTGGAGAGGGCCTGGCAGGGGGACGGCCGCAGCTCTGGGGGAGCGGGGGTGGGCACCCCAGGGGCATCCCTGAGCCCCTTGCGCTGCCCCCAGTGCACACTCGCAGCCCACCGCACCCCACCCCGTTGGCTCCAAGGAGGTGGAAGCCCCTGACCGGCGAATGGAGACCCTCTGAGCCAGCTGAGCCCACCCGTCATCGTCCCGAGGCCTGCGCCAGCGGGTGCCAGGCCACACTTGGGGACCGAAGGCCTGGCCTTCACAGGGCCCAGCTGCCTGCCCTGGGCTGCTGCCGGAGCAGGTCCCTCAGCCCGGGACGGCCCCCAGGAGACGCGCTGTGGGAGATTCAGGGGCTCCGCAGAGGGCGGCACGGGGGGGAGGGGCAGGAAGATGGCTCTCACAGGCTCTCTGTCCCCTAGGTTTTGGGCCCCGGTGGAGCATCAGAGCTGGCTCTCAGGGCCGCACAAGCCTCGAGGTGCCAAGGAGGGTGGCTGAGGCCGCGCTCTCTAGGTGCCGGGTGGGGACCGGGGAGGCGGTCTGCACTGTGGCCCACGGCCACCGCTCATACTCCGGCAACAGGCCATGTGTGTATCTCCCTGCTGGGCCTGGGCCCTCCTGGACTCCTGCAGGGACAGGAAGGATCAGAGCTGGCCAGGTTCCTGAGTGGGCCAGCCTTGGCCGTGGTCCTCTTCCTCTGTCCAGGAGTGAGAGAACCCCGTTTCTTAGATCCCTGCCTCCGGGGAGGCAGCTGGCTGGGGCGTCCATGAGGTTCGAGCAGGAGTGGTGGGAGTGGCTTCAGGGTCCGTGGTGGGTCCAGAGCTGGGCCGGACCGAAGGCTCCACTGCAGAGGGAGGACCTGGAGGCAGGCAGAGCCCCCGAGGGGCCACACCAAGCCCTGCCTCTGTGCCCAGCTCCCGCCTGACTTGGCCTGTCCCCAGGGGCACAAAGGTAGGGGGAGGCCAGCTCCAGCGAGCTGTGGGGCAGACAGCAAACCTGAGGTCTGGGAAACGCCCCAGGCTGCCCTGAGGTCCAGGACAGTCCTCGCTCACTTTCCCAGGGCACAGAGCATGGAACCTCCAGAATCTGCCCTCTTAGGACAGGGAGGCTGAGAGCCGCCCAAGAGGCAAAGGTGGCCAGGCTGGGCCGGACATTCGCACCGTCCCTCACTGGGGCCCTGGACAAGCTCCTCCCTCCACGTGGTTTTCCAAACGGGGCAGGAGCTGCACCCCCCAGCCCGATGGCCCCCTGGCCCGGCCCTCCTTGGGCCCGCAGATGGCAGCTGGCAATTGGGCTAAAGCCTAAGGAGGGCAGTGGGGTGTTCCTGCCCCCACCTCGCCACCTGCCCGCATGCCACCCGGATGGGGGGACAGACCAGGGTCTCTCTGGGACAGTCACCCTGGACCTCGGCAGAGCTGCTGGGAGGTGCTCCTTGCAGGTCAGCAGGCATCCTGGGGCAGGCTCATGCCCCTGCGAGTGGACTGTGGTCTGAGGCCTGGACCCTTCAGCTGGCCGGGGTCATCTGATGCCCACTGGCCCGCGATGGCCTGTGCCTGTTCCTGGTGCCCATGTTTACCCCAAACAGAGGTGGGGGTGTGCTCAACAGTGCTTCTGGTCTGTGTGTGTGTCCTTGGGCCAGCTGACCTTGGCACTGGGCGCTGGGAGAGCAGGGCCGGGGGCGGGGGTCTCCCTCTGAGGCTGAGCCCACTGCCTCCCCTCCACCCTGTCTGCCCCACCCCATCAGCGTCTGCTCTTTCCCTTCCCTCCGGCAGCCCCTCTGGGGTCCCTTCCCCAAGCCTCCTCTCCGTGGCAGCCCAGCCCGCTCACCTCCCACTACCATCTCCATCCTGAGCCCCCGAGGCCTGGTGCTGCCTGTCCGCCCTTGCTTGTGGGGTGGCCCCCTAGGCTCCCAGGCCCCCAGCGCCCCCTTTGTCCTTCCCGTCTGCTCCCCACAGGGCAGCCCATCTGTTTCCACCATCATTCCCTCAGAGGCTGCGGTCAGTTCCCACAGCCAATGACCTGGGAGTCCCAGGGCAGCTCGGCCCCCACTGGCCACGGGGAAGCCCAGGGACATGGCACGGTCGTGCAGCAGGGCCGTGGGGTGCACACCTGGACTGCCGTGGCCCCAGGAGTCTGTCAGAGACATCCTCCACGCCGTGTCGGAGGTGGTGGGAGCAGCCCCACACGGACCTTCCACATGCACCCCAGACACTCAGTGCTCGGCCGTCTGGGGCCCTCCGTGGACCCGGCTTCTGGCAGGAACATCCTGGGCAGCTGGTAGAGCTCGCAGGGCTGAGCCCGGGGTGAAGGGGTGTTGTGGAAGTCAGGGAGATGCGTTAGGGGAGGGCCCCACTACTTAATTTACCAATGCATGATGTGAGGTCCAGGAGGGAAAGCCCTTGGCCTGGTGTCTCTGGTGTCTGCCCCTTGCTGTCCCCGGGCGCCCTGCCACCCCCTGCCTGGGCTGTTTGGGTGGAGGAGCCGGGAGACATAAATCTCATCCAGATGCTCTGTAAGGAACAGGTGCTCCCGGTGAGGAGGAGGGGGGAGGAGGCCACCGTCATTCAGCCCTGCCTGGGGTGGGCAAGACTGAGGCCGCTAAGAGCCAGCCGCCCAGCGCCCCCCTCTTCGAGGCAGGAGGACAGTGGGGTGTGGTAGGGAGTGGGCCTTGTCCGTGGAGAGGCCCTGTGGATAAGCCAGTGTTTCTGCGGGAGCTTAGGGCAGGAAGGAGGGGCTGGGCTGGGCCCAGGGCACCGGGCACCAGCCAGCATGCTTCCCCACCCAGGGGCAGCCCTGAGGGTCCGGTGCCGCACACCCTGGGGGCCCACAGTGCCCTCTGCTCGTGGGAACAGCAGAATGGGCATCCCTCCTGGGGCTGGCTCTCCTTGGGCTCCCCTCAACCCCCTCAGCCAGCCCCAGCCCACCATCAGCAGCAGTTCCAAAAAGAAAGGACCCTGTCACCCAGGTATCCCCCAGGACAGGGCTAGACTCAGAACCGTGTTTTCCTCTTTATTCTTAGATGGGAGGCACAGGCCCAAAGGGAGCGGTCCCTGCTCAGGGGGCGAGGGGCGCTGGTCCCACTGGCCAGTGACTACACCTGTCCCTCCCCCCGCCCCAGATGACAGTGTTGCCTAGTCCCCCCCGCCACCACGGAGCTTGGGTTATGGGGGCCTGGGTTTGTGCCTCCAGGAGAAGTGGCCCCCTCATTCCTGCATCAGAGGACGGACCTCCAGGGGGGCTCGTAGGCGGGGCCTCTGCCAAGCCAGCCTCCGTGGGGCGTCGGCCTGTGCCCACGAGAGATGGTCCAGGGCCGGGTGCAGGTGTGGGGAGGGTGGGGCCGGCCAGGGCCAGGCCCCCTCCAAGCCAGTCCGCTGGTCAGGGCCCTGCACCTCATCCATGGGCTGGGTCACCGACCCGGAGCACCCCAGGCACACCTCAGAACCAACCACAGCACCAGAGGCCCCAGGTCCAAGCGTGGACAGCATCTCGTGCACCCTGGGGGACAGAACCACCGCCCCAAGCCACCTGTGCTTGGAGCTGGTCCGCAGTGAGGCTGGACAGGCCCTCCCAGGGCAGGGCCAAGCCCCGCGGCTGCTGCGTACTCAGCGGGCTTCTGTTCCTAGGGGGGCAACAACGCCGGCCACACCGTGGTGGTGGACGGCAGGGAGTATGACTTCCACCTATTGCCCAGCGGCATCATCAACACCAAGGCCGTGTCCTTCATCGGTGAGTGCCAGCAGCCGGGGGTCCCGCGTGTGTCATCCAGCCCAGGGCCCCCCTGCAGGTGGGCCTGGACCCAGCAGGAGAGCCGGGCTGGCCCACGGGCCTGGCCTGGGAGCCTGTCCTGGGAGCCGCCAGCCTGGGCGGGAGGGAGAGAGGGCGGGGAGCCCCGCGGAGCGGTGTGTGCGAGCCTGCTTGCATGTGAGGGAGTGAACGTGTGCGGGCGTGAGTACGTGCGCAGTGTGCTGTGTGGATGGGTGCGTGCAGGTATGCGTGTGCGTGTGCGTGTGCGCGCACGGGCGGGGCCAGACTCCGCTGCACGGGTGGAGGCCCAGCCTGCGGGCTCCCCGGCCTCCCCCTTCCCACAGCACTCCCTGCCCTTCCGGGGACGCCCGGCCTCTAGGACTGTGGGTCTCTTGCTCTCTCCGTCTCTCTCTCTGTGTCTGCCTCTCTCTCTCTGCGCCTCCCTCCCTCCTGGCCTCCAGGCCTGACCTCCTGTCCTGCCCTCGGCTCAGCCTGAGCCTCCCTGCCCAGAGCCGCCCCGCCCCGCCCCAGCCAGGCGGCCTGACGGCCCCCGCAGCGTGCAGGACTATTCGTCGGGCTCCTTGCACGACTTGGCAAGACCACCCTCGTGACTTATCTGCCCCCCCCCTCCCTGGTTGCGAGGCGTGGGCTGCAGCTGCGGGTGTGCCCAGTGAGGGCACAGGGCTGGGCGAAGGGAGGCAAGTGTCGCTGAGGGGCCGTGTGCGGTCGGACTGCACAGGAGGACACACCGGGGCCGCTGCAGTGGGCGAGGACAGCACGGTGACCTCCCGCGGTTCACCCGGGGTGGGGGCCCGGGGTGGGGCTCTGCTGCAGCCTCCTCCAGGCCCAGCCTCGTCCGCTGGGCCCTGGGCCCCACCTGGCAGGAAACGAGGCCAGGGAGGCCCGCTTGATGAGAGGTCTCCGCCCGGCGTCTGAGGAGCTGGGGTGGGTCAGGGCCAGCAGCTGGAGCCCAGGCTGGGTGGTCCCCGGGGAGCATCGCGGGGGTCAGCTCGGCCAGCCCGGCCGGCAGCGTGCTCAGCTGGGGGCGAACGTGCCAGAACTCACACAGCTGCCCCTCGGCTTGCGACATTCCCGGAGCCCCTGCCACGTGGTCATTTCAGGACGCCCTGGCATTTAGGTGACCTTTTGTACTCGGTGTGGCTTGCACAGTCTGAGCCACTCCCATCTGGACCCATGTCCTGTCTCCCTCGGCCGAGCCTGTGCCACCGGCAGCCCTGGGGGGGACCGGGGCCGGGGGGGCTCCTCCTGGGCAGACAGCAGGTGGCCTGGCCCAGCCGCCTTGGGTCTAAGAGAAAAGGGCTAGCATTTCGCTTCAGCCTGGACCCCACACTAACATGCTGTGTGACCTGGGGCGGGTCACCTTCCTTCTCTGGGCCTCAGCCTCTGCCCCTGTGAAACTATGTGGATCGCACTTCAGTGTTGTATGGATAGGGAGGGCCCGGCTCCCCAGAGGCCCTGCCCGGGGCCCGGGAAGGGTCGGGGGCTGTGTGTCTCCTGCTTTCCCATTTTCATGCCATTCGCATAGACTGTACCAGCTTAACTGCGGTATAATTTATGTGCCATGACATTCAACACAATTCAGCTCTAGAGCACCGTCCTCACTCCAAGAAGTCCCCTCTGCCATTTGCCGGCAGCCCTGCCCCCGCGGCCTCCGCAAGCTCTCCTCTGCTCGCGGGCTCTGCACACGCTCCCCGTGGCTTTGGTTTGGTTTTGGGCCATTTCTTCCACTGTCGTGAGTATGCACAACAGAAATTTTCCATCTTTGCCATTTCTAGGCATAGAGCCCGGTGGCATGAAGCACATTCACGCTGTTGCACACCCATCCCCACTGTCCGTCTCCAGAACTTTCCATCTCCCCAACCTGAAACTCTGACCCCATTGAACACTAACCCCGGCCCCCTCCCCAGCCCCTGGTGCCCCCTCTACTTCCTGTCCCTGTGAATCTGACTCCTCCAGGGACCTCCTATGAGTGGAATCACACAGGGTGTTTGTCCTTTGGTGACCTGCCTGTGTCACTCGGCATAGTGTCCTCAAGGTCCCCCCATGTTGTAGCAGGTGTCAGAATTCCCTTCAACGTAAGTTGCCGTGTCCGCTGCACGACTCAGTCCCCTGTGATGTGTTGCAGGCAATGGGGTGGTCGTCCACTTACCCGGCTTGTTCGAAGAAGCAGAAAAGAATGAGAAGAAAGGTAGGTCCGAGTCCCCGCATGCGCACCCTGGCCCAGGCAAGTTCCTAGCAGCGTGGTGGCCAGGGCCTCCCGTGTGGGTTCTTGGGAAGGGTCAGTTTCCCCAGCCCAGCAGTCCCCCACCCACCTCCTGCCCGCTCTGCCTGTGCAGAAAGCTGGGTCTGCACTCGGGATGCAGAGAGCAGGGCAGCCCAAGGCCCCAAAGTCTGGCTGTGGGCCTCAGTGTTTATGGGGAGCTTTCATGACACTGGGGACAGGTGGCATCTGGAGGGTCCCACTCAGGAAGTCTGGAAGGGGCCCTGGGACCTAGAATTTGATGAAGCTCCCCAGGACACCTGGATGTCTGGCCGAGATTGGGGACCACTGGGCCGACCACACCTACAGGGAAGGATGTGGTTCCTAGGGGCTCCTGGGGGCTCCTGGGGGCAGGCAGCAATGGAGGCCACCGGCCAGGGTGTCTGGGCCAGCTGCCCCCCTGGAGAGGTTGTCTAGAGGTGGCAGCCCCAAGACCCTGATGGGGTCCGAGAAGGAAGCGGGCCTCAGCCTCAGGGCTCGAATTCAGGACAGGAGTGAGAAGAGCCAACAGGAAACTGACCCTGGGCATGAAGCGCCAGGACAGAGGCCCCGCAGGGAGAGGTGGGGGGTGAGATTCTGGGGCCCTCAGCAGGGAGAGAGGCCATGAGGGGAGGGCACACCCCATGTGACCTTTGTGGACTCTTGCCCTGGGTGGGGGCTGGGCCAGCTGCCCAGCCTTGGCCACCTTGCCTGTGGCGGCTGACTGCCTGCCGCGTGACCGCAGGTCTGAAGGACTGGGAGAAGAGGCTCGTCATCTCCGACCGCGCCCACCTCGGTAAGTGCCACCCACCTGCCATGGGAACCACTACCCCACAGTGGCCCTCCCCCCCGGCATGCTGAGCCCATGTAGCTCCATGAACTTCCAAGTGGGCAGTGGGTCGGAATCACAGTCCCCAGTTGCAGATGGGAAAACGGAGGCCCGAAGGGACTCCCGGCACGTGTGAGTCTGTGCTGGGCAGAGGCAGAGTCCAGTGTGTCCCCTTTCAAATGGGACCACCTGTCCCGGGCAGCCCGGGCGTGCACAGGGGAGCCCCATAACCCTGTGTCTGTCTCTTGCTTGGGGACACTCACCTGGCCGCGCAGTGTTTGATTTTCACCAGGCGGTCGACGGGCTGCAGGAAGTGCAACGGCAGGCCCAGGAGGGCAAGAAGTGAGTATATCCAGGGGCTTCTTTGTCTCGCTGGCCTTCGAGTCTGGGAGCTCTGGGGTGTGCCAAGAGGGGAACGGGGTCCCCTTGAAGCCACCACGACCACGGGCAGCCCAGCCCAGCCTGACCACATACATGGGCCACCCAAACCCTTGCCCCACTAGCACCCACGGCCATTCCTTTGTCCTCCAAAGATATTTATGAAAATGTGCCGAGCACTAGTTCTCCAAGCGAGGACAGGGTGAAACCATGGCCATCCTGCCCCATCAAGTGACACGCTCACTTGCCACCCACATGTGTGCATGCACTCACACGTGTGTGCACACTCAGACTCTGCACACACACTCACACACAAGTATGCCAGGTGGCAATGCTGAGCAGGCCATTCACCGAGCCTGGGGCTAGGGCAGTGGCAGGCAGTGGGCACAGGGTGGGCATGGCCAGCGCGCCCAGCCCCCAGGAGGCAGCAGCCGGCAGACGTGGACAGGAGCATCCTCAGTGCCCGGCCAGAGGGAAGCTGGGGCCCAGTGCAGACAGGATGTCTCAGAGCCAAGGCATGGAGTGACGGGAGGGTTTCAGCTGGCCCAGAACCGCCGGCGGGGCCCAAGCCCCCGGATGCCTGACAGCCAGCCAGTGGAGGGGGCCGCTGGGCTCTCATAGCCATCCCAGACTGCAGGTGCTACTGCTGGGCAGGGCCCCTCCGAGCTCAACCCTTGTTTTTCTGTTTGTTTGTTTGTTTGTTTTTGTTTTTTTAAGATTTTATTTTTTATTTATTTGAGAGAGAGAGAGAGCACAAGACGGGGTAGGGTCAGAGGGAGGAGCAGACTCCCCGCTGAGCAAGGAGCCCGATGCTGACTCCATCCCAGGACCCCGGGATCACGACCTGAGCCGAAGGCAGATGCTCAACCGACTGAGCCACCCAGGCGCCCAACCCTTGTTTATAATAGGGGTGCACACAGGCGCCTGGGGGTGCTGGCCTGGAGCCCCCGGAGCCCCGAGTGCCCCGGCCCCTCACAGGCCCCGGGGCCTGGCCCCCCAGGCTCACCGCCGCCCTGTCTTTCAGTATCGGCACCACCAGGAAGGGGATCGGACCGGCGTACTCCTCCAAAGCTGCGCGCACGGGCCTCCGCGTCTGCGACCTCCTGTCGGACTTTGATGAATTTTCCGCCAGGTACCTGAGCCGCCCGAGGGGGGACTGTGGCTAGTGCTGAGGCGCGGACACCCAGGCGGGGCGAGGGGTCGCAGTCACTGTCGCCCCCTTAGATTCAAGAACCTGGCCCGCCAGCACCAGTCCATGTTCCCCAGCCTGGAAGTGGACGTCGAGGGGCAACTCAAAAGGCTCAAGGTAGAGCAGGGGCGCTGGCGGGCCGGGGGCGGGAAGGGGGGCGGGGGGGGCGGTCGCGGTCGGGGGCGGGCCGGGGGGTGGGCAGGCGGGGCATGGCGCGGTGGGGGGAGCATGGCAGGAGAGGGTGCGACCGGGTGCAGCGGGGTGGGGGGCGTGGCATGGCATGGTGGGGGCGGGGCGGAGCCCAGCGGGGCGGGGGGCGGGGCGCGGCGGGGGCGTGGCGGGCAGGCCCCACCGGGGCACCGCAGCCTTGCCAGACGCCCAGGCAGCACTCAGGGAGCGCACTGTCCCAGGCACTGCTGTGGGGTGGCTGGCCCTCTTGGGGACCACAGGCCCCCTGTGCAAGCCCAGGCCAGGGAGGGCAGGAAGGTTTCCCCGGCCCCCAGGCCAGGGGACATTTCCCAGGACAGGCTGGGGAAAGAGGCTGTCCCTGTTCTATTTGGGGTAGCTGGTAAAGGTGGCCTTGCTGACTCATAGAGGGTCAGTGCAGTGTCAGGGATGGGATGAGGAGAGCACAGAGCCTTTCTGGAAGTTTCCAAGGCTGGGCTCCTGGCTCCTCCCAGCCCTCTTAGGGGAGCTGTGAATGAGGACAGGGCCAGACCAATGAAGACGTCAGTCACACTGGATTAGGGCCCACCATAGCGACCTCAATTTAATCCCCCCTTTGAAAGCCTGTCTCCAAATACAGTCACGTTCTGAGATGCTGGGGGTCAGGACTTCAACAGATGAACCGGGGAGTCGGGGGGGGGACGGACAATTCAGCCCATGGCTGTAGGAGGCTAGTGTGAGCCTCACAGACAAGACCCAGACAGGACTGGGGGTCGCTCCAGGTCTTGGAACAGGTTTGCAGGCCTGGCCTCTTTCGGGAAAGGAATGCACTGGAAGTGTCTGGCTGTCAGGAGGGGCCTGGCCCCACCGCAGCCTCCTCTGCCTCCCCCGCAGGGCTTTGCTGAGCGGATCCGACCCATGGTCCGAGACGGCGTCTACTTTATGTACGAGGCACTCCACGGCACCCCAAAAAAAATCCTCGTGGAAGGTGCCAATGCAGCCCTCCTTGATATTGACTTTGGTAGGTCCCCAGCCCGGCTGATCCCCATGATCCCCCTTTCCTGCCTGCTGGGGACCAGGCTGGTCGCTGACCGGATGTGGCAGGGCTGCCTTCCGCGGCCACACTGCCACCCTGCCCATGACAGTGATCATGCTGCCCCTCATCTTCCTACTTCAGCTGGGAGGGACAAGAGAGAGAGCTGACCTAGACAGAAAGGGAGAGAGGCCAGAGCTGCGGCCAGGGCTCCCAGCGAGGCGGGGTAGAGCCGGTGCTTCCATCCGTGTGGGCCTTCTATACGTCCTGTCCCGACCCCACGGCCACACCAGCACCAAGGCCACGTGGTACAGGCAGGGCAGGCACCCACCATCCAAGTCGGGAGCAGCCTTCTCCCTCTATTCACCCCCAGACTCCTACACAGGCCACAGCGGCCCGATGCACAGTGCCCACGTGGGTCACTCCCCCAGGATGGTCTCTGGGACCACGGGCCCTGGAGATCCCACAGAGGGGACATGCAGGAGGCCGAACCACGCACCGCCCTCTGCCGAGCTGGAGCCCGGGGCCGGGGTGGCCTGCCGGGGTGGCAGTGGGCCCTGACCCGCTCGGTCTTGCAGGGACCTACCCCTTTGTGACGTCATCCAACTGCACCGTGGGCGGCGTGTGCACGGGCCTGGGCATCCCCCCGCAGAACATAGGCGAGGTCTACGGCGTGGTGAAGGCCTACACCACACGCGTGGGCATCGGCGCCTTTCCCACCGAGCAGATCAATGTGAGTCCCCAGCCCCAGCGGGACCCCAGCGGGGCGCCCAGTGGTGGCGTGTGCAGAGACACACAAGGCAAGAGCAGAGACAGGCGTCCACAGGTGCACGCAAGGTAGCACGCGCCAACAGCCCTGCACCACACAGGCTCCCGTGGACCCGGGTTCCCCAGAGAGCACTGCAGACGGGCGGAGGGCCTCACGGCCCCTCGGAGCAGCCCGTGTGGCGCGGCTCAGGGACCCCTCAGGGTGCCGCGGGCCGCCTTTCCTCAACATGGCCTTGTGCCCTTGGCAGCGAGGGCCCAAGGCTCTGGTCCTGAGCAGGGGTGCGTGAGGCCAGCGTGGGAAGGGGGGGAGGAGGGGAGGGGCAGGAGGCAGCCGAGAGAAAGGCTGAGCCCCGAAGCAGCCAGGCGCAGGCTCCCCCTCCATGCCGCGGCGGGCCTGCTCTGCTGTCACGCAGGAAATCGGAGACCTGCTACAGAGCCGTGGCCACGAGTGGGGGGTGACCACAGGCAGGAAGAGGCGGTGCGGCTGGCTGGACCTGATGATTCTCAGATATGCTCACATGGTCAACGGCTTTACCGCGTAAGCAGCCCTTCCCGCACAGTCGTCACGTGGGGGTGCAGGCCACGGAGTCCCCCGTCCGGCACGGCAGGGCCGCGGCAGTGGACGGCCTCAGAGCCGGCCAGCCATCTGCTCCTAAGCACGTGCGGGGGAGGCGGCCGCAGGGGGTCAGAGGGCATCCTGGCCCCTGTAGGGGGTTAAAATTGTCCGTCTAGAGAGGGAGAGGAAGCCTAGCCCCGAGGGCCTCCACCGTGGTCCTCAGGGACACGACTCTTCTCCACGGGGCCTGGCCTGGCTTGGCTTGGTCGGACCTCACTCCATTAGGTCTGCTGGGGTGTGGGGCTGGGCAGTGGGAGGGAGACACTGTCCCCACCCTGGGACCAGGTGCCAAAGAGGCTGCGCTCTGAGCGCCAAGGTGCTGAGGCTGCAGCAAAGCAGAGGACAGGGTGGCCTGGCCACCATGGGCGCAGGAAGCACGGAGAGACCCACCCGCGAGGGCCCGTGAGGGAGGGAGGAAAGGGAACGCGGAAGGAACAGGGCCTGTGCCAGGGAGGACTGTGGCTCGACGCGGTCCCTGGGTGTCCCTACACGCGGTGCTGTCGGAGGGCCACTAGGCCCCGGGGCCGCGGGAACGGGGTCCCATGGGGACACCCGAGGCGAGGAGACCTCAGCCAGGCAGAAGCCGCACTCCCGAGCCCGCCTGCGTGCTTCTGGGGCCACCCCGTCTGCGTTTCCTGGCGACTGTAAATAGCAGGGCAGAAGCAAGGGTGCAGGCCCAGCATGCCGGCAGCTTCTCCAGTGTCGCTCGTCTGCTGGTCTGGGGACAGGCTGGCCTTAACGAAACTGGATATCCTGGATGCCCTGGACGAGGTGAAAGTCGGCGTCTCGTACAAGCTGAACGGGAAGAGGATCCCCTATTTCCCAGGTACGGGGATGCCATGGCTTCTCCCGTCTGTTGCATGGGAAGAGGAGAAGGGACGGGTCTGCAGCCTGGGGGGACAGGTGGGAGCCAGCCCCCGCTAACCCCAGACTCTGCGGGACTCTTAGGCCCTGCCAAGGCCCACCTCCTGGGCATCCTGGAAGCTCCCCGGGCAGGCGTGGACCGCTCTGTGCAAACGTAAAGATGACTGTTTTACCTAAGAAAACACGGTTTTCAGTTATTTAAGACCTAAGGGGTTTCTGCTACCGTGCGTCCCTTCTTTTAGAAAGTACAAAGGCGAATGTTTTCTTGGATCTCACAGTTCCCGTTCTGACCGCATCCCCCCCGCCCAGTGGCTTCTTCTCTGCAGCCCTCACTCTCTTCTGAGCTCATGTGTAGACCCCCTGCTCCCCTTGGCCTGTGTCCCCTGGCCCCACTGACCCCTGACCTTTGAGAAGACACAGCGGGGGTATGGTGTGACCCCAGGGATCCAGGGCCCAGGGGAGCGTGCAGTGAGGACCCCTCAGTAGACAGCTTGTTCCAGCACCTTCCATCAATAAGGGTTGGTTGGCATCTACTGTGAGCCACGTGCCCAGGAGCCACGGAGTCCTGGCTGGAGCAGGGTCCTTGCCCTGGGAACAGGACACAGAGATTCTTCAGGATCCTGTCATGCTTCAGGACTCTTAGAATTTCCTAGTTGGGAGAAGGGGGGACACCTGAGTGGCTCCGTCAGTTAAGCATCCAACTCTTGATTTCGGCTTGGGTCATGATCTTGGGATCGTAAGATCAAGCCCCACGTAGGGCTCTGTGCTCAGGGCAGAGTCTGCTGGAGATTTTCTCTCTCCTCTGCCCCTCCCCTTGCATGCTCACTCTCTAAATAAATAAATGGATAAATAAAATCTTAAAAAAAAAAAAAAAAGAATTTCCAAGTGGGGTCCATGGAATTCCTCAGCTGAGCCAGCTGTGGAGGTTCTAGCAGAGCCCTTAGCAATCCTTGTCTGGGGTGGACATGTCCCCCGGTCTGGCAGGGATACAGCCAATGTCAGAGAACCCTCACCCCCCCCCGCGCCCCCGAGAAAACCAACCAGGGCCATGTGCCTTCCGCCTGGCTGAGCCCCGCGGCAAGCAGGTCCCCGGATGGGAGACCCGAGCACCAGAATCTTCGGGACATGGGCCACCCCGACCCTTTGTGTCCCCAGCGAACCAGGAGATACTGCAGAAGGTTGAGGTTGACTACGAAACGCTGCCTGGGTGGAAGGCGGACACCACGGGCGCCAGGAAGTGGGAGGACCTCCCCCCGCAGGCCCAGAACTACGTCCGGTTCGTGGAGAATCACGTCGGAGTGGCAGGTGGGTGCCTGTGCCCCGGCCACCATCCTGCCCTCTGTGCCCCACCCCCCACCCCCACGGCTGAGCAACTCTTTTCCCTTCCAGTGAAATGGGTTGGGGTCGGCAAATCAAGAGATTCGATGATCCAGCTCTTTTAGACGGAGAGCGCTGAGCCCGCGGAGCGCAGCGGCCCCGTCCCTCATCGGCAGCCGCAGAGTCACCGCCCGAAACGCAGAAGTAGGAAAACTAGTTTCTGTACTTTTTTATTTCTCTCCAAGCCTTCAGCTCAGCCACCGATTTCTACAGTGATCCAAACATCTGACGGCCAGCGTTGTGTATGTTTGTTTTTTTTTTAAATCCTGCTACTGAAAATGAGCCAAAGTACTCAAAACAGAGAACTTTTATGGCACATTGATTGTCACATGGTTGTATGGCTGGCTGGAGCCGTTTAGTAATAAACATATGCAGTAGCCACTGAATGGTGGTGATCAGTCCGTGTCTGGTTCTGTCCTTTCGTTTTGACTTTGGCGGTGATAACAGTCTGGGTGACGCACATTTCCGGTATCACAAAGCCGAACTGTTTGCTTGCTTAGACGGCAAACTGGAACACTGGAACGGGCCCAGGTAGGCGAACCACAGGCATTCAGTGCTTCCCAAAAGGGAATCGTTACAGGAGCGGCCCCTTGAGCTCTAAGCCCCCCTGCACGGGGCGGAGGCAGCCCCCCAGCAGCCCCTCTTCACGTCAGCTGCATGCACCTGCCCTCATCCCTCTGGAGGTCACTGGATTGAATAAGTCACTTCTTAACAGGCCACAGCTGCTCGAGCTTACTGTGGTCTCCACTGGAAGCTGAGGAGCCTCCTTGAACAACTCTTCAGAGTCTGGGGTAAATTTAGAAAAATAACCGCCCTTTCGGTATCATTCGGGAGAGGGAAGGAATTAGATGGGGAGACCCAGAGTCGACTGGTCAGGGTTAAATCCCGGCTTTGTAACCCTGACGCTGGCATCTGGGCTCATGGAAATGGGTCGAGTGCCCACGGGGCTTGCTTCCCAGGGACCACACGGGGCTCCAGTCTGACTGGCCTACACCAGGGGGCCGCTAACCACGTGACAGCATCTTTAGTGAGCAGGCTCCATTCTGAAACTCCTGTGACGTCACGCACTCTAGCAAACTGCTCCAAACAGTGCCCAGATGAGTCTTGAGTGATTTGAAAGAAGCCAGGAAAGTGGGCTACAACCAGCTTCCCTGGACCTTCCAGTCAGTGAGGAGCACAGCTACTTGAAGGCAGGAGTGAGAAGCACCACCAGAAACTGTTGAGTTTTCCGAGAATTATTTCCTTCCATGATGCGGCAAAGCAGGGGTCGGTTCTTCGGGAAAGAGGGGCCGCCCCCTCAACTACACTGGACCCCACACGCAGTTCTCTGTATGAGACGGCCGTCTGGCCCCATCTTGCCACAACAGAGATGCACGCCTTTGATAGTCAACCGAGCCGGCATTTTTCAAAAGAAAGAGAAATCATTTCATTCTGCCTAAAAAGCTTTGTAAGGTTAACCTGCAATTTAAATTAGCTGCAAAAACTGTTTTCAAACCTCTATCTTGTAGTGGCTGCTAAATCCTTCACTTGAAGACAAGTTGTTGTTGATTTTCTTCTACCTCTAGACAAAAATCTAGAGGAGGCAGCCTCAGGCAGTGTCCTTGGGCGTCTGTAGCGTTGTACAGGCTGAAAAGACCAACTTCCAGGGACAATGATTCTTCCCTGGCACCAACTTCCTCACTCTCATGGCCCAGGGACAGGAGGCTGTCTCCTCTGAGGGATGGGTTAGTGCACACAGCCCCCCTTTTCTAGCATCAGGTGTTGGAGGGTTTGAGTAGTCATGAGGTGCTCTCTCTGCTTTGCACCCTAACACCTGCAGCGTGGAGGAGCTCATAGTGGTCTCAGCTCAACACACGAGGAAAAGACAAATCAGTAGTTAATGCTGATTGCTGTGCTCTTCCAAACACTCTGAAAAGCTGCCAGTTCCCTGAACATTCCTTTACCTGCCACCCAGCCATCCCGCTCCCAGGCGCTGACCACAGTAAATGAAGACCGATGTCCAGAAAAAGCCTTATAGAAGACTATTCAGAGAAGCTGCCTTTGTCGCATCCCAAACTGGGCGCCAGCCCAGGCATCCCGGGACAGGTGAGCAAACTGCGGTCCATCCACACACGGAATACACTCAGCACCAAAAGGAACCACCACTGGGGGTCTCAACGTCGGCACGCGAAGGAGCCCAACACAAACGCACACGAGTGCATCTGCAGAATGAGTCTGCCCACGTGTGAGGTTCTGGGGCAGTAGCCCTACCCTGCAGGGACAGAAAGCAGAGTGGCGGCCTCTCGTGGTCCCGCAGGCATATGCCTCTGTAGTCATGGATGCCACTGTGCCTCTCATCCGGGCACTCCACCGGGTAGAGACACATACAGCTTCGCTCTGAGTAAATTATGCTCCAACTAAAGTTGCTGAGAGTCGTACAACCGCACTACCTAGCTTTGGAACAGCTGAGATGGTAATTACTCAAGATCTTAGGGCCCCGAGGCAGCCTTGACTAGACATCTCAAAGAGTGTGTCTCCTCTGTCCGTCTGTCCGGAGGGGAAAGTGTGCTGCCTCCTCACGGGAAAACAGAAACTGTGTTCTTTCCTCGATCTGATCAATGTTCATTTCCAGAATGTCCAGCTTTCTGAGGTTATGCTGTTAGGCTCATGCTTCCCATGAGCTCCGAACCTGGCTTTTGTTTCCTGGGGTGTCCTCTGACTTGGGTGGGGCAGGTGTCCTTCCCCTTTTGTGACATTTGTCCCACCAGGGGGAGGGACCCTACTGGCTGTACCCAGCACCACTCCAAGAGCCTAGTGCAGAGCTTGGCATTTGTTACAGGCTGAATCCCATCCCCCTTAGATTCCCATGTTGTCCCAATTCTCAGGCCCTCATCATGTGACTGTATTTGGAGATAAGGTCTTAAGGGAGGTAATTAGCCTTTTTCCTAGCATTGAGACGTAAATGACATATAACATGTGCCTTAATTGTACAGAACCCATCGTGTAAGTTTAAGGTGTACAACGTGATGATCTGATACACAAGGAGGTCAGTTAACACATTCTTCACTCCATTTTGTTGTGAGAAAATGCTGAGAACAATTAAGATCTACTCTCTCAGCAACCTCCAGGTAGGCAGTGTTGTTAAGTACGGTCATCATGCCGCACAGATCCATCTTTGACCAGCATCTCCCCACGTCCCACACACCCCCTCGCTCGGCAACCACCATCGGCTGTTTCTGGGAGTTTGACGATTTGAAATTCCACGTTATTGGTGAGGTCGTCCAGTATTTGTCCTCTTCCGTCTGATTTATTCCACCCAGCATAACGTCCTCCAGGTTCGCGCCTGCGTTATTGCAAACGTCCTTCCTTTCCGTGGCGGAACAGTGCGCTGGGTGCCCGGTACAGCCGCGTCCTCCTGCACCCATCCGGGCAGGACGGCGGCGGGCGGCTCCGTGTCCCGGCCCCGCGACGCGGGCTGCGGGGGACGTGGGGGTGGCACGGTCTGCCCCCACTGTGATCACGCTTCCTCCCTAGACACCCTCGCGCAGCAGCTCCACTGTCGGGGGCTCGCCGCACGGAGGTCGTCTGGGGGGCCCTTGCAAGAGGAGCCGAGGGCGCAGCGGGGCCTCAGGGGCCGCCCGCCCGCCGGCAACAGCGCGTGACCCCGGCGAGCCGAGGCCAGCTGCGCCCCCGAGGCCCCCTTAACCCCGCACGCCGCACCCGGACACAAAGCCCCTGGACAACGTCCCAAGACCCGCACGACTAAGCCAAAGCCCCCGCAGGTCCCCGCAGCGCGGCCCCACACGGCCCGGCAGCCCCCAACGCCACCCTCCCTCCCGCCGGCCGGAAGTGACGTCGTGTCCAGGACGGCCGGACGGCACGGCCCACTTCCGTGACGACTAGGAGGTCCTCCCGCTTAAAATTTAGGAAAACGCGAATCGTCCTCCAACTCCGGTGACTTAAACGAGGGACTATAACCAGTTTCAACAGTTGTGTAGGGACCACCCCCCTGCAAAACCCCGAGACACCCGCCCCGCCCGCTCAAGCACGCCGAGCCCCGCCCCCGACGTGGCCCCAGCCCCTTTCGCCACGCCGCGTCCCGACTCGAGGTCGCCCTAGGCCTATCCCGCGGCGCGCCTCACACAAGGCCCGCCCCCGGCGCACCGGTTCCGCCTTCAACCTAAGCTCGGCCTATCTCGCGCCGCGACGCCTTCGAGCCCCGCCCCACGCCCTTGCCTTCGGCCCATCCCTTGCCGCGCTCGAACCCCGGCCCCGCCCCTTCCCTCGGCTTTTCCCGCGCAGCCGGGTCCCGCTCCGGCCCTCGCCCACAGCCTATCCCGCGCCGCACCGCCTTCGAGCCCCGCCCCCGCCCTCGCCTCCGGCCTATCCGGCGCCGCGCTCGAGCCCTGCCCCCGTCCTCGCCCCCAGCCTATCCCGCGCCCCACCGCTTTCGAACCCCGCCCCCGCCTTAGCCCCCGGCCTATCCCGCGCCGCTCCGCGCTGGCGCGCGGCTGTGACGTCACGGGTCGCGGCGACGCGCGCGGCTGAGCTGCGCCGCTCCGGGCCCGCGGCCATGCCCAAGCGGGGCTGTCCGTTCGCGGACGCGGGCCCGCTGCAGCTGAAGGTCCGGGTTGGCCAGAGGGAGCTGAGCCGCGGCGTATGCGCCGAGCAGCACTCGCGAGAGATCTTCGGTGAGTGCGGGGTACCCCTCCCGCCCCCGGGAGCCTGTGTCCGCGGTGTCCGCAGGCCGCGCCCCCAGGAGCTGAGAGGCCGCGGGAGCCGGCCGTCCCGCCGGGCGCTGGGAGCCGTGAGGGCGGCGGGAGCGCGCCCAGGCCCACCTGCGCTGCCGCAGCCCGCGAGAGGTCTGCCTGCCGCCCTCCCTGCCGGCGCACCGCGGGGCTCTGTCCCCCGAGGACTCCGACTTCGGCCGGGAGCTACCCCGGGTCTCAGGCCCCGCGGGAGGTCGGGGGTGTCACGCTCCGAGTGGTGAGCGGGCGCGAGCGCCCATCCCAACCCTCGGGCTGCGCGGAGGCCCTGCCACCCGGGAGCTCCCTGGTTTGGGGGGGCCTGCAGGGAAGGGAATCCCCACGGGCACGGGTCTCGGGGGGCAGCAGAGTCTCAGCGCAGTCCTGCGGGCTGAGCAGGAGTCGGGTGGGCAGGGAGGGAGGGAAAAGGAGTTCGGGCGGAGGGGCAGAGTGTGCAGAGGCCGGGAAGCAGGCCAGGGCCGTTGGATTCCGTGGGACTGGAAGGCGCAGTTCAGGGTGAGACGTGAGGGCGGCGAGCTGCAGCAGGTCCTCTCGTCCGGCTTTCTCGTGCAGGTGCTTAGGTGCGTTCTTGGTCCCGTTCGGGTGGTTGATACCCTGAGGCCGCTACAGAGTGGAGCTTACCTTACCTCGTGGTTAGGGGCGCAGTGTTGGTAATTGCGTGGAGCTGCCGTTGTATTAGGGATGTGGGGAAGAGACGCCCTGGGAGACCCCAGTTCTCCTCCTCCTGCTGCCGCCCGCAGCCCACAGCAGCTGTTGGCCCTTTCCTTCCTTGCACACTTGGGTTGCAGGTGATAAAAGTGAGCACAGCCGCGGGGACTCTGGCAGAACTGTAAGTGCGCACCCTGTAAGGACGCTCAAAAACACTGTGCTGGCAGAAAAAGAGTTTAAAACAAATGGGGACTATGTCAGTCTAGCTCTTTACCCCGCCCGCCTTGACTGCCCTGGGCATTCCAGCCCCATCTGGCACCTGACCTCTACCTTGCTTGGATCCCAAGCCTGGAAAACGAGCATTCACCACAGCGCAGGACACCCCTCCCCCATTCCATCCCAGGAGAAGGCGCGGGGTGGGGGGTGCTGGAGGCGGAGGAGGCGTTGTCATCAGCCTCATTTGAGTTGCCCAGTAACTGTCGTTCCTGTCGCCATCACACAGAGCCAGCAGCTTCTAGGATCTCCGCCCCGGCTCTGTGGAGACAAGGCAGAAAACCACAAAGCATTTTGGGGGCTGGAGTTGGGCATTTGATCTTGTGAAAGTCCCCAGATGACTGACGCGTGGCCTGATGGAAAACCAGTGCTGAGCAACCCGTTCAGCTCTCGGGGTGGGGGTGCCCAGGGCCCACCGGGGTCTGGAAAGTTCTGGGATTCCTCTGTCAGGAGCCAGTTGCTGCCATGTCTTTTCCCAGCAGCTCTGCAGTAGGTGAGAGGGGTGCACACTGGCCAGGGTCATACTGGCCACACCTGGCTTGACGGACGAGGTGGCTGTGCAGGGGTTTCACGCCACAGGGGTGTGAACACTGGGACTGATTTGTCTTCCCAGAGAAAACCAAGCAACTCCTTTTTCGAGGGGCCCAGGCCTACATGGACCACTTATGGGAGGAGAGCTGTGCCATCGTTGACCTGCCAGAGTCCCCGAAGCCTGGCCCCACAGAGGCCCTCCGGGCCGCACGTGGGCAGATGCTGATTGGACCAGACGGCCGACTGACCAGGAGCCAAGCCCAGGCCTCTGAAGCTGGTGAGTGAAGCCAATAGCAGGCGCCTTCCCAGCTGTGCGCTAAGGGTGGATGTGACAAGTGTGTCGCCCTTCATTCCTGATACTGTCTGCCTGGGGCTTCCCCTTCCCCAGCCAGGCAGGAGCTGGCCCCAGGGTCTGAGGAGCTGGTGAGCACCAGGAGGCTCTGCCCTCCCCCCCGCCCCCCAGCCGACATCCGAGTCTGGGGCTTGTGAAGCAGCTTCTGGCTGGGGGAATCAGGAAAGGAGGAGAAACCTCCTTGGTGTCCTGCCTGCTTTCTGCTTGCGGCGAGACACGGAGTCCCAGCCGGGTGGGGGTCGCTGGTCGGGCCCCTGTGTGCTGTGTAGCTCAGACCACCGCCTTTGTCGTTGGTTACAAGCCATAGTCACTGCCCCCCCACCCCCCACTCCCCAGGGCTGGTCTGGGGCCAGGAACTCTGTTCACCAGGGGTGCAGGGGCCACACTCTGAGACACAGGCGCTGGACACACGAGAGAGTTCTGGTACAAGCCACCGAGGGAGGAAGTGCCGACGTCTAGATAGCGGGAGCGGAAGGAGCGCTCAACCCGGAGTCCCGGAAACTGCCCTCTAACGTGCTCCTGGGCGCCTGGGGTCTTCCTAGTGAGCAAGGGTCTGTGGGCTGTGCTTTCTTGAAGGTTGTCAGGAGGACCCAGTGGTAGATGGCATGCAGGGATTCAGGGCATCCCTCTGTCCGCGGGGTCGGGAGGCCGTGGCCCCACAGCCTCCAGCACTTGAGATCCCCTGTGGGGCTGATGGGTGGCGTTTCTTCCTCACAGACCC
This sequence comes from Halichoerus grypus, assembly GCF_964656455.1. NCBI lineage: Eukaryota > Metazoa > Chordata > Mammalia > Carnivora > Phocidae > Halichoerus > Halichoerus grypus. The sequence goes on from NC_135719.1 coordinate 150,622,326, forward strand.
GTCCAGGGCAGTGACCAGAGCCTGTTCCTCGTGCGTGCGAGCGCTGGACGGGAAGGCGGTCTGCGGCCAGTGCGAGCGCGCCCTGTGCAGGCGGTGCGTGCACCTCTGCTGCGGCTGCGGGGCCGTGGCCTGCGGTCTGTGCGCGCTCGCGGAGTAAGTGCTCGACGGGGGTGGGGGAGCGGCTCCCCCCGCCTTGCCCCTGGGGAGGGGGTGCCGGGAACTGCTTCGCCTAGCTTGAAGTTTTTCTGAAGACTGCTCTTCCCTGAGGAAGTCCGGATCCCATAGGCTGCCGGTTCTGCCTTTGCCTGCGGCCGTCTGTCGTAGCGGCTGGGCGAGCTGACCTTTCAGACTGGCGTCAGGACCGTCTCTCGGGGTTTTCCTGTTAGCGTGCTCGCCGCTGGAGGAAGCGGGGGGGCGGGCGGGAGCAGGTGTGTGGCTGTGTGGCTGCTTGCCGGCCGTCTTGGGCCACGACGGAGTGTTGGCTTAGTCTGTTGCTTGAGTGTGCGTGTCTGCCTCTGCCGGCCGAATCCTGCACCTGCTTGGGAGGCGCCGGGTACCAGTCCCACCCCAGCAGCCGCTGTTGGCTACCGGGTGGGGGTGTAAGACGAGGCCCCCCCACAGACTCGGAGCTGGCTGTGTAGACCTCAAACTAGTTTAGTCCCAACAGTCTGAAACCAACCGTGGCAAGCAGAAGCCCAGCTCAGGTGGGCCAGCCAGCAGAGCCTGGGGAAGCCAGGGGCAGTGTGTGCGGCACAAGGCAGGTGGGCACCTGGAGGTCCCCTGCAGTCCAGCTTGGGTCGTGTGTTGACCAGTTATGCACGTGGACTACTCTTTCCTTTGCTTCTGCCGGCTTATTCTCCCCTTCCTGTTTCTGTGCAGACTGAAGAGGCCTGGGCCCCCAGTGTCCCAAGGCTGTTTCACGTGGGGAGGGACCCAGCTCAGCAGCAGGGCAGGTTAAGGGAGAAGAAGGGATGCCTGGAGCCCTCCTCCCACCCGCCCGTGTTTGGGAACCTTCCTCCTGTCCTGACAGCGTCCTCCTGGCGTTTACTTCCTGCTTTTTCCCCAGCTACCTACACAGTTCACCCTGTGATGGAGGGGCGGGGAGAGGGGAGCGTCCATTTCTCAGACACGACTGGGGGCTGGGCTCTCTGCTGCGTTTTACAAACAGATCGCCCTCCAGGTCACAAGGCTGAAGTGGCATCCCCAGGTGTAGAAGCCAGCCTTGGCCTGCTGCCCCCTCCCCTTCAGGGGTGGCCCCTCGGGTCCTGCTGCTGGGAGCCGTGGAGCTGGGTGCCCTGTCAAGACTGCTTTCACTACAGGGCGGCCCAGCGGCCATCGCGTCCTGCCCGCGCTGGTCGTCCTCCACAAGTCCTGCCCCGTGGGCCACGGGCTCACTGTCTTCCCTGCCAGGTGGCAAGCAGCTCCGCCTTCTTGCTGGCGCATCTTGGCCTACAGTGTCTGTCCATGTGTGTTCTGTAGCATGCTGCCAATTTCTTGTCCTTGTGGGATCTCTCCTGATGAATCTCCCCTGCGATTCACTGAACCTCTGGGGCCCAGTAAATCCTGACTGGATACGGGGAGGTTTCTGTGCAGGGTGGGCCGCAGGTGGGCCATCGGCCATCTCCGTCCGCTGAGGCTGCTGTGGAGGACGCCACACCCGGGCGGCGTAGCCAGCAGCTGTCATGCTCTGGAGGCCGGAAGCCCAGGATCAGGGCGTCGGCGGGGTTGGCTCCTCCCCAGGCAGGCCCGGGGTTGTGGGCGCACCTCAGCCTTCTCCCAGTGGCCTCGCACGTGGGTAAGGGCCCACCCGTCTGCAGTGGGGCCTCATCTTAACTGGTTCTGTCTGCAGCTCATGGCTCTATCCCCAGATACGGCCAGGGGACCGGGCTCAGCACCACAACATACCGATGTAGGGGGGCACGACTGAGCCCCTTAAACCACTTCTTCTCTCTTGCCTGTGATGTTGCAGCTGCGGTGATGTTCACGAGACGGTGCTGTGTGCTGGCTGCGCCATGTTCGAGGCCTGAGGGCCGGAGCGGACAACAGCCTCCCCGGACAGGCCGCCCGGGTGCCGATGCTGCAGAGTGGGGGCGGGGGGCGGGGGGTCTAGTTTATATTTTGTACTGAGGGCAGAGTGAATAAACCCCTTTATATTTGGACCAGAGGCCTGGCTCAGCACTTCTGGGGGTGCAGCCTCCTGGGGCGTGTGTTCCCCCTGGTGGCGTGCGGGCCCCCATGCCCGGCGCCCACGCGCGGCAGCTTGTGCAGTCCCTCGGAGCTTCGGGTGAATGTGTTCCCGCTCGTCCCCATTTTGTGGATGGGAAACAGGCGTCCAAAGTCAGGTCCTTGAGCCCCTCCGGCCAGTGCTGATGAGAGAGGATTTGGACCCAGGTCATCTGACTCCAGAGTGCAAGACTGCACCAGAGCAGCTCGGGACGTGGGGTGATGTCGTCCCACACTGTCCCTGAGATGGCTCCGCTACCTGCCCCCATCTGGTGTCCACTTGGTTTTTCGGGTGCCTGCGTGGCCTGGGCTCCGGGTGACCTGACGGTCCCTGCTCTCCAGGAGTGATGGCCAGCTGGGCAGTATCCTTGCTGCATTTGGGGCAGTGCAGTGTGTGGCCTGAAGGGAGGGGTGTTGACAGCCACAGCGGGGTGGCCGGGGGAGGGCACACACGAGCAAGCTGTGGGTCTCCCGCACCTGGTGCGAGCGTCCCCTGCAGGGCGGACTCAGCATCCTGTTCACGGGAGGGAAGTGTCCAGGGGACAGTGGGGTGTGATTCTTAGAGGACAGCAGGGGGGTGGGCTGGAGCTGGGCCCAGGCTGTGATTTGCTACCATGGGTGGAACATAGAAACCACTCAAGTTCAGGTGGGGAGGGCCGCGTACCGGCGAGGAGGCTGGCATGCAGTCAGGGCCGCGAGCCCCGGAAACAGCTGTCCGTTGGCCATCCTCGTCACGGGATTGCCTCCTCTCACCTGGCTTCCTGCAGAGGCCCTGGAGCCTCCCTCTAGGGGTCCACCTGCAGGCCGTGGCCCCAGTAAGCACAGCATCACACTGGTCGTTTGGGAAATTCAAATCAAAGCCACAAGGAGATAGCACCTCACACCGATGGCCATTATTAAGAAAACAAAACAAGTGTGGGCGAGGATGCGGAGAAACTGGAAGCCTCGTGCACTGTTGGTGGGAGCGGTGCGGAAAACTGTGGTGGTTCCTCAAAAAATGAAAAAGGGAACTACCGTATGAGGCGGCCATCCCTCTAGGGTGTGTGTTTACGCAAAAGAACTGAAAGCAGGAACATGAACAGACGTGTGCACCCCCGTGTTCACTGTGGCGTGAGTCACCGTGGCCAGGAGAGGGGGGCAGCCTGTGTCCGTCAACAGGCGAGAGGGTAAGCAGACTGGCCCGTCTGTGCGGGGGGGCATCCAGCCTCGGGGGCCATCAGGACATGCAGCTCCGTGACCTGAGCCGGCACACGAGGACCGGTCCAGTGTGATCCTGCTCACGATGTCCCTCGGGGAGTCTGGTCATAGACGTGCCCGGGGGGGGGGTGGTCAGTGTTTCATGGGGACTTTCAGTTTGGGAACATGGGTAGTGGCGGTAAGCGGCACTGCAGTGATGCGAGGAGTGGTGCCGCTGAGCCGCGTGCTCGCTGAGGCTGGGGGCGTGGCCGGCTCAGGTCCCCGCGGGGTCCCGGGATGGAGCCCGCTTCTCCCTCGCCCTCTGCCCCTCCCCCCGCTCGTGCTCTGTCTCTCTCTCAAATAAAAGCTTTTAAAAAATAAAATCTTTTATTTATTTTTAAAGATTTTATTTATTTAATTGACAGACAGCGAGAGAGGGAACACAAGCAGGGGGAGTGGGAGAGGGAGAAGCAGGCTTCCCGCCGAGCAGGGAGCCTGATGCGGAGCTCGATCCCAGGAACTTGGGATCATGACCTGAGCCGAAGGCAGACGCTTAACGACTAAGCCACCCAGGCGCCCCCAAAATAAAATCTTTTAAAAAATAAAAACAGGCACCTGGGTGACTCAGATGGTTAAGGGTCTGCCTTCGGCTCAGGTCATGATCCCAGAGTCCTGGGATCGAGCCCCACATCGGGCTCCCTGCTGAGCCGGGAGCCTGCTTCTCCCTCTGCCCTTCACCTTACTGGTGCACTCTCGCTCTCGCTCCCACGCTCTCTCTCAGATTTTTAAATAAAGTCTTAAAAATATATATAAAAATAAGGCATGTGGCATCATTCTGCAGAGTCGCACATGCACCTATATTAAAAAAAAAATGCCAGTTGACTCTTGAAAGCAGAAGTTATAGCACATTTAGAGGTTTTGACGTTTGTGGATGCAGAGTGTGGGAATGGAGCGTGCCCTGTCCTGGTCCTGCTTGTGAGGCCCCGACCGCACTTGAAGACGAGAAATACGAGGTATGCCCTGTCCGTCCCAGAGCCGCTGGGCTGGGGCCCTACGTGCAGCTCGGCATCGTGGCTGGATCCTGCAGTGGAAAGGAGCGTCAGTGGGAAAACTGGTAAAACAAGCCAGTCAGGGAGAGAAGATGATGTTTGAAAAAAGTCATTTAATCCAAAATCAGGCGAGGAAAGATGAAAGAAGGAACAAAGAGCAAATGGGGCGCAGAAGAACAGCAAGAGGGTTCCTAAGCTCAGTCTTGCCCACAGCCGCCTGCAGTATGAACAGACCCAATGCCTCAGTCAAGGTGGGAAAGGCCAGAGCTGGTCGGATTGTCCCAACAGACAGCAAAAGAGCGAGACCCTCCTCTGTCGTCTACAGAAGTTCACCTTAGGTATAAAGACACAAAACCCAAAGGACGATAAGCTCCATCTCTGAGCAGCTGTCCCTGGCTGGCAGCTTCTAGAGAGCAGGCCCAGCCCCTAACCCCCCCAGCTCTGCAGGGCATGCCCGTGGCAGCACACCCCCCATCACCAGGCAGGTCCGCAGCCCCAAGTTAGCTCGTTCCCACACCTGCCGCGATGGGGGGGGGGGGGCAGTCCAGGTGCTGAGCACGGGTTCCCACCCCGTCCCTCCGGAGGCAGCCCCGTGCTGGCCAGAGCAGGTGTGGGGGTGTGGGCCAGGATGGCCCCCGGGAGTTTTCTGTCCAAGGTGCCCATCGCCTTTGCGCCCCCCCACGATCCCCACCCAGAAGTTCAGGGTGTTCACTCATTTCCTCAGCTCCCCCCACTTGAGATGGGGTTGTATTGTGTCCATGCCCTTAACCTTGACCCCTCTCCTGGGACAGAAAGCATCCCCCATCACCTGTGGGATGGGGTGGGCCCGCCTAACAACGGGCCCCAGGCTCCTCCCCGGTTTCCGCCCGCACCTGCCACTGCAGCCGTCTGCCCGAAGTCTGAGGACAACAGAAGGGTGTCACTGTATTTTCTCTGGTGGACTTTGCTCTTTTCTGTGTCAAGGTATACATAAAACTTAAAGGCCTTAACCATTTCAAGTGTACAGCTCGATGGCATTAAATACGCTCACCACCGCCCACCGTCGTCTCTGGAACTCTTCATCTTGCAAATCCGACTCCCCGTTAAACTCACTCCCCGGCCCCTGGCACCACTTTCTCCCCACGCATCTCACTCCTCAGGGCCCTTGTGTAAATGGAATCCTAATGTCTGTTCTTCGGTGACTGGCCTGTTCCACTCAGCATAATGTCCTCAGGGTCCATGCATGTGGCAGCGGGAGCCAGAAGGTCCTTTTCTGAAGGCTGGGTCATAGTCCTGTGAATGGACGGGCCTCGGTTTGCTTATCCATTCACCCACTGTGGACACTCGGGTGCCATCCACGGTTTGACCACCGTGAATCATGCTGCAGTGACCACGGCGACGGGCTCTCTGCTTTCAGCCCTTGTGGGTACAGACCCAGAAGTGGACTTGCTGGGTTATTGGGGTCTGATTTCTCGAGGAACCGCCATACTGTTTGCTCTCAGCGGCTGCACCGTTTTACCTTCGCGCCAACAGCGCACGGGGTTCTGATTTGATGCCCATGTTCATCCATGTGACGTCTGGACGTCTCTTTTACCTCTTTCATAGGTAATGTTTGGTGTGTGCGTGTGGTTCCAAAAGAGCTGTGTCCTCTTGTGACTGGGGCCTACTCCGGATGTGCCCCCAACCTGGCACTCCACAGGCGCTCCCTCCAGCGGGAGGGGACAGCCACCCCACCTGGAGTCACCTTGGGGTCTGGAGAGGGAGGGGCCCCCACCCCCAGGCGCATGCCCCAGGACCTATAAATGTCCCGGTATCCCGGCCACACCTGCACGGGAGAGATGAGGCCAAGGCTCCCAGGCTCCCTCCGCCGGTGCTTGCCGGGCAGCTGGCTCCCCTGCGCTGAGCAAGCGGCCACCAGGCATCCACCAGGTGGCGCCTGCCACACGTCCCACCGGGCGGCTGGGTCCCCGTCTGGGCCACTCGCACCCCTCTACCCAGCAGTCCCAGACTTGCTGCGTGACCTCCGCCAGGCCTCCTGGGCTGCGAGGGGGTGACCCGGCTGAGCGCATGGACAGCCTGGGCACCTGCCCACTCCGTGAGCGCCGCCAGGGAGGGCCATCCTCTCTCAGGGGCAGGCTGATCCTGCTCCCCCTACACACGCCGGCCAGCCCACACGCTTTCACCCGCCACCCACCAAAACAAGCCACAAAGTTGAAAAGCAGTGTTTATTGAAGAATTTGGAGGGAAAGTCTCATAATAGTAAAAATAGTAAAGTTGAATGTAAAAAGCGCCCCGGTGCGGCATGGCGTCCAGCCGCGAGGCGCGGAGGGGGCGCTGAAGGCCCCTCCGAAGGGCGCTGGGCGCATGGCGGGCCAGTGAAGCTGCTCCAAAGGACGAGTGCTACCTGGGGACACCATCGAAGTGAGACGCCCCGGAAGGGACCAAAGGGTGGGAGGGAGGGGCTTTCTTGTCACTATGATTAAAAAACCCCAAAATGCATGTGAATAGCGTAATACACAGCAACGGATTGCAACCTCGTTCCTCTGCCTCTCGGGCGAGCCCGGCCTGGCCTGCCCCAGGGAGGGGACCAGGCCAGCGTGCCACAACCAGGCTGCTGCTGGTGCCCCCAGGCTGGGCCGAGACAGCTGGCGGGAGGGACGGAGGGGCCAAGGCAGGGCGCACCCGGACCCCCAACTGCACATGGCTGCATAAGGCCCTCGACCTTTTCCTATGTGAATCTAATCATTCTGAAGGCCAAGGCCATGTCTGGAGACCTAGATGAAATAAATTAAAAAAGCCCGCAGGACACCTTTGCTCCCGGCCCGGCTGGCAGGGAGGGTGCCCCCTTCAAGGCGGGCCGCCCCGCCCACAGCACGAAACGTCTTCCCATCCCCGCTCGGAGGAGTGACATGGCTCCCAAACGCATCCAGAGATAAACATGAAATACAAATCATCCCGCGAGGCTTCCTCCCCGTCCCCTGAAGCCGCCGTCAGGAGTGCGGCGTGGCCAGCTGGCCTTCCTCAGGCCGTGCCGCTGGCCGAGTAGGAGAACTGCGGGAAGTGGGGCCTCCGCTCGCTGTCCTCACCCTCCATGTTGTCACCTGCAGCCGGGTGGGCGGGAGGTGCGCTCAGACCCCAGCACCGGGAGCACAGCTCCCGTGCATCCAGAGACTGAGGCAGGCCCCTGGGCTCGCCTCCCAGGCCCTCTCACTGCCAGGGCCGGGATGGTGCCCTCCTGCCCCCATCACCACCCTCCCGCAAGGGAACGCTGCAGGCCTCAGGAGAGAAGGGAAGAAACAGGCTTGGGGTTTGGCGGGGAGGTGGCCCACCCCTCACCTTGGTCGGGTGGCGTGATGGTGATCATCTGAGCCGTGAATTCTTCATCAAAATACCTGGTGTCTGTCTCTGACGTGACCTGGGGCTTGAAGGGCGGATTGAGCTGCAGGGGACAAGGGCGGGGGGAAGGCAGGTGACAGGCTGCACTCTGCACTGCCCCCAGGGTCCGAACTCCCCCTCACCCCCCCACCCCCTGCCGAGGGAAATGCCTCCTGTCTCCAGGCCACACTGAGGCCATGGAACGGGGCTCCAGCAGGGAGACACACAGGGGAGGGTGGCAGCCTGGAGCCCTGCAGACATGCCTCTCCCCCAGGGGCAGGCCAGGCCATGCTCGCAGTGGCCCCCACAGCTGACCAGCTCTGCAGGGCCCCAGGGCCCCAGGCAGAAGAAGACAAGTCCATTCTCTTTTCTAGCCTTCACTTTCTTTCTGGTTCTCTTATGAAGTAGGAAGGAGATGAAGAGGGATGCCATGGGGCAGGGTGGACTCCCAGCCCCATCCTTAGGTGCCACTCACAGCCTGCCTTCCTGACCACAGCCACTCAGCCCAGCTGCCAGGGGCTTCCACTCTGATGTTCATGATAAAGGGACAGTCCCAAACCCACCAGGGCCAGCAAGTAGTATTCCCATACAGTGGCTCTGGGGGCCCACGGCAGCCCTGGGAGGGGACCCCAGTAGCACCCAGATAGTCCTGGGGTACAGGGTGAACTTGACATGCCCCAAACCCACACAGGGCTCCCAGGGCCCTCCCTGCCCAACTCCCACCAGGAGAGGAGACCAGGCCTTCCTATCTGCAGAACGGGGAAGGGACAAGTCCTGAGCGCAGGGCCTGGCTGGCCTCATTCACGGCTCAAGGACAAGAGTGCAGCCAGCTGAGTCAGGCTGCAGAGGATGCAAGGGCAACTGTACGGGATATGCCCGTGGGAGTAGGGCCCTGCAGGCAAGCACCGCCCCCAGCACTCCAGGGCTGCCCCTCACGAGCTAGCAGGGTCTCCGGTCAAGGTTGGGCAGCTGGGCTGTCGGCGGGCAGGGAAGTGGATAGGAGCTGGGCAGGGCGAGGGCGCCTGTCACGCAGGCAGGACAGAGGCCCAGCCGGCAGCGTGTGGCCGGCAGTGGGCCTGCACGGGGAGGGTAGGCGGGAAACCAGGTGGAAGTCTGTCTGGTGACAGGGTGTCCAGCACAGCCTGGTACAGCCTTCCTGAGCCTGCTGGGCCACCCCGCCAGCCTGCGCCAGGGCCTGGCGCTCCCACGTCCCTCCAAGGGCGAAGGGCAGGGGGATGTGTGCACAGAGCAGCTGCCTCGCTCCCGGGAGGCCTCCCTCCTGCGCCGGACGGGCAGGTGCTGTGCCCCGACCCTGCACGCTCGCGGAGAGCAGGCCTGGGCTCTCCCTGCAGCAGGAGGCACGGAGGTCGGAGGGAGGGAGGGGACAGCGCGGCTAGCGGCCCCACTCCACCACCAGCCTTTAGCAGGCAGCGTCGGGCACAGGGCGCCCTCTTCGGGGAGTCCATGCCTACGTAGCTCCTCCCGGGGCTTGGAATGAGGGAGGACCCTGCAGAGCTCCGGAGGAAATCCCGCAGTACAGACCCTGTGAGCCGGGGGAAGAGGTACGGGCAGAGGGCAGGGAGAGGGATGGGTGTGCACGGGTGAGTGTGCGCCAGGCCCCCACACACCTTCTTCTCATACACGTCCTGCCACACGATGCTGGCGAAGAAGCGATGCTGCATGATCTCCTTGGCGTCCTCTGAGCCTCCTCCAAGCCTGTGGGGGCACATCGGCTGCTGCCACCTGCCTGGCTCGGCCACAGGCCCCTTACCGGCCCTCTTCCCTCCCGCTGGGGTCTCAGCGCGTGGGGGGATGGTGCAGGGGGGACAGCGTGGTCCCGGGGGGGGGGGCACAGTGTGAGGGTGACCGCATAGTCCTGGGGTGGTGGGGATGGTGCAGCCCCTCTGGGGGGCTGTGGACAGCACCATGCCAAGGGCCATGCCCCAGCACATGTAGGACACTGGGGAGAAAGGTGCTGCCAGCATGGTGGGGTCCCCGGAGCAGGTGTGAGAGGCTACAAGGTCGGGGTCAAGGTGCCCATCTGGCCCCAGCGAGCCCTGGCCGAGGACGTCACACATCAGCCATCGGTGTGGCCTGGAAGCTGCCCTGCTGTCCCGAGGGGAAACTGGGGGATCGCGTGGCTCACCTCTGCTTGGGGTCCTTCTTGAGCAGCCCCGAGAGCAGGGACTTGGCCTCAGGGCTGAGCGTGCGCGGGAAGCGGAGCTCCTCCATGAGGATTAGCTCGAAGAGCTTCTCGTGGTCCTGGTTGTAGAAGGGCAGCCGGCCGCACAGCATCTCGTACATGACCACGCCCAGCCCCCACCAGTCCACCGCCCGGCCGTAGTCATTGTCTTCCAGCACCTGGGGGCGCAGGGACACAGGGTCGTAGGCTGCCCGGGGGGCGTGGGGTCCCAGGCCGCCCAGGGGACGCAGCAGGGCCACACCTCGGGGGCCAGGTACTCGGGTGTGCCGCAGAAGGTCTTCATGGTGGCCCCGTCCTTGATGCCCTCCTTGCACAAGCCGAAGTCTGTGATCTTGATGTGCCCGTCCTTGTCCAGCATGAGGTTCTCCAGCTGTGGGGGGCGGCCTCCAGGTCAGCACCAGCCCGCCGCGCTGTCCTGCGCCCCCGGCCACTCCCGCCCACCCACCTTAAGGTCGCGGTAGACCACGTTCTTCTCCGAGTGCAAGTAGTCCAGGGCAGACACGATCTCAGCGCCGTAAAAGCGGGCCCGGTCCTCAGGGAACACGCGCTCCCGGGACAGATGGAAGAAGAGCTGCAGGACAGGGGTGTGAGGAGCGCAAGGACCGCAGGGACCCTGGCTCCCTGGGGCGGGGCACCCGCAGGCCGGGCACCACACCGTCCCTGTGCTGGGGGCGGGGGGGGACACCCGAGGGCTCCCTGTGCTGGGGGGGGACGGCGAGGGCTCCCTGTGCTGGGGGGGGAACGCCCAAGGCTCCCTGTGCTGGGGGGGGGGACGCCCGAGCGTCAGCCCCATGCAGGCCATGCGGCCACCCTACCTCGCCCCCGTTGGCGTACTCCATGACGAAGCAGAGGCGGTCGTGGGTCTGGAAGGAGTACTTCAGGGCCTACGGGGTAAGCAGAGTGGCTACCGTGGGCCCTGGACCCGCCCGGAGCCCCAATGCCCACACGCCATTCTTGAGGAAGGCGCAGTGTGGGCTCTGTATCAGATCTCGGGCCCCCTGCACGGCAGGCAGGGCAGCAGCTGGGGGGACCCTCGGCAAGGGGAGGACGTGCCCAGGGCAGAGCTTACCGGCCACTTTCCTACCTCACACCACAGGGGGCCTGGCTCTAAGAGGAAAGGCCCAGACGATCGAGTCGTCCCCACAAGTGACCGATGTGTGCATCGGATCTAACCCAGCGGCCGGGATGAGCCCCATTCACAGAAAACGGGACGAGAGGCCAGCTCCAGACCTCAGGCAGCGGGGACCAGCTGCGCCACATGACCCCGTCCCCATGGAGAACCCGCAGGAGGGAGATGCCATCGCCAGGGCAGAGGGTCAGGGGCCGGCGTGTGTGGACCCCAGCATCTCTGTCGAACATGACAGCGCTGCTGGGCTCACGGGGCTGCACCAAGGGGGAGGGAAGGACACTAAGCCTGGACATGAGAACGAGGGGCAAGCTGATGCAAAGGAGGTAAAACCACCATAACGAACAAGTCTGGGTAAAAAAAAATGAGACCTTTTAAAAATGTTGGTCACTTCTTCTAAGAAACTGTTTTAAGGAATGCTTTAGAGAAGTACAGACCTTGTCTGCTCTGCCCCCACTTTGGGCCAGGAGGTCCCCCGGGATGAGGACACCATGCTGAGCAGGTGACAGGGCCTGGGGGCTCCCAGGGAAAGCCCGGGTAGGGGGCGGCGGCCTGTCCACTCCACACGGACCAACCAGCTCGTCCACAGCTCCCAGGAGCCGGCTGAGCCCGGGATGCTCACTAAGGCTAATTAGTGGTTTTCCATACACCCCTCCTGGGCTGAGTGCCCCGCAGCACAGGGACCCTCCACACTCGAGCCTCAGAGGGGAAGCAACTGGAAGGTGGAGTGCAGAAGGGTAGGCATGGGGGCTTGGGGGCAGCAAACAAGCCCCCACCCCTTTCCGGCATCAGGGCCTCCACCCCCGGCACTCGGAAGTGCACCCACCCTCTGAACTCTGAAGCACACCAGCCCTGTCTGCGGGGAGACGGGCACACGGCCTCCAGCACTCACCGTCAGGAACGGATGCCTCGAGTTCTGGAGAACGCGGTTCTCCGTGAGCGTGTGGGCGACCTCGTCCTGGAAGACAGGGTCAGGTGAGCCGCCCCCCCCCCACCTCCCGGCCCGCCCTGGCCAGGCCCCGGCCCTGCGCCCTACCTTGGCCACAATGACCTCCTTCTTCAGGATCTTCATGGCGTAGTAGCGGCCCGTGGCCTTCTCCTTCACCAGGATCACCTTCCCGAACGTGCCCTTCCCCAGCAGCTTCAGGTACTCAAACTCGTTCATGGTCTGCAGGGCGGTGGGCAGGCACGTGCGGTCGGGGGGGGGCCCAGGCCCCCCTGGAATCCCGCCTCCCTGCCTTACTTCCCACACAGGGCTCCCGGGGGCCACACTGGGACCGCCAGGTCCCTCTGAGGTGGGGGAGGGCCTCACCACACGGTGCTTGGGCTTGGCCAGGGACACCTCCATCTCCTCAGCCCCCGAGTTGTCGCTGGGCGAGCCCGACCGAAAGTCCATCATCTCTTCCTCCTGCCTCTTGAGCCCATCGGCCACCGTCTGGATGGCAGTCGTCCACTCCTCCCTGCAGGGCCCGCAGGTCAGGTCCCGTGACCCGGGCCTGGACCCCGGGGACACCGAGGCCTAGCTTCCCACAGGGTGGTGTGCCCTCCCCACCAGAGAGCAGGGCCCCGGCACCCCGCGCGTCCCCATGGGTCCATCTTGTACCGCTCCTCGGGTGTCTCCACGTGGAAGGTGCGCTCGATCACCGTGGTCCACTGCAGGCAGCGGATGATGAAGGTGTTGGGCCTGGGCCGCTCCGTCTTCATCAGCTGACATTCTGGGGGCAGGGCTAGGTGGGTGTCTGCACACACAGCCCCACCCCCAGGACCTCACCAGGGGTCATGGGAGGCCCGCTCCCATCCCCACTCCAAGCCTTGGCTCCCCTCCTTGTAAAATGGGGCCAGGACGCCCATTCCAGCCCAGACACCGGGTGCCGTGCTCTGGAGCAGCGAGGCGCCCCTGCGGGGCCGGCTGGGGCTGGCTCACCTCAGCCCCCTGCCATCACCTCCCTCAGTCCTTCGGTCTCTGAGCCCACGCTGCAGGCCAGGCCACGGCTCGACCGGCCAGACGGTGAGGAGTATGGATGCCCCGGCGAGGGGCCCGCAGGAGGGAAAGCAGCTGGCCCCTGAGCAGGAACCTCCCGCCATGTTCACGGCTGTGACTGCCGGGCCCCCGCCCCCTCCAAGCAGGGCCAGTCCCAGAGCAGAGGCTGCTGGTGACGCAGCCTTCAGAGGCCGCCTGTCCTGGCAGGAGGCTGGAGGACATGACCCACCTGGAGGCTGCTCGGGCTGTACCCGCCCCATACTGACGGCGCCCCATCACCCCCCGAGGCTGGGGATTCCAGGTGCGTAGCAGAACATGCACGCACACACTGGGAATGCGTGCACACGGGGAGCATGCACACACCTGGAGCACGCACACAACCTGGAGCACGCACCACCGGGAATGCGCACACACCGGGAGCACGCGCACACCTGGAGCACACACACACCTGGAGCATGCACACACCTGGAGCACGCACACAACCTGGAGCACGCACCACCGGGAATGCGCGCACACCGGGAGCACGCACACACCTGGAGCATGCACACACCGGGAGCACGCACACCGGGAGCACGCACACACCTGGAGCATGCACACACCGGGAGCACGCACCACCGGGAATGCACGCACACCGGGAGCACTCTCACACCGGGAGCACACTCTCACACCGGGAGCACTCTCACACTGGGAGCGCATGCTCACACCGGGAGCACTCTCACACCGAGAGCGCGCGCTCCCACCGGGAGCACTCTCTCACACCGGGAGCACTCTCACACACCGGGAGCGTGCGCTCACACCGGGAGCACTCTCTCACACCGGGAGCACTCTCACACACCGGGAGCGCACGCTCACACCGGGAGCACTCTCCCACCGGGAGCACGCTCTCACACCGGGAGCACGCTCTCACACCAGGAGCGCACTTTCACTGGGAGCACGGTCTCACCAGGAGCACACTCTCACACACCTGTGTGCACACACCAGGAGCCCAGGGACCGTGGGGATGCACCAGGCCCTGAGAGGGGTGAGGCAGTCAGGGGGTGCTGCTGGGAAATTCTAGGCCGATGCTGGCCCAGCCTGTGTGAGCAGAGAGGGGGCCCAGGGCCAGTACAGGGGCTTCTGACGTTCCAGTGTCTGGGCCCTGGCAACTTCAAGGGGCCCTGGCCGGGCTCAGCAGAGTGTAAGGAAGTGGTCCACCAGGGCTGGGTGCCAGGAGGGGGCTTGGGGCCGGCCTTACGGGGAGGTGGCCTGTGTCAACATGGGGGTGGGGGACAGAAAACCTGTGGCCGGTCTTCTCCATCCCGCACCCCCAACTCCCACTCGCTCATCAGAGACCAGGTTTTCCCAGGACCTAGGCACCTGGCGCCCATCTCAGAGCCTGGTTTCTTGTCCCCCCACCCCTGGAATCCATCCCCAAGGAAAAGCCCCTCCCCCACTGCTCAGGCAGCCCTCTGGATGGTGTCTGCCTCCACAGAGTCCCTGTCATCCCCCCCGCACTCTGCCGACACAGAACATTCCTGAGGGCCCCCACGCCCCTGCCAGCAGGGTGGCACCCACCCCAGCCAAGCCTCCTTCCTGAACCCTGAAGCCCCTGCCCAGCCCCAGCCAGGGAGGCAGTGAGGGGGGCCCACATGGTCACCAGGCTGCAGGGGATAGTGGTGCCTGCCTCCTTGGTCTCCCTTCCGCCTGGGGCCCCTCCTCGAACAGCTGCCTTGTGGAAGCTTGAGGCTGGGGGAGGGGGGACTCAGGACTCACTGGACCCAGGTCACAGTAAAGCCTCCCTGGGAGACCCCCAGGCTGGAGCCTCCCTGACAGAAGGCCCTGGGGTGGGTACACTGGCCATGCCCCTTGCCCCTGCAGCACAGCGCCAGGTACACTGGGAGGGTGGGCGGGACAGCCAAGGTCCAGGAGCGCCCCTCCTCTATATTCCTGCAGGCATGGAAGCCATGTGCCCCCCCCCACCCCGTCAGCCCGTGCTACTTCCTCCTGAGACCCTGCACCAGAGCCTGCCCCAGGCCATGTGCGGGGCTGGCGGGCAGGGAGGGCAGAGCTAGGCGGAGAGTGGAGATGCGTGAAGGAGCCTAGGGTGGATCCCGGACCCCCAGCGGGCACTACACTCTGTACCCGAGGGCGTCCCATGAGGGACCCAGGAGGCCTCTCCGTTGCTGAGCCCCTCCCTCATCCTCCCGCCCCCACTGGGCCTGTGTGCCAGGGCAGAGCCAGGTTTCAGGGCGGCTAGACCAGAAACAAGAGACCAGGCTGGATGGCCTGCCTGACTCAGCCGCTCCCCCTCCTTGGCAGCCCAGCTCCGTGCCCGGGGCTCCCTCACCCCAGGGTCACCAGCCTCGGGACTCAGCATGAAGAGCTCCCACCAGCCAGAACCGGCCACTCACCAGTTCCCACGGTGACTCAGAGCCAGCCCAGCCCCCCCTGGTCCCTGGCCACTGCTGGCCCCAGACACAGAGGCCCGGGGGCGGGGGGGGCATCAGTGTGGAGGCTGCTGGGCACAGAAGACTCCTGGCACCCTGCCCACCTGCCCAGCCAGGGCAGTCCCCGCTGCAGCCCCACGTGGCCGCAGGTACTTACGAGCCACAGAGAAGTTGTTGAGAGGGGACTCTCGCTGCTCGACGTCCTGGGGCCGCTCCTTGTAGCCGATGAAGGTGCCGTCATTCTTGAGGAGGAAATATCGGGGCCGCCAGGTTTTGATGTACTCCCCTGAGGACATGTGGGCAGTGAGGGGCCGCGGCCACCGGGCCCTGCTCTCACCTCCCCCCAGAAACCCCGTCCCTGTGGCAGGCCGGAAGCTCACTGCACCCGAGCAGACAGGACACCCTAACCCCAGGCCCCTGCCCCCTGCCCCTCACTCCCAGCACGGCGGGCAGGGGCTGGCTGGGAAGGCCATGGGCCAGGTGTCAGGGCTGAGCTCTCCCCACCCAGCGGGGGCCAGCCAGCTGCTACAGTGGCCGTGGTCAGTGGACTGCCCACCACAGCTGAGCCCTGGCCTGCAGGCCGGAGCCTGGCATCCAGCACTGCGGGGACAGTGAGCGAGACTCAGGGCCCAACCCCCTGGGCTGGGCACTGGGACAGCCCCTCACCGCCCATGTGACAACACTCCCTGTCCAGGGCCCCACGGGGAAGCCAGACCCAGGAGGTGTGTGTGCGGTCCTCAGGCTGCCACCTCCCACCCTTGACCCCCGTGGCCCACAATGGGTTACCCAGGTACACGGGGATGTTTTCCCCAAAGTTTCGCCACATCAGCCATAAACAGGCATTCACACTTAAGAACCAGAGCAGATGTCCTCTGCGATATCCGAGCGACTGTCATTTTTCATACTGACACCGAGAAAAAAGATGTTTCATTTACATTTTGCCGAGCAAGGAGTTTGAACAACAACAGAGAACTTACTAATTAGACAACTGCTTTATCGCAGGGGCCACCAGGCAGCAGGTGGGGAGGGGGCTCAGCCCCGGGCAGGGGCTTTCCCTCCCAGCTGAGCCCCAGGGGAGGGAGCAGAGCAAAGGCCCCATCCGGGACCAGACACCTCCGAGGTGCTCCCAGCCCCTCACCGCCCAGCCCCTCCCCACCAAAGGCCTCTGGGTGTGGCCTCTGAGACCCAGCCAGCCCTCCCGCCGCTCCACCCGGCCTGTGGGGGGCTTGCCTGGCTGCAGGCAGTGGGGGTCACCTCCAGGCCCAACACCGCTGGCCCAGGGAAGACCCGAGCGATGGCCAGTGACCTGCCCTGTACCCCAACAGCATTTAGCAGGATCTCCACCCGGTTCCGCTGAGCACCCCCAGCCCATGAAGACGGTGGGCTGGGAAGGCTGTGGTCAGGCCTCGTGCAGACGCTGCTCCTGCCCCTGGTGGCCTGGGACTCCCCCACGGACACCCCCTCCCCGCCGGTGCAGTGGGTGGGCACGAGCGGAGTAGGCTCCGGGGCCGTGTGTAGCCCACCACCCGTGCGGTCCCGGGCCACTCGCTCCCACCCGCCTGCGTGCCAGTCTGGAGCTGTCGGCCCCTGATGGAGTGCCTCCCATCCCACCAGCTGCCGCTCCCCGGGATGCTAACTGAGCGGGGAGACTGATGAGCGCCTCGCCTGCGCAGCCCCGAAAATCCATCTTGATTCACCAACTGCTGCCAGCTCCCACCGCGCCCGGCACGGCCCCCCAGCACTGTGCCCTGTGCGTGCAGTCGGCACGTATGTGCCTGCTCAGCAGCACCCACACGCCTGAGCGGGCCTCAGTTTCCCCACTGGGTCCAGGATCCCTGGAATGGGGGTGCCAGTGCTGCTAAAAGTACCCAGGACTCCCCCCGGCCACTTGGCCCTGCACCTGCGGTCTAGTAGCCTTCACCCCCTACCCCACTCCAGGGCCAGGAAGGTTCTGGAACCCAGAACTGGGGAGCGGGGGTGGGGGGGCAAGGGAGCAACACTGGCAGGGAAGAGGTGGAGGAGGGGCAGGCACCCACCCTGAGCCCCAGACAAGAGGGGTGACTCTGCTGGGCCCTCCACCAGCTCCCAGCCCCAGGACACTGAAGGGGGGACCACGGCCAGTCCCCAGCTGCCCCCTGCCTGTGCCCCACATGGCTGAGCCCAAGAGCCACACAACACCCAGGTGGGATGGAGGGCAGGGAAGGCGGTCTCACTCAGCCTCCCACCTGGGCAGCCGGGCACACAGACCCCCTGAGGAGGAATGGGGACCCTAGGGGAGGCTGGGGCCAAGACAGACACACAGACCCCTTCTGCCTGGCGGGGTGCAGCCTGGCGGTCACCTGGGGGCCGAGGCGGTGCCAGATGCATCCTGGGCCGTGGCCTGCCTCTGAACGAGTCCAGCCCAGACAGATGGGGGCCCCAGAGCCCTGCTCACTCCCAGGCCTTGGGGTGACACAGACGGACCGCATGGGGACGCAGCCACCCCTGTGCCTGACCACGGCTGTCCACAGCCACAGGAGGGCAGCCATGGGCGCTGGGCGGGGACAGACAGACATCAGCCAGTGCTGCTGGTGGGAACTCCCGAGCCTTCACTCCGGGCAGGTGACAAACGGGAGCCCAAGTCTGCCCTTCAGGACACGACTCCCTAAGTGGGCGTCCCCACCACTCCCTCGGGGGCCAATGCCTGCCCACAGCCAGGGTGATCTCCTGGCAGCCACTCAGGGGGCAGCAGGAAGTGGCCTGGACCCAGGCCCCGGGCCTGTCTTTGGTCCCTGCCACTCACAGCCAAAGCCCAGGATCCCCAGAGCGGCTCTCCACCCACCCCATCCCACCCCATCCCACCCCATGCAAACATTTCAGACCAAGGCCCACACAGGGTCTCAGCACAGGCCCAGGACCAGCTCGGCACACAGCTCAGCAGCCCAGCCAGGATCCCGTACCTACTGCCACGAGACAGGAGCCACGGCGAAACTGGGGGCAGGCACCCCTACCCAGAGGGTCTGTCCTGGGTGGGCAGGCAGGAGGGGCAGCA
The DNA here is from genome assembly GCF_964656455.1 of Halichoerus grypus. Lineage (NCBI taxonomy): Eukaryota > Metazoa > Chordata > Mammalia > Carnivora > Phocidae > Halichoerus > Halichoerus grypus. The sequence goes on from NC_135719.1 coordinate 150,640,895, forward strand.
TCTCCGTCCCCGCTCAGGGTTCTCTCAGAAACCCAGCCCCGGGCCGGGGTCAGGGAGGGACCCATACTGTCCCTCGGCCCCGCAGCACCACACCTACTCCTCGGAGACCACGTCCTGCCCGGCCACCAGAGAAGGGGACTCATGCCCTCCTGAGCACCCACAGTAAGGGCTCCAGCGGGGGTGGGGGCGGGGCAGGCAGGCTTAGCCAAGCTCCTATTCTGCCCAGACTAGGGCTCCCCTACCTCCTCCCGCCCTCCAAGGGCCCCTCAGCTTCCAGCACTGGCCCCCTCGGTGTCCCCATGTATCCTCCACCAGGAGGACCCTTCCAATATCCCTGCTCATCTTGGGAGGCAGCCCATGCCCAGGAAGAGGCTGGAGGTGCCCAGAGAAAGGAGGGGTTCCTTGTAAACAACCTGGCCTCCCACAGCCCAAGTCACACTGCCAGGGCCACAGGGAGAGGGCCTGGGGACAAGACGGGCAGAAGCTGAGGGCCTGTCCCCACTGTGGCTCCCAGGCACGTGTCCCGGGCCACACTATGGTCAGGGCACCCCAGGCAGCAGACCTGGGGGCTGGGACCCATGCTGTGGGCAAGCCGGGGGCCCCACCACAGTCCCTGGGCCGGACGCTGCAGAGCCGTCCACACCGCCAGGGGCCCCGGCCCGAGCGGCCGCCACGCCCTGAGCTCCGTGAACACTCCCAGCCCCCGGCTCCCGGGGAAGCTGCCGGATAAACACTCTGCCGCAGCGGTGGTGGCGGCTGGCAGGGTGCCAGGCGGCGCCGAGCTGTTTCTCCACAGCAAAGCGAGCCCCAGCAGGCCCGGGGAGCGGGCACCAGCTGACAGCGGCGACCGTGCGGTCCCCTGCCGCCGACACATCCATCGCGGGCCGACAGCTGCCGGGCGCCCATTTACCTTCTCCAGCACAGCGAGCAAACGGGCCTGCTGACGGCAGCCCATCCATCGCCGCCCCCCAGGACGGGGGCAGGCAGCGGGAGGGCATGGGCACGGGTCATCTTGGGGGGCCCCGCCTGCCAGGCCTCTGCCTGTGCACAAGCCAGGGTCCCGGCTCCCCGTCCCACAGGCAGGATGCTGGGCCACAGCCTGACGTCCAAAGCCCAGGAGCCCCAGGAACCAGTGCCGGGGGGGGGGGTCACAGCCCCACTCAGACGGGGCCCCGGGGCTGTTGGGGTGAAGCACACCAACCTGCTCGAGCCGGAGCCTCTCCGAGGGCAGCATTCACAGGGTCCTCCCGGAGGCAGGGCTCGGACGGCCAGTGTGGCCGAGAGAGGCATCCACTCCGTGCCCAGCAGAGGGGCGCCACGTGGAGGAGGACACACGCTCTCCTGGCATGGCCCTCGAGCCTGGCTGCACCCTCCCCCGGCCCACCACCCTGCCCTGCCTTCCCAGAAGGCTCCCTGACAGGCAGGGAGGACAGGGCTCATTATGCCCACCAGCTCCCTGGGGAAACTGAGGCACAAGTAGGGGACTCTCAAGGTCACAGACGGTGAGCAGAGCTGCCGATCCTGCTGCCCAGGCCGGGCTCGCTCCTTAACACCAGCTCAGCTCTTCACGGGTCTTTGGTTCTGCCGTCCAGCAGGCAGGCCCCCAGAGTCACGGCCCAATGCACACAGGTAGACTCAGGAACACCCTGGGGCCGCTCCCGCCTCCCCCCTGCCTCAGAACAGCGCCTCCCACCAAGCACCACGTCCAAACCCACTGCCACCGACCAGCCGCTGCCGATCGCCTCCGCCTAGACGTCCCACCCAGCCGCCGTCCTCCCTGCACGCCCCCACCTCCTGCTCGGGCACCGGGCATCGTCTGCACGCAGGCCACACGCGGCGCTGCCCGGAGTCCCAGCCCGGCTGCCACACCTCCCCGTCCCCCTGGGATATGCCCACGTGCTTGGTCCCCACGGCCTGTGCCCACACCCACTGTCTCAGTGCTAGTCTCCTGCCCCCTCCAGAGCCCCCGCGGACAAGGCCACAGCCCCACTGCCCTGGTGCCCTCTGCCGTGCCCTGCCCACTCTCCCTGCACCAGCCTGGGCCTGTGTGCCCACCCCCCCACCCCCCGCCTATTCCAACAAGCCAGCCACTGGGTCACCTGTCTCCTGCCCGCCCAACTGATACGCACCTGGCCTCACCACAGTGGGGTTCGGGGAGGCTGGGTTTCAAAGACCTGGGTGTAGTGGGGGGCTCAGGGGCAACCACAACCACACCCCTGCCTGAACAAGAATCCCAGGGGGCCGGGAGGTTGAGCGGGCAGCCCCCAGGCCCGTCAGTCCACCAGCTGCGCCCCCATCTGCTGGCCCCTCAGGTCACAGGCCTGGGGAGAGGGGGCTGCAGTCTTGGGGCCCCCTGGGGTCTGCGAACCGAAATCCAGAGCCCAGAGAGCCTAGCTCAGAGCACCCACAGTTCGCAGAAGCAGCTTGGAGGAACCCCTCCCCAACCAGGCCATCGAGTCTCACGTCCCCGAAATACGGGTCTACTATTTCTTAAGGGTAAAGACACACAGCTGAACGCAGGGAGGAGGAAAGTGAGGGCTGCGCCCGGCAGGGGATGCGCAGCTCCCAGGAGCTGGCCCGCGGCTCGCCCTGCGGGGACCTCTGTCAGCCCGTGCAGAGCCAGATGAAGCCGGGGGGCCTGCCCGTGGGGCTGCCGGACAGGGGCTGGGCGTGCCGAGTGGACAGGAACGGCGGGCCTCAGCCCACGGCAGGGGGTGGCCCCAGCGAGCAGGAGCAGAGCCTCAGCCACGGGCTCCGGTTACAGGAGGGCCCGCAGGGAGGGCGCTGGCCCCGAGCCCGGCTGGGTGTGCCTGGGCAGGAGGGACGCCGAGGAGGCCGAGCCAGCCCCCACCCCGCGCCGTCCCACGGCACTTCTAGGAACCGGGCCTGGTGCAACCCAGGCTGGCCTCTCCTGACAGCTGCTGGTAGGCGGGGGTCTGGGCATGGCGCTCCGGGCCTCAGTGTCCCTCCTGCACGAGTGCACTGTGCTGCCCGGGGCCCCCAGCCCCACCCCCCTGCATGGAGTCCGGCCCTCCGCAGGGCAGCCCTGCCCAGAGAGCACGCCACAGCCACCGGCTGGGGCCACCAGCACGGGCCAAGGGACCCAGGGTTGGCGGGCGGTGACCCCTCACCCCCCGAGCGAGTCACCCCAGCTTCCTCTTCTGTTGTTTGTTCTGCACGGAGAGCCCAACAGGCTCACAAAACAGGAAACAGCCCCCAGCGGTGGCGGCCACGGCCACGGCCACACGCCAGGGCCAGCAGGCCCTGGGGCACACCTCCCAGCCCCGGGCCCGGCCGCCCCGCACCGAGCTGTCCCCGGGGCTAGGCCCAGGCCCTCACAGACACGTGGCAGGGCGCCAGCTGCCCCTCGGACCGGGGGGCTGCCGGGACCAAAGCCACAGCCACCTCAGCGTGAGCTGGGCCGGCGCTGGGGCCACCCCTCCCCCGACAGCCAGGGCGACCGAGGCACACGGGACGCCCAGAGCAGCCGTGGCCTCCAGCCTGGGGCACAGGGTCCGGGGAGCGGACGTGCACCTTCGCTGGTCCTGCTGAGCCCCCCGCCCCGCGAGGCACCCGGCCGCGCCCCCCGTGCAGACAAATCCCAGGGCCGCCCTGCCTTCCTCCCCCCTCCTGGTCCGCCCACCCGGTCCAGCCGGCCTGTCCGTGGGTCAGGGACAGCCAGGAAAGCCCCCACGAGCCTGGCTGGGCAGACGGTGCCCACACGGCCATGGGCTCCAAGAGTGGGGCCAGTGGGCAGGGACGCCCCAAACCAGCTGCACAGACCAGGCCACGGCCTTAGCACAGAGCAGCCTGAAGACAAAGCGGACGCCACAGGCCAAGCCCGGCCAGACCTACATCCTGGAGCACGCTGGGTGTTTTTAAGTTGTCAGCCTTTAAGAATCAAGAGAAGGCACAGAAGGGACCAAATCCTTGAAAATGCAAATTTTTGAGTAATGCCGAGCCCACCAGCCCCCAGCACGAGTGGCTAGAGCTGGGCTCAGCTGCTCCTTACTTGGGGCGTCTGCTTATCGCTCGGGATACGTGTGTCAAAACATCCAACTCTTGCTCAGGAAGCCCACCCATCTCTGGGGACCCCCGTCTGCCCAGCTTACTCTCCTGGGGACCGGCTCCCCACTGGACACACTGGGACACTGAGGCCCAGAGGGCCTGCCTGGCCCCCAGAACACCAGAACAGGTCAGTGCAGGGCTGGAACTCACCGCCCAGGCTGGACTCGCCTCTGCCCATGGCGGCTGCTCTGGCCCAGGGCACAAAGCATCAAGACACCAGGAAACAGCCCAAAGGTCACTCCCCACAGATGGACGCCCACCTCCCCAAGGGGAGTAGGGGACCCTCTCTCCTGGCCTGAGGCTAGGGCCGGGCAGCAGGCCCTGGAGGCTGCTGAGCCTGACTTAGGGCCCCCGATAAACAACATGCCAAATGTCACCAGGCCATTCCCCACCACCGTTCCATCATACACACAGGGAAACCAGTGCCCAAAGAGCTCAACAGATTTGCAGTGACAAAGCAGCTAAATCAGATTCAAACTCAGCTCTCTAGATGCCCCACTGGGCCTGATACCCTACCCCCCAGCCCCTTCAGAAGGCACAGGCCCTGAGTGGCAACCTGGAACTCAAGCAGGCAGCAGAAAGGCAGCCCTGCCCCAGCCTGGCTGGCCAGTGCACGTCCCAGTGACGGGGTCGGGGACCCTGAGCAGCCCTGAGGCCTTAATCTAACAGTCAACAAACGTTTGCCAAGAATTGAAGGCGTACCGGTCCCAAGTAGGGGCTGTGGATGTGTGCCGCCAGGCACGGGGGCCAGGTGAAGGGGGAGGGGACATCAAAGGGGGCTGTAAGGTGAGGCAGACAGGGCTGGACCCGGCAAAGGGGCTTCAGGCAGGAAGCAGGACTCGAGGGAAGCAAGGAGGAGGTAGGCAGTGGGGGAGGGGATCAAGAAGGCAGGCGGGTGCGGGGTGCTTAGGGGAAGCTAGGTGGAAGGGCTCCCCACGGACCACAGGGCCCTGGAGCCTCCTCACCTCTGTCTCAAGGCCCGGTTCACTGTTCTCCCTGCAGCTGCCAAAGCAAGCTCTAGAAACACACAACTGACCACATCCTTGATCCTCTGCTTCGAGCCCTCTGCAGCCCCCAATCCCTCATCCCTGTCACCTCTCACCTCCCACTGCAGCTCCTGCAGCTTCCCAGCCTGCTCTGCTGGAGAGCTCCTATGCATCCTACAAAACCCAGTCGCATGACACCCCCTTTTGCCACACCTCCCTGTCTGCTCCCTCTGTAGCTGAGGTTCCCCTCCCAACAGCCTGTGGGGTCCTGGGCTGGGGATGGGGCATCCTCACGGCATCTGCTGGAAGGCATGCATGAGGAGTGGTGAACTAGCTAGCTGGGGTCACCAGAGCTTTGGGAAGGAACAGGTCTGGAGGAAGAGGAAGTTGGGGGCAGGTAGCTAATCCCCGCCCTGAGGCAGGAGGGAGTCACTCGCCAGGCGCACCTGGACGTGAGGCCTGTCCATCCCCCACTACCCATCCCTGAGCAACAGAGGGCTGTGAGGCAGGGGGCTGTGGGCAAGGCTACAGAGCAAGGGGCCAAGGCCACGGCTCCAGCCCCCCTGGGTCCCACCAAGCCCGTCCGTGGGCGCAGGGCCCTGTGAGTGCGGACAGGGGAGGCTGGGCGGGCACCGGCCTCAGGCAGCTCGCTGCTCCAGCACAAACACACCCCATGCTGGGTCCCTGGGTGGTGCGGGGCCCCCCCACCCCAAAGCCCAGGCCCGAGGCAGGCACCGGGCCAGGCCAAGCAACTCTACCCTGCCCTCAGGAGCCCTCGGGCAGTGCCCCGGGCCGCCAGCGAGCCAGGCCTTGGACGGGCCCCAGTGTCCTCACTGCCTTCCAGGAAAGCAGGGAGGGAGGCGGCAGCCACTAGGCCAGCCAGCCCACACGGGCTCCAGAGCACCCGAGGGAAACCTGCAAGCCAGCTCCGGGACCCCGGCCCCGACCCGACCCCGAGCGCACTGACCTCTCTTGTGCAGCCAGCCCTCCTTCACGATGGCCACGTCGTTCATGGTGTCCAGCTCCGGCACGCCGGGACAGCCCCAGCGCCACTCACAGGCCCCTCTCGGCAGGCTCTCCTGGAGCCCAGCCGGCGCACCCAGCGTCTGCAAGAACCAAAGGGAAGGGTGTGAGGTGGTGTCCAGCTCGGGGCCACTCCTCCAACCCCAGGGGAGGCCGGGAAGCCCTCTGCACCTCGGGGCCCATGCAGGGCCCCCCTCCCCACGTGGCTGCCCCGCTCACAGCCACAGCCTCCCCCCACTAGCTTCCATCACGGCACCTGATACAAAGTTCACGGGACTCGACCTGTTCCCTGGGGCCGGGCCTCCCCTCCACCTGGGCTGCAATCTCCCTGCCACCCCTCTGACCTCCAGCCCTCAGCGTGATGCCCCCTGCGCCTGTGCCTTTGTAGAGATCACCCCCATCCCCAAAAGGCCCTCCTGGCATATTCTAGCCTCCCTAACCTGCCAACCCAGCAGAGGCCACCTCCTCCGGGCAGCCCCTCTGACTGCTTGGCCTGCCCAAGCCCCTGGTGAGGGTGCCCCTGTTCTCCCTGCCCATGCTGTTCCCCCCACCCCATAGGCTGGGGTTCTCGGGGCAGGGCCCAGGGTTCCTCGTTCTTGCCCCAGACTAGGAAAGAAGAGAAATTCAAACATGAAGCAAGTAGGGCCAGGAGACCAGGCGGCTGGCTCAAATGAGAGCCCAGAGCCCTCTGGGGTGACATAAAAACCTCCAAGAAACCCCAAGCCCCTCCTAAACCACAGAACCCCTGCTGGCCTGAATCTGGTTCATTCATTGGGCCAACATGGAGCAGGCATCTCTGGTTTTGCCAGGCTCGGCCCTGGGGACAAAGAGAGGTTCAGATGGGTCCTGTCTGTAAGAAGCACCCAGTCCAGGGTGGTTACGGGCCCATAATCACAGCATTCAGGAGGCAACAAATGGGGGGTGCGCTGTACGAATGCAGAGGCGCCACTGGCCCACCAGCAGCCTTCTCCTGAACACACACGTTGGCCATTGAACCTGAGTGGCCCTCCCCATCGCTCCCTGCTGGATGAACTCCTAGGCATCCCTCAAAACCCAGTTCACACATCACCCATCCTGGGCATCCTGGGAAAGAGAATTCTTCCCACGCACCGGCCTCCGCTAGCCCTGCCCACAAGCACTCCTGAGGGCAGGCCGGGAGCGACCCCACACCCCCGGACTCCCAGGCCAGGAGGACCCGAGGGCCTCTGCAGTGGATCCCAGCATGGGTCGTCCCACAGCTGCGGACCTTGTCGGGCAACGCACCTTCCTGGCCTCCTGAGGCATGGGGCTGGGGCCCAGAGAAGGCTGCTCCGCACTGATGGTCTCAGGCTAAATTTAGAAGAGCAGGAAGACCCCACTGTCTGTGTCTGCTGCCAGGCCGGGGAGATACACTCTGCCCCAGGAGAAAAGGGCCCAGCGTGCTCAGCAGGCCACGGGGCGGCGACAGGCAGCACGCAAGACTGAGGGCAGGAAGAGACCTCCAAGGACAGGGCTCTGAGCCCCTGCGAGGCAGGCGCGGCCCCTCCGGCGACACAAGTGGGCGTGGCCTGCAGGCAGAGGGCTGGACCCAAAGACCTCTGGACGTCCCCGCCCCCACCCCGGCCTAAGCGGGGCCTGCCGCGGACAGAGTCAGCTGTCCAGCCCCGTGTGTAAAAATATCTGTGCACATGCACAGGGTGATGTGCATCTGCACAGGAATGAACACACCCCGCCAGCGCCTGGGCCGCCGCCGGGCGCAGGGCCGGAGGCACGGAGGGTCCCCGTTTCCCACGGCTTCCGCACCGCCAGTGCCCTCACCATAGAAGTGTGTTCGTGCCGTGATTATTTACGGAACAACCTACCAAAAATCGCCTGTGCTCTTATAGGGCCCCCTCCCTCGGTCTCCAAACCCTGGTCTGTGAACTGTATGTTCCGCTGGGGGAGGGCAGGGCACCCGGCCCCGCCAACGCACCCCCTGCCCTTCACTTGGCCCAGGGGCTCAGGGCAGCCAGGGGTAGCCTGGAGCAAGGCTGGGGGGCCCTCTGGCTACAGAGCACAGGCCCGTGCCCCCCACTCCGCCCACCATGGCAATACGCAGGAACCAGTCCTGCCCGCCTATCCCCCAACCTGGGGGGCAAGTCCCAGCCGCCTACCAGGCCCCAGCCTCCGGGATGGGGTGGGCAGCACCTCCAAAGCCCACCCAGGTCACGAAGCAGTTTCGGGGCCCGGGCGGGTTGCTAGTCCTTTGTGGGCTGGCCCGGGCACCTCGCCATCACCTACAACTTTTTGTCTATGGGCAAAGGAAGTCTTCCCAAGGCCCACCCACAAACTTGAACGAGGGCTGGAGCAAGCCTCTCCGAGGTGCCCCTGAGCACCCGCTGTGCGCCGCGGCCGGCCAGCCCGCCTCGTCCCCCGCCCTGCCCGGCCCCACCAGCCGCTCGCCCAAGGTCACGAGGGAGGCCGGGGCCACGGCCCGTACCCCCGCCCGCCGCCGGCCGGGCCCGCGCGCCCTCCCCGCCCAGGCCGCGCTCGGCCACTTCCTGCTCCGCTCCTCCACCCGGCTGCGCGCGGCCCGCGCCCCGGCCCCGCCGGCCGGGAACAAAGCGCCGGGCCGCGGGAGGAAATCCGGGCCCCGGCGGCGGGCGGGCGCGCGGCGGGCGGCGGGCGGGGACTCACCGGGCGCCGCGTCCGGGCCGAGCGCGGGCCTAGCCGGGCCGCGGCCTCCGGCGCCCGCCGCTCGGCATCCCCGCGCGCCCGCCGGGCGGGGCCGGGCTGGAGGCCGCGGCGGGCGGGCGCTGTTCGGGCGGGCCTCGCGCGCCGCCGGGCCCGGTGCTCGTGGCGGCCGCAGGCTCGCGTCCTCCGGCTGCGCTTCTGCGCTGGCTGCGCTGGGCCGGCCGCCCGCCCGCCGCGCTCGGTCCCGCCGCCGCCGCCGCCGCCGCCGCCCGCCGCCGGCCCGCCCTCTCCCCGCCCCGCGCCGCCCCGCCCGGCCGCCCGCCCACATCCGCCTCCGCCGCCCGGGGCGCCCCCGGCGCGGCCGGGGCGAGGGCGCGGCGCCGGGAGCGCGCGGCGGGCGGGCCGCCCACGCTGCCCGGGCCGCGTGCTCCCCGGCCTCAGTTTCCCGGCGCGTCCAGGGCGCCCGTGGGGGAAGGGCGGGCCGGGGACGATCGCCGGGCTTCTGCCTCCGTGGCGTGGGGGTGGGGTGGGTCAGTGTGCCTTTCCACAGGTGCCCCAAGTGGGTAGCCGGTGCTGTGGGCCTGGGAGCGGCCAAGATGACCCCACAAGGCCCAGTCCGAGGACCCTGCCAAGCGAGTGGTCCTGGGGCCGCGTGCGGGAGGCTAGGTGGAGGTCAGTGTGAGCGGCCGGGGGCCGGAAGGCTGGCTGGAATGCACACAGGAGAGGGAAGGCTCTGGAGGAAGGGGTCACAGGCCCCTGGGCTGAAGGACCACCTGGCCCTGGGCAGGGCCCTCCATCCCCGGAGAGGGGCTTCCAAGACCTTCCCCTTGCCCCTAAGAAAGACAGGGACAGCTCTACGAAAGCAGATGGGAGACTTCACATGGTGACAGAGGCAGCAGAGGGCCACAGGGACCGTGGTCATTGGGCACACCTGGCCTGGGTTGCCTGCCCTGAGCTGGACAGACACCCAGAGGGGGTTCAGACTCCAGAGAAGGGCTGTCAGAACAGAGGCAGCCCAGGCCCCTCCCTTCTGTCCACCTTGGGGGGGGCGGCGCGAGGCTGAGAGGCTGACAAGCCAGGGGGACCCCAGTCCCCTCCACCTACAGATTCCCAGGACGCTGCTGATGACTCCCCAGCCCTGACCCCTCCCTGGGCCCAGCGCTCAGCTAGAGCCAGAAGTTTCTCCAACAGCGGCCCCTCCCCCCATCCCTGAGGCCTCCAAGTTGATAGTAATCCTTTTGTAAAAGGAAGACTCTTGAGAGTTATCCTCCTGGAGTCAGTATGTATTTTGTGGGGGAGAGGGGCATTTTTGTTCTTCATCCTGGGTCAGAGTTCAGCCTGGGAGGTCCAGATACTTCATCTGGGGCAGAGGCAGTCTCCCTGCTCAGGGGGAAGTGACTGCCAGTTCCTCCCCTTGGCCCCGCTGCCCCTCTCCCCAACCCAGCCCAGCACTCTCAGCTCTGAGTACCCCCAGGCAGGGCCTTGCCTCCAGGGGGCCGAGGGAGAGGCCTGGACCAGTCATCCACGCTTCTGGGACCCAACACGGGCCCTGAGGCTCAGCCGCCAGATGTCCTGCATCTGTCCATCCCTTACCCTGCGAACCTTCCCGGTGGGCCCCTGGGGCCCCTCAGGGACTGTCCCACCTACCCACTGCTCTCCCAGGAAGGGTGTCCATACCTGCCCCCATCCTGGCCCGGCAGGGCTATGGAGAAGGCCCAGGACAAGAAGAGAATGGGGGGGCGGGGTCTGGGAGGGTGCCCTCTCATGGAAGATGTGGCCTCGCTGGAGCCCCGTGGCCATTTGAGGAAAGGCATCTTGGCCAGGAGGCTGCATCGAGGTGGTCCAAAACCTCCCGGCTGATCGGCCGCTGGCCTGTGTCCAGGAGGCCTCCCTGCCTGCTCTGCATGGAGCTCTGGTGCCCGCCAAGTGCCGGAGACCTGCCGCCAGCCCCACGCCCCATCTCCGCAGCCCCCAGCCCGTCTGCGCCTCTGTGTGAGCCTGCCCTGGGACTGGGGCAGCCCCGCAGGCAGGGCCAACCCTCTCCTCCTCTGGCCTCTCTTCTGCTTCCCTCAAGAACACCCCCTCTGCACCTCGGATAGAATGGCAAGATGGGGACCCACTGTCAGCCCGCCCCAGCCAACGCTGGGGCCTCTGGGGAGCCCCTTGGCCAGATGTTTCCAACAAAAACTGCTGTAGCAGTCTCCAGGAGGGTGGCTGCCTCCCCTCCACCCCCGGAGCTCAGGGACCTCGGGCCCTGTCACCTTCTGCAGCTGCCAGCCATCGGGCCGGCCTCGCAGGCCAGCACCCCCCGCCGGGTCTCAGCAGCAGCTGTAGGGCGGGGCCCGGGGGCAGCTCCCCGGCCAGATGGCCGCCTGGCCAGCTGCGTCCACGGACGCTCTGCCTGCACCACTGCGGTGGCCTCCTGTCATCCCCGTGCCCGAGACCGCGACGGGCCAGAGAGGGGATCCGAGGGCAGGGGGGCGGGGGCGGCAGCTCCCAAGTGCCTTCCCGGGGCTGCCTGGGACAGCCCCTCCTGGGGAGTGGGGGGTGGGCCAGGGGCACTTAACCCGGGCCTTCCCACTCCCAGCAGTGAAGCCCCTCCCCCCGCTCTAGCTCATCCCTACCTGGGCGGGCCTCCCCGGCTTCCGCAGGCAGCGTTCTAACCTGCTTCGGCCCCTCTCCGCGCCCCGCAGCCTCGGTCAGGGTCCCAAGGAGAGCTTTGTCCCACTGGCCAGGCGGGGCAGGCCAGGACACTCTGCCCGCCCCAGGGCCTCACTCTGGCCCGCCTGGGGAGCTGTCTGCCCAGAGCCCCAGGATGGCCGGCCTCCCTCCCTGCCTCCGTGGCCTCTGGGGCCTGACCTGGGGAAGCAACACTGGACGGGTAGGCGCCCCGGAGCAGTCAGGATTTGGTTGGACCTCCCTCACAGAAGCCACTGCGTTCACTCGAGACATGTACTGAACCCCCATTTTGTGCCCAGCCAACTTCTTAGCATCAAGGAGACCGCGGGAAAACCTTGAGGTCGTGCGGTCTCGGGACCTGGGGAATGCTCTAGAGAAGGCTCAAGCGGAGAAAGGAGAAGGTGGGCCTGGGGGGCTCTTAGCTGCGGTGGTCAGTGAAGACCGCTGTCGGGGGTGGGGCCCTGGGAACAAAGACAGAATGGGGGAGGAGCCAGGGAGGGCTCTCTGGGGGAACACAGTGGGAACCCCAGGGCCCTATAGTTAACCTTCCACTTTGCAGATGAGGATTTCAAGGTTCAAGGAGGTCCAGTGTTGTGTCTGAGCTTGGGAGGGGGCAGCGGGCAGGCTGTAAGCCAGACAGGACCCCCGGGGGCCGTCCATCAGGGTTCACTCTGACCTGACCTGAATCCGGCTCCTCCTGCTGGGGGCCTGGGCGAGGGGGGCTGGCCCTCCTTGAGGCTGGTGGGGGGGGGTGGTGTTGTGCAGAGTGGACAGACCTCAGGAGCCAGGGCAGTCTCAGTGGCTGAGTGCAGTGTGAGTTCAGGGTTCCAAGGGTGCTGGCCAGATTTAGGAAAGAAGAATGCAGGATGTCCAATCAGATGTGAACTTCAAATGACTAAGAAATAATGTTTTAGTATAAAAATGTGGCTTTCCTTCCCACAGACTTGAGATACCAGTTGTGCCGGGCCCCTCCTCAGGTCTCCAACCCGAGGATTTGACTAGGACCCCTGGGTGGCTCACACCGCACCACCCCGCCCATCCCACAGGGGCCTCCCTCCTCCTGAGGAGCTGGGCTGCAGGCCTTCCCACTCCTCCTGCAGCCTGAGGTCCCCCCTCTGTAACCCCTAGTCCAGGCCTCCTTTCCACCTGCCCCCCACCCCTGGCTGGGGCTCCTCCTCCCCAGCCCAGCCTCCATCTCTCGGGCTGCGGGCAGTGCAGGTGGGAATTCAGGAGGCTGTCGGAATTCGAATCCCGGTTCAGGGACTTACTGCCTGCCCTATGGCCGCTGCGTGGCCGTGGGCCCTTCCCTCACTACCCCCACCCCCCAGCAAACGGCTGTAATGATGAGAGCATCTAGCTAGCTGCATTGCTGGGAAAGGATGCTGAGCGGTGCTCAGTGCCTGGACTCTGCTCCATCAAGGGCAGCCCCTTTAGATCACTGCCCTGGGAAGAGACTGCCAGCCAACAGTCTCCCCCACCCCTGGGGCCCCAACTTCTCCAAAATCATGGCTTTCTATTTCCCTCAGGTTATTTCCTTCTCTGGGCAGGACTAGATGCCCCCTGACACCTTCAGGCTGCTCTTGCCCCTTGCCCCCAGGGTGCCAACTCCGCCCCTCCGCAGGCTCTCCCCCTCCCTAAACACTTTTCTGCCTGCTCTGGACTCCGGGGCGCTTGGGCCTCCGACCGACAGGCGTTTGTCGGCCTATCCGCCACGTCTGCAGAAACGTGCCCTGTCCCTGGGGCTCTGGGACACAGAGCTCCGGGCGCCTGGCCCCCTGCAGAGGTTGCGCTAGGCTCCGCTGCCAGGGTGGGAGGCCCCTGTTGTGGACTCTGCCGTGGGGATCCCGCTTCAGTGTCTGGAAGAAGGCACCAGCCAAACTGACTCCAATTTAAGAAGCGGCTTTCAACGAAGAAGGGGTGTCATCTTTTCAAAATTTACGACCCCCTCCATGTGTCCCCTCCTTCCTCCCACGGCCAGCGCCCCGCAAAGTGCGCCCTCGGGTGACAGCCCCAGCGCGGGCCCGGAAAGGAGCCGGTCCTCGGAAGGGGTTCCTTAGCAGAGGGGCGCATTTGGGACCCCGTGGGGGCGGGGGGGGGTAGACGCCCAGGCCCAGGCGGCAAATATCGCGAGAGAGCCCCCTCCCCCGCCGCGCCCCTCATCCCCTCCCACCCCGGTGCCCCAGCTGGCGGCTCGCCGGGCCCGGCTGGGCGAGGCGGGGCGGGCCGGGAAGGGGCGGCGAGGGTGACCTCAGCGGTTCCGCCGCTCCGGGAAGTCGCCTCGGCCCGCCCCCTCCAGCCCCCGCCCCGAGTGTCGCTCTCTCCGGGGCGGGGCGAGCGGCGGGCGCTGTCTGGCCGGCCAAGTTGGAGCGCGCGCCGCCCGGCGCCCTCCCGTCCCGCGCCCTCCCCGCCGGGGCACGCTGCCCGGAGCCCCGCGCACCGGGGCCGCACCGGGGAGGGTGCGCGGCGCGGGCGGCGGCCGGAGAGCCGCGCGGGACGGCGGAGGTGAGCGCGGAGGGCGGGCGCCGGCTCCGCCCGCCCCGCCCGCCGGCCCGCTCCCCGCGGCCGCGCTGCCATAAATGGGGCCGGCGGCGGCGGCGGCGGCGGCGGCGGGCGGCGACGCGGGCGTCGGGGGACGCGGCGGGCGGCGCCCCGGAGTGAAGTTCGGGGCGGCCCGGCGGGGACGCGCGCAGGTTCGCGCCCCGGGACCCGCCCCGCGGCCAGCGGCTTCTGTTTACTTTCGATCGAGTCTTTCCTGCTCCGGGGCAGGTGCCGGGGGCGGGCGGGCGTCCCGTCCGCGCCCCCGGGGCCCGCGGCGACATGGACTTCCCGGAGCACGGCGCGCGGCTGCTGGGCCGCCTGCGACAGCAGCGCCGACACGGCTTCCTGTGCGACTGCACGGTGCTGGTGGGCGCCGCGCGCTTCCCGGCCCACCGCGCGGTGCTGGCCGCGTGCAGCGTCTCCTTCCATCTCTTCTACAGGGACCGGCCTGCGGGCAGCCGCGACGCGGTGCGGCTCAACGGCGACGTGGTCACGGCGCCCGCCTTCGGCCGCCTGCTGGACTTCATGTACGAGGGCCGCCTGGACCTGCGCAGCCTGCCGGTGGAGGACGTCCTGGCCGCCGCCGGCTACCTGCACATGCACGACGTCGTCGAGGTCTGCCAGGGCAGGCTCAGGGACGAGGGCCGCGCGCTGCACCGGGGGAGCCCCGCCGCCCCGGCCGAGCCGCCAGGCCAGCCCCCGCGCCCCCAGCCCACCCGGGCCCCGGAGCTCTGCCCGGCCGCGCAGAAGGCCAGGCCGCCCCGGGCTGGGGTCGGCGCCCTCCCTCCGCGAGCACCCGGGCCCCCTCCCTGGCAGGCCCCCGGGGACTCGGACCGGGCCCTGGACCTGTCACTGAAGCCGAGCCCCAGGCGGGAGCCAGGCCCTCCACCCTGTGTCCTTCAGACACCCCCCTGCAGCCAGATGCAACGCTGCGCGCAGCGACTAGTGAAGGACTCGCGGGACTCGCTGTCGGAAGCGGAGGACGGCCGCGGCCCTCGCAGCCCCCACGGCCCCCTGCAGCCCCGCTGTGTTCCTGCGGCCAGGCGCCGGGCAGTGGGCGTGGAGCCGCTGCGGGGGGGCGGGGCGGGCGGCGGGGAGCGGGAGCTGGAGGCAGAGCGGGGGGCCGGCGGGCACCTGTGCGTCTGCCCGCTGTGCAGCAAGCTGTTCCCCAGCGCCCACGTGCTGCAGCTGCACCTCGGCGCCCACTTCCGCCAGCGGGACGGCGCCCGGGCGCGGCTGTCGCCCGACGGCCCGGTGCCCACCTGCCCGCTGTGCGGGAAGACCTTCTCCTGCACGTACACGCTCAAGAGGCACGAGCGCACGCACTCGGGCGAGAAGCCCTACACGTGCGCGCAGTGCGGTAAGAGCTTCCAGTACTCGCACAACCTGAGCCGCCACGCCGTGGTGCACACGCGCGAGAAGCCGCACGCCTGCCGCTGGTGCGAGCGCCGCTTCACGCAGTCCGGGGACCTCTACCGCCACGTCCGAAAATTCCACTGTGGCCTGGGCAAGTCCCTGCTGGTGTGACCCGTCCCTGTGCGGCGTGGGAGGACCGGGAGGGATGGGAGCCGGTGGGGGGCGGGGGGCGGCCCGGTGCTGCAGCTCCCAGCAGAAAGGCCACTGCTGCCCCTGGACCACAGTCTCAGGCTCGGGGTGACTTGGCCTGGCTTGGGCCGCCCTCTTCCACGCTTTGCTCCCCCCCCAACTGACTCCTGCCCCCCGCTGTGCCCTGACTTTGAACTCTGTCTTCCTCTCCATCCCCTGTGTCAGCTCGGGGGTGTCCCAAGGGCCCTGTCCCAAGGGCTCCAGCCCAGCCTCCTTGGCCCGAGGACGTCCTGCAGTCCTCTCAGCGGGGGCTTTCCTGACCCCCGCTGACTCCCGCGGGCATCCCTGGTGAGCCTGGCCCCAGGCTTGGTAGAGAATGAACACACCACAGAAGCTGTCAGCGTGTCCCGAAAACGGCACTTGGATGGAACAGGCCCCTCCTGGTGGGTGGCCTCAGGAGCCTCCGCGGGAGGCCCTGGGCCCAGGGCGTGCGGGCGGGGGACTCGGGCACAGCCGGTGTGGCGGGGCTGCAGAAGCAGATCCAGCCAGACGCTGAGGGGCTCTTGAGTTCCAGGTGCTGGGGTGGGAGGCGGGCCCTCCAGAGCTGCTGATCCTGACCACACTGTGACTCGGTCGGAGAGAGGGAGTCACAATTTGGATATGATTCTCTTTAGATGCAGAGAGCCTCCCTGAGGTTGCCGGCTATCTGCCTGCGGGCGAGGGCCGTGCTGCTTCCCTGCCTGGGCCCGGGGTCCAGGGCGCCTCTGAGCGTCCCCTGGGTGGGGCCCGGAGGGGCCTTGAGTATCGCCAGCTGCTACCGGGCTGCTGTGGGGCTCACCCTGAGGTCACCGGTTTGCCTGCTCAGGGTCTCCCCGGAGTGCCGGTCGTTTACGGAGCACTGAGCTGGGGGCCAGAAGCTGCTCTCTCTACTAGGGGCGATGTTTGCAGGCTTTCCCTTCCCTCCAGTGGGGCCTGGGTGGAAGCTGCCATCGAACAGGGAGGGGACAAGCACCTGCTGGGCTGGGGGCACAGCCCCCCACTGTCACCCACAGCTCCTGGACCCCGAAAGACCTCTGCATTTGCAGTTGGTGGGGGTCACCCAGCAAATCTTGCTGCCAGAATCTCCGTGATGATGGCAAGGGGCGAGGGCAGGCGGGGGCTTGCCCCTGCTTCTGGGGGTCCTGCACGTGGCAGAGCCCCCTGGACTCCTGGTGTCCACTGACTGGAGGCACTGAGGACAGAGTCCAGCCAAGCTTAAGTTATTTTCTCGTCTCCTGGCAACACTTGATGTCGTATTTATTTGTCTGCCCGGTCTGGAGCGAAACGACCGGTGGCCTTCACAGCAGGCGGGCAGAAGGGGCCGTCTCCCTGCACACCCTCGGCTCTCCGGCTGTGCGGGCAGCCCACCGTGCGGTGCAGGGCCTCTCCCGGTGCTTGGGACTCCGAGGCCCTGGCCTGGATGCAGACCACAGAGCACGCCGGGCAAGGGGCCCCCTGCTTGTGATCATCCTGGCTCTGGGCCCCGCCCCTCTGGAAGGGATACCTCACGCTCCGTGTCACCTCCTCCACGATCAGGTTTCCGTGTGTGTGTGTGTGTGTGCGCACGCGCGTGTGCGTGTGTCTAGTAAACGGCGAGGCCGAGCCATGCCCACAGCGCCGGCAGGCGGCAGGCAAAGGCGGCGGCGGCCCTGGTTTTCCCCAGGGGTTCCATGGGGGAAGGAACTTACTTTCCTGTCCTGACTTATCGACACTGGATTCATTGTCTTCTGCAGTTACTGTGAAGTTAATGTAAAGACAAGTGGTTAGTTTTTAATGTGATAACCAACACAGTTCAGACGAAATCTCTCTATATATTTAACACACAATTGTGTGGGAATGTGTAGTAAAGGTGCGTGTGGATGCCGTCCGAGGGGAGCCTGCTGTGTGGGGTCCTCCTGGGCCCGTCCCGCCGCCTCCCCGCGGCCTCATCTGCTCTGCCCCGGGGGTGGGCCGCGCCCAGTGACCCAGAGGACGGTGGTTTGTGCTTAGCGTCTGGCGGGAGGTTTTGTTTGCCGTGACAGTCGGAAGCCAGAGCTGTCCTCCTGTGTGCCCATCATCGTCTTCATGCTCACAGTGCTAATAAAGTCCGCCCCAGGTGGAGATGGCCGGGGTTATTCCTGGGGACGGGAGCGTGTGCATCTCCAAGTGTGTGCGGGAAGCGTGGGCCCTGCTGTTCCGGGCCGGTGGGGGCAGAAGAGGCCCCGGGGGCAGGGGAGGGTCCTAGGTGGGCAGTGGCCACTCTGGGGACCCTGTCTCAGATGGCATCACCTGCTGTGCCCCGTGGGGGGGGCGTGGGCTAGGGCAGGGCTATGGACAGGTAGCACACCCTCTTTCCTCAGGCTGCCCTCCCTGCCCTGGGGCGTGGGGGGGCAGGATGCAGGCTGGGACCTGGTGAGGGGACCCTGGTTTCTTGTGTGGGGGGCTATGGGGGACCTGCTGAGCAGCCACAGGCCCTCGAGCTTGGATCTGAGGCTTCCTGATCCTCTGGTCTTGGGTCCTCCTGTCTACCTCCTGTCCAACCGCAACTCCTGGGCCCCCCCCACCTGCCCCCCACATACCCTTTGCCTTTTTCCTTCCCACCACAACTCATATGTACCCCACCTCCCTCAGGGTGGGACTGGGCCCTCAGAGGCCAGGATTTGGGCGAGAGGTGGGCAAGGCTTGGAGGGCATGTGTCGCTCCTGGCCCCACCCTCACCCTGTGGGGCCCTCCCTGACCTCTAGAGAGCCCCGGGGAGTGGGGGTGAAGCTGGGCAGTGGCTGGGCAGGCCTGGCCCCGTGGGGTTCTAGAGCCCTGAACCAGCTCAGGCTGGTGTCAGAGCTGACAGCTGGGCGTGGGTGGGCGTCCCAGCCCCTGCTCAGCCCTTGCATGGGAACGTGGAGCTGGGGCTCTCTGAGCTGTGCCTTTTCGCCGGGCCCGGGGCAGATGAGCAGACGGCCTCTCGTGTGTGTCCCAAGCCTAGTCCTGGCCAAAGTGTCCCCCAAGGAGAGCCAAAGCAGACCCAAGGGCAGGGCAGGGGGAACCATACTTGCCAAGGGGTCCCCAAGGGTGGTGCCGAGCTGAGCTGGCACTGAAAAGGCTGCTGGGTTTGGGGCTATACTTGGAGGCCTTACCAGTCCTTACCCCAAATGCAGGTCGTTGCTTCCCGGCGGTGGTGCCTGGCACCTCCCCTCCCCCACGCAGCCTGCCTCCCACTGAGCCTTCCTCCTGGACCAGCACCACTGACCTGCAGGGAGACCCAGTCGTGTTCCCAGTTGGGCCTTCTCAGAACCGGCTGTTGCCAAGCCAACCAGGTGGGGGGGGGGGCATGGAGAGGCCCCCTTAGGGGGAGGGGCTGACCTGGGAGGGGGCTGATATGAGGTACCCACACTCAGCTCACTGCCGGCTCCATCACCCACGCCTCTGGGGCTGGAGCCATCCAGCCTGACCCACTGGCAGGATGGTAAACTGAGGCACGTGGAAGGGCCTGGGGCCTCCTCCTCCTCCTATCCCCCTCCTCCACCAGCACTATCTTCCCAGTAGACCCCCACAGAAACCGACCCCTAAAATCTGGGCCAACTTCTAAGTGGAGGATGGAGTGCTCGGCCATCTGCACGAGGACTAGTGGTAGGGAAGGGGTGTTCCTCCCTTCCCTGCGACCCCCTGCTTCCCGGGTATTTCCTGGTTCCGCCGCACCTCCTTTGTCCCTATCAAAGGGAAAACGGGTCTGGGCCTCTCCCACGCACGCCCACTAGATGTCCCCAACACCAGCGTGGACAGCAGCCCTCTGCTTGTCACAGAACCCCGCGGGGAGGGCCACCTGCTCCTCGTCCTGGTCCCCAGGGCACTTCTGTTCTGCCTCAGTCTTCTCATGAGTAAGATGGGAATCATGGCACGCCCCTGCAGAGGGGCGAATGGGGTCATGCCCGGTGGGCACACGGGCAGCGGCCAGCATGTAGCGGACAACAGCAAGCCTAACACGGCTGCCTCCCCTGGGGCCAGCCCTGGCTCAGAAGGGCCCCCAGCGCCGAGGGCCTCGGCAACAGTGCCCCGCAGAGCAAGCGGAGCTCGTCCTGGGAGTGCTGGCTGGGCTGGGTTGCGGGCGACAGCAGTTTGCAGTTTGGGGACCGGCGCTGTTGGGCCCTGTGCCTCCCCACAGGGTCACCGGCCCCCAGCCCTCATCCTCCCTGGCCGGGTCCCCCACAGGGGTCTCCACGGGCACAGGGGGCTGTGGGAGGAGTGCGGGGACAGCTGGCTGGGGGCCTAGGGCAGCAGGGCCTGGCTAGCGGCTGGCCCTGCAGAGATCTCAGTGGATCTGGGGTATCCCCGGAAATCTAGGGGGGCAGGGACTCACCTCCCTGACTGGAGCCAAGTGGCATTGTTTTCAGCAATTTGAACAAAGTCTATACACAGAGAAACCCATGCCCCGCCCTGTGCCGCAGACACGGGACACGGCACCACGCCCTGGGCGGCTTGCACCACAGGCGTTTACGTTCTCGAAATTCCCGAGGCTGGAAGTCTGAGATCCGGGTGTCGGCAGGGCTGGTTGTTCCTGGGGCCTCTCTCCCGGGCGTGGAGACGCAGTCCTCTCCCGAGTCTGTGTCCCGATCGCCTCCTCTTATAAGGACACCTGCCTAGAACCTCATTTTAACTTGATCACCTCTGTGAAGACCCTCCGTCCAAGTACGGTCATGGTGCGAGGTGCGGGGAGTTAGGGCTCCCACACAGGAGTTCTGGAGAGACACACTCAGCCCCTGACAGTCGGGGTTTCAGAAGCTTGCGGAGGCCCAGATCCGGGCCGGCCACTGCAGTTTTCTTGTCAGTAAGGTTTGTTGAGGATTCCATCTCGCCCTCCAACGTGCTGGGCAGCCCACGGGCCGCTGGGCACGGCCGCCTCCTGCCGTCCCGTGTCCAGGCCACGGTGCAGGGAGGACTGCCCTCAACGGGCCCAAACCCATTCTGCCCCCACCCTCCACAGTGGCCCGCACCTGAGTCTCACCCCCTCGTTGCTGGCGTCCCAGGGCGCGGACCCCCGGCCTCGCTGTCCCGCCGGGCTGTCGCTCCCAGCTCTGCTTCCCCGGCAGAGTGCCCCTCCCATCTGCCCCCACCAAGCCGGCCAGGAAGGGACATCTCTACCCCCCACTGCCTCTCACAGAATCTCATGTCTCTTGAGGCCCACACCCCCCCAAGGGTAAACCACCCTCCCTTCCTCTCGGCGCTGGTCTCTGAGCCCTGAGGTCCCTCTGCTCGCAGAAGGCTCCCCCTCCACACACGCTGAGCCATCCCCTCATCCAGTCTCCGAGGCCAAGGCTTTGGACATCCCACGGTCTGCAGGCAAATGCATCCAGCATCCTTCCCTGGGCCCATGGCCCCTTCTCCTGCGCCCCCACACCCAGGTCACACAATAGCTGCACCCCCCTTGGAACCTCAAGTCCCCCCCCCCCCCACTGCAGCACAAGCTCCGTTTCCCCATTCGCCTGACCAAGCAGCTTCTCGGTCACGAGTCTGAAGCTGCCCGCGTGGCCACCTTCTTCTCACCATCTCCGGCCCCTCCCCTCCACCCGGCTCCCCTGCCCAGGCTCTGAGTCTTTGGGGAACCCAAGCCTGGACAGATGCGGCCCCTCCCCTCCCTGCGTGGCCTGCAGAAGAGGAGGGGCTTGGGCAGTCGGCTTGAGCCCATGCCAAGGACACCATAGAAGGAGAGCAGGACCCACCGCCCAGAGGGCTGCTGACGCCTGCCCAGCTCGGCTGGACCGACCCCCCGCACAGAGAACCACCGATGTGAGGGCGCCGGAGAGCCAGGGGGGCGGGCAGCACGTGCACAGGACTCGGCGGGAAGCACGGTGCCGCCGGTTTGTCACAAGGCACTTAGGGGGCACGCGGGGCGGTGCTCAGCACCGCTAGCCACCAGGGGCCCCGCAGTGAGGCCGCGGGACACGCCCGTGCCCAAACGGGAAGCCCGACAGCACCCGCACAGGTGGGACGTGGCGCCGCGCTGGGGAAGGCGCCCGTTGCTTGGGAGGTAAAACATACCCCGGTCACGTGACCCGGCCATTTCCCCCGGGAGGGATCATCCGGGGGAGGGGAGACGTGTGTCCCCAAAGGGACCTTCCTCATGTGTTCGTGGCAGCGAGAGCCACGTTAGCAAAGAGCCTGCGACAACCCCAATGTCCACCAGCTGGAGTGGACGTGCCATGTGCAGAATCCTCACCCCACGGGACGGCGTGTGACCGTGAAGGGGGGGTCCCTGTTCCGGGGGACAGAGGGCAGCAGGCAGGAAGGGCGCCCGCTGTGCTGTCTCACCTGCACGAAGCTGTAGAGCGGGCGGGGTAGCGTCCAGGGGAAAAATCAGACATTTGCCCCTGCAGGGGGAAACGAGGATCAAGGGGGTCCAAGGGGACTTTGGGGGGTGGTGGACAGTTCCTGAGTTTTACAGGGTGGCATGCTACGTAGCCGTCAAGACGTATCAAACTTTACTGTGCATTTTGATGTATGTACATTAAAAACCCGATAGAACAGTGAAAGGGCAGGAACAGACAGGGCTGTGGATGCGGCCAGAAGAGCGGGGGGTGAGCAGCTGCTGAAACCGAGACAGGTGCCGAGCTTACTGTGCTCTGGAAACTCCCATGTTTGAAACTTCCCATGATAAAATGCTTGGAGACAGCCTTCCGCATCAGACTGGCACAGCCTGGTCACATCCTCATGGGTGAGGCTGCGGGGCCCGTGCCTGGCAGGCGCGGAGCGGGCGCACGCCCGGCTGGGCCGTAACAGTGCCCGTGGGCGGTGGGACCAGCTCCCTGAGCTCCCGCAAGCGCTGCTCACCAAGCACACGTGCGGGCGGCAGTGTGACCCTCCCTCCAGGTGCCAGGGACATGATCAGCACAAGAACACGCATGTGCGTGGTTACAAAATATTCTTGGAAGAATACTAAAGAAATAAAAGGTGGAATGTGGGTCATTCATGGGGAGGGAACTTGGTGCCTGCCTGATGGGGGGGGTGGGGAGATCTGGTTTTATTTTGAATCATGTTATGGGTCATTGGTCACCAACATACATGAATTAGGTTAAACTTGAAACCCCGTCCTTTACCCCTCACATTCCAGCAAGACTTCTCATACGACTGCTTACGTCTGTGTCTTTTTACGCCCCTTATTCCCTCAGTGTCGTGTTTTCACCTTGATTCTGTCATTAAAAGACACATACTGGAGCTGCTTCCCCCGACGTGTGCCCCCAACGCACCGCATTCGCCCCTGCCTTTGGGCTCCCACGACTACTCATTTCTCGGGTGTTCTCCAATGTTTCTGTAAATACGGATATTACTTCTCCCCAGGGTCCCCCACGGAGGTGTCACACCACAGAAGCTGTTCTGAATGTTGCTGTTTTTCCTCTTAAAAACAGACGGTAGAGATCCTTCCACACCAGCGCGTGAACGTCCTCGAGGCTGTAACCTCTAAACAGCCACACCCGTTCCGTTGTGGGGTTGTGTCATCATCGCCTGGTCCCCTGGAGCGGACACTGGGTGGTTTCCAGAGTTCCGCTGGTACACGCCATGCTCTAGCAGATAACCTTGATCGCGCAGCCGGTGGGCATAACTTCTCGGGGGGCAGAAGTACTTGCGATGCGGAGAGCGCCAGAGCACCTCCACGGCGGCGGTCCGTGTCGTTTCCCCGGCACCTGCTCCCTACCTGTCAACCACGGCATGTGACCGCGCTGTGCGCTTCTTCAAAATCCAGTAGGTGAGGAATCGTATCTCTGTATGACTTTCATGTGCATTTCTCTAACTACGGGTGACCCTGCGCTCATGGGTCTTTTGTATTTCGTCCGGGTTGACTCTTGGCTTGTGTCTTTTGTCCTTTTTTTTTTTTTTTTTTAAGATTTTATTTATTTATCCGACAGAGAGACACAGCGAGAGCAGGAACACAAGCAGGGGGAGTGAGAGAGGGAGAAGCAGGCTTCCCGTGGAGCAGGGAGCCTGATGTGGGGCTCGATCCCAGGACCCTGGGATCATGACCTGAGCTGAAGGCAGACGCTTAACTGACTGAGCCACCCAGGCGCCCATCTTTTGTCCATTTTCCTATTGGGCATTTCCACTCCGATGTCAAGGGATTCACCAATATTTTTGGTACATTTTTATGGTTTAACTTCATTTACATTTAGCTCTTTCTTTTTAACTGCTATGTGGCCAATGGGTGGCTCAGACTTTCTCGTTATTCAGATGAGCAACACCGTCCGTGCAATCTGTCCAGCTTCGTTGACCATCGTGACCAGGCACAAACTCCCCCTTGTGCCATGGCTTGTGACCTCTGCCCTCCGCTGCTCTCCCCTCATTCTCCTGCGGCCATGACACATTTTGATCTCTGGTGGGGCTGGCCGCTCCCTCCTCTTCTTTTTCAGAGTCTTCTTGACTATTTTTGCTTGTTCATTTTCCACGTGGACTCCAGACTCAGCTCATCCTGCTCAGGCGGAAAGCTATTTACCCTGCAATCCACTCCAGTACGACTCCCCCCAAACCGCTCATGACATCAGCAGCCTCCAGGCTGCTTTCATGCCGGGGGGCCGCGGGCCTCCATCTCACCACTCCCTGCTGCGAATACTCCTCTCCCAGCTTCCTCCTACCTCCCTGGCTGCGCTCCACCTCTACCCCAGCTCTACACACAGGGCGCCGCTCAGCCTCCGCCGCGCTCCCTTCTCTGTCACTGCTGTTCCTTAGGGAGTCTCACCCTTTCCGTTGTGACAAATGCCCTCTCTCTCTTTTTTAAACATTTATCTATTTATTTTAGAGAGAGTGTGTGCAAGCAAGCATGGGGAGGGGCAGAGGGAGAGAATCCTGTAGCGGCCTCCACACTGAGCATGAAGCCCGACGTGGGGCTTGATCCCAGGACCCCGAGATCATGGCCTGAGCTGAAACCAAGTGTCAGCTGCTCCACGGACTGAGCCACCCAGGCGCCCCTCCCCAGATGCCTTCTCTTGCCCGTGACACCTGCACACTCTCCTGAGTGCCTTCCAGGAGCACAAAAGGAAATCTGGATCCCCCCCACAAACCAGTTCTCTCCCAGCCGCTCCCCTTCCAGCAACCAAGAGTCCCAGTGAGCTTGTCGTTGGAGCTGGGAGCCTGGGTGTTCCTTCTTTGACCTTACTCCCCAAGTTCCACAGAAAGGTCTGGGGCTTCTATCTGCAGGTCTGGGGCTCTCCACCTCCACTGCCAACACCCTGGTCCAAGTCAGTCACCGTCCACACAACTACTGCCGGTCTGCCAAGGCATCCATCAGACCCTATCAGTTCCTCACCCCGCTTGTAAGGACATCCAGTCCCATTCTTCCCTGGTAGATGCGGCCCCTGCCTTCCCCGACCCCACCTCCCAGCACCTGTCCTGAGCCTTTCCTCTCTAAGGTTTGGAGTCGCCAGCTGTGGCCCAGGTCCGAGAGCGTGCTGCTTGCTTTCTTGCCTGGCCTGGTCGACCTCCACTGGAAGGGGCTGGGGGCAAGGGCCTGTAGGACTGGGGGTCTGGGGACTGGGGGTGTGGGGTCTGGGGATGGGGGTGGGGTCCAGGGCTGAGGACGCAGAGGACTGGGGGTGTGGGGATTGGGAGTATGGCGTCTGGGGTCGGAGGACTGGGGGTCTGGGCAAGAACCCAGAAGACGGGGTGTGGGGTCTGGAGGACTGCGGGTCCAGGGCTGGAGGACTGGGGGTCCGGGTACTGGGGGTGTGGGGTCTGGGGCCAGAGGACTGGGGCTCCGGGGACTGGCGGTGTGGGGTCCAGGGCCAGAGAACTGGGGGTCCGAGCACTGGGGGTGTGGGGGCAGGAGAACTGGGGTGAGGTCTGGGCATTGGGGAAGTGGGGTCCAGGACTGGAGGACGGGTGAGGTCCGGGGGTTGGGGGTGTGGGGTCGGGGCTGGAGGACTGGGGGTTTAGGCACTGGGGGCGTGGGGGCCGGAGGACTGGGGGTCCGGGGATTGGGAGTGTGGGGTCCGGGGCTGGAGGACTGGGGATCCGGGCACTGGGGGCGTGGGGGCCGGAGGACTGGGGTGAGGTCCGGGGACTGGGGATGTGGGGTCGGGGCCGGAGGACTGGGGTGAGGTCCGGGGATTCGGGGTGTGGGGTCCGGGGCCCAAGAAGCCGAGAGCCCCGCTCCTTCTCGCCCCTCCTCACTCTATTACGACCTGTCGCTGGTCTTTGTCGCCACCCAGGGAGGTTCTCGAGGGGACAACTCGCCCCGCCCCGCCCACCCGAGCTGACGGGCGGCGAGGAAAGGCGGGCAGTCGGAGGAAGCGGCCGGCACGTCCGCGCCAGGACTCGGGGAACAGTCCCGTACAAGGCGAGCACCCGACCCTCGGCTCGCGCCCGCAGCCACCCGGAAGTGCCGGCCCGGCCGCGCATGCTCGCCCCGCCTCCCGCGCGCTCCCCCGTCACGTGGGACAGCGTGGGTCCGCCCCCGGAAGTGCCCCGGGAAGCGCGCGCGGGGCCGCGGGGGAAGTCTGTCTGTCTGTCCGTCCGCGGGCGCTCGCGGGGACCACTGCGCGGGGCTCCTCGGCGGGCCGGGCACGTCGGGCGCGCTGGGCGAGCGGCACCGGGCGGTGACTCGGCGCCGACTTACCCGGGGCTCACCTGTCCGCCGGGCTCACCTGTCCGCGGGGCTCACCTGTCCGCCGGGCTCACCTGTCCGCCGGGCTCACCTGTCCGCGGGGCTCACCTGTCCGCCGGGCTCACCTGTCCGCGGGGCTCACCTGTCCGCGGGGCTCACCTGTCCGCCGGGCTCACCTGTCCGCGGGGCTCACCTGTCCGCCGGGCTCACCTGTCCGCCGGGCTCACCTGTCCGCGGGGCTCACCTGTCCGCCGGGCTCACCTGTCCGCGGGGCTCACCTGTCCGCCGGGCTCACCTGTCCGCGGGGCTCACCTGTCCGCGGGGCTCACCTGTCCGCCGGGCGGCCGGGCGTGGGCGGTCTGCGGACCCCACCTGCCCTTGTCGGCCCGCCCGCCGCCGCGCCCGGTCGGCTGGGGCACGGAATTCTTTCCGGGGCCGGAGGGGCATGGAGGAGAATTCCCACCCCGCCCGCGAGGGCTGGCATCCACGTGCGCTGCCGCGCTGGACGACCGAGGGCGGTGGTGTCGTCGCCGGACGGCTTGGTTTGCTCCAGATCTGGGAGTCCTACCTCCCTCCGTGGACAGTGGAATAAACCCCGTCCCCACCCCGCCTCTGCCTCCAGGGGGGCCCTTGAGCCCCTCCTTTCTTCCCTCCAAACCGGTCTAAAAAGCAAGCTTGATTTACTTGCTAAACTTCCTGAAATGAGTTTAAGCAAATGCCACTAATTTGCTGAAAAGCCTTATTAAGCTACTTGGTTGGATGATGGTTGGGTAAATGGATCGCTGCTATATCAGTTGTCGCCCTTTTTGCTTCGAGTAGTAGAAATACTGACAAGTGTGGTCATTTGAACCCACAGGAGCTTGTTTTTCCTCCCATAAAAGGAAGCCTGGAAGCGGGAAGATTTCTGTCAGTTCAGCAGCCCAGGGGAGTCAGCCAGCATCTCTGTAACCAGGAGGGGCTTTTCCCTCATGGTCACAGAGGGTTGCCACAGCTCCAGATGTTACATCTGGGGCCCCCTGGAGGAACATACATCCATGTTCCAGGCTGGGCAAAGGTGGAAAAGGATAGTGACAGAGCTGTCTCTTTTATCATGGAAACAAAGTGCTCAGATGCTCCCCAGTCGGCCTCCGGCTACATCTCACTGGCCAGAACTTACGTCCCAAGGCCAACTCTGCTGCGGCACCGCTGGGGAGTGAGCTTGAGCTCTGCGGGTGTTTATAGTGAAAGAGAAGAGAGCGGGGCTAACGGCTGGGGTGGACATCTGTCACTGTCACTGTCCAGTGTCTCTCATGGTTCCCATGTTGTGAATCCCGTCTTCCCACTCAATTCAGAGGGACCACCCAGGCCTGCGTCCCTTACCATGTCTGATGTGGCCTGTAAGGGGGCTGCCACGCCAGGACACCAGTGGGCTGCTGGGACAGCGCTGTGCTGAATCTGGTCTTGGCAAAGGCAGCGTATTTCTGGGGCTGGCGGCGGTGGTGTTAGCTTCCTGCTGCTGCAGAAATAGGGCATTTCTGGGCTTGGTGGAGGCAGCAGATCCCTCACCCAGACCAGCTCAGGTAGGGGCTCCTGGAAGCTTAGCCCAATCCTCAAGCCATCTTACAGCTCCTTATAAATCCACATTTGCTTAACAAGTGGATTCTTTTGTCTGCAAGTGTATGGGTTGGATTGTGTCCCCTCAAACGTTACCTTGAAGTCCTAATCCCCAGTCCCTGTGACTGTGACCTTAGTTGGAAATAGGGTCTTTACAGATGTAATCAAATAAGAAGAGGTTATTAGGATGGGCCTTAATCCAACATGACTGGTGTCCTTATAAGAGGGACATTTGGATGCAGACACACGAGGGAAGAGGCCTTGTGACAGCCGGGCAGAGATTGAAGGGGTGCAGCTGTGAGCCCAGGAGGGCCCAGACTGACAGCCACACCAGAAACGAGGAGGGCGGCAGGGAGTTTCCTGTCCTGGGGTCTCCCGAGGGAGTGCAGCCCTGCCGTCACCTTGATTTCAGATCTGGCCTCCAGAATGTGAGAGAATAAACTTCCATTGTTTTTTTTTTTTTTTTTTTTTAAAGATTTTATTTATTTATTTGAGACAGAGAGAATGAGAGAGAGAGAGAGAGCACATGAGAGGGGTGAGGGTCATAGGGAGAAGCAGGCTCCCTGCCGAGCAGGGAGCCCGACGCGGGACTCGATCCAGGGACTCCAGGATCATGACCTGAGCCGAAGGCAGTCGCTTAACCAACTGAGCCACCCAGGCGCCCTAAACTTCCATTGTTTTAAGCCCCCAGTTTATGGTCTTTTGTTCCAGCAACCCAGAACCCCAGCCCCTGCCCCAAACCACAGTGCCGGCGTGAGTGGGAAGGGGGGTGGATGGACGTGTAACCAAATTCCAGGCGGTGGGGTTTGCTTAGTGATGAGGCTCCCCACATCCTTAAGAGAGACGAACAGCTGACTCAGACTCTCCCTGTGCTTTCCAAGAAGCAACAGAGCTAGCACCCTTGGCAGCCGCCCTCCCCCACCCCCACCCCACCCCCACCCGGCTGCCCTGCCTACCTGTGCAGAGGAGCAGGGAGGAGGGGAGACCTTGGCCCCATGGGGGCACTGTGTTCCTGGTGAGATGAGTGATTTTCACCCCCCATGGCCCCTGAAGCCAAACCTTGGTTCTTATGCTCAGGCTGGGGTGGGCACTGCACCCAGGAGGGTGGGCCACAGCTGTAGAACTGGGACAGCCAGGGCCTGGAGGGTGGGTCCCAAGTCATCCTCAGGTCACACGGTGGTGAGCCCTGTACTCTTGCTCTGACAGCAAGGAACCAGGTGTCTGCATGGGGAGGCCCCTTCCTCCTGGAGTCCAGGGCTGCTCTCCACCCCAGGATGTCCTCAGCATCCAGGGCTCTCTGCTTGGCGGGGGTGGGGGTGGGGCGTTTCTCAGCATCCCCTCAGCCTGGAGGGGCTCTCAGCATCCAGGGGACCCACTCAGCGTCCCAAGGGCACTCAGCATCGGCGGGGCTCTCCACATCTGGGGTGGTTGTAAGGGGTTCTCAGCATCCGGGGGAGTCACTCAGCATCCCGAGGGCCCTCAGCATCAGGGGGTCTCCGCATCTGGGGTGGGGGTGGGGGGCTCTCAGCATCCCGGGGACCCTCTCAGGAGTCCTCCGGGCCTCGTCCCCGCGACCAGCGCGCCATCTGGCGGCCCCGAGCCGCAAAGCACCCCGCGCAGGACCCGCCTCTCCTAGGGATGCGCTGGGGGCTCCTCCGAGCAAATCCCCTCCGCACCCCGATCGTGGAGCTGAGGGAAAGCGCCGCCCTTTGAGTGCAGCTGGCGCGGGTGGAATCCGGGCTCTCGCCCTGCGGGGGGTGGGGAGCACACACCTGGGGAGACCCTGCCCCTGCGCGCGGACCAGGGGGTGTGTGGGACGGGGTGGGGGGAGCGGGGCTGGTCGCGGGGGCTCCCAGGAGAAAGGGGGAAGCCTGGGGGCTTTAGGCGGCGCTTAGGAAGGTGGCTCTGTGTGCAGAGAGGAGAAAGGGGGGCGGCTGCCCTGGTCCGGGGCGAGGAGGAGGCCTGGACTCCCCCCCCCAAGTAAGCGGTCAAGGCCTTGGTGGGCGTCCGGGTGTGGGGGACGGGCGGCGAAGCAGGTGGCCAGGGCCGGATCTGCGGGACAGGGACGGTCGCGGCGGGGGGCACCGGGGCGGTGACCTCGGCTCTGGCACCGGCGTTGGGGGAACAGAGAGACCTGGTGGGGCCTGGGATTTGGGAGGGGCCAGCACAGGCCTGTGTTGAGGCCGCGGGGTGGCTGCCCCCCGGAGCCCGGGAGGGTGGGTGGCGGGGGGGGGGGGGGGGGGCTGCCTGGAGCGGCGGCCTCGGTCTCTGCGGGGGCGGGGCGATGGCAGGCCAGGTTCAGGTGGGGACCCGCCAGGGGTCTCTGGACAGCTTGCGGGCAGCAGGAAGGGAGAGCAGGAGCTGGAGGGGCTCCAGTACCCCTGGGACTGCGGGGTCCTCAAGGACGTGCGGGTGCTCACACCCAGCCTGCCCTCTGCCCCTCCCTCGGGTCCATCTGCTGCATTGTTCCCGAAAGCTACTCAATCTGCGGTCTCTGGAGCGGGACTCTCCACCGGAAGCCAGCCTACACGTGCCCAAGACACTGTCCAGGGGTGCCCTCGGGAGCCCTCGGGGAAAACTGCCTGCGTCCTCCCTGGGGGACCGGGCGAGCTGGCCGGCTGCAGAGGGGCAGGTAACAGCAGGCTCACCGGCCCCTTCCCCGGGCCCTGGCAGGGGAGAGCTGGGGACCTGGGACCTCCGTGAGTTGGGGAGGTGGCTGGTTAGGAGAGGGAGGGCAGGCCAGGGGAGAGAGGTGGCCCCCAAGGCCTCAGGGGCCGCAGAGCAGAGGGCAGCTCCCAGGAGCCAGATACACATCCTGATACAGTCCACCTCCTCCTCCATCCCTTCACCCTGCCCGGTCCCCGGGGTCCCTCCTGGCCTCGGCTGCGCCAGGGTAAAGTGTTTATATTTGTTTAAACAATTATTTAAGCTTATTTCATGTGTGTGTGTGTGTGTGTGTGTGTGTGTGTTTAAGATTTTATTTATCCTTTTGTCAGAGAGAGAGAGAGAGGGAGGGAGGGAGCGAGCAGGGGGAGCGGCAGAGGGAGAGGGAGAAGCAGGCTCCTCGCTGAGCAGGGAGCCCGATGTGGAACTCGATCCCAGGACCCTGGGATCATGGCCGAGCCGAAGGCAGCTGCTTAACAGACTGAGCCACCCAGGCGCCCCCATGTGCGTGTTTTCAACTTAGACGGATGGCAATGTGTTAAAAATCATGCTGATTCTTTATCTCCCGTGTTTGCCTTGAGGTGTGACTTCGACACAGCACGGAGCCCACATCTGAGGTGGACAGCTAGATAACGTGTATGTGCGTAGACGCCCCTGCAAACACCCGAGTTCGGAGCCCGGGCCCACACCCTTGTGCCCATTCAGTTGGTACGGCCCCCCCTGGTCGCTCACCAGCTCCGCCTGGTTCTGAGCTTCATCTGAAGGCACTCGAGCAATATGCCCTCTTCTGCATCCAGCCTTTTTTCACTTGGTAAGCTGTCCATGAGATTCATCCACGTGTTGCATGGAGCCATAGTCCTCTTACTGCTCGGCAGCCTCCCATGAGGGACTGCCCACTCTCCCGTGGGAGACCTGGGGGTTGTTTCCAGTTTGGGGTGATCAGCAGTAAAACCACTCTGATTGCTTTGTCTGTTTTTTGGTGGATATAAGCATGCTAATTGTATTTTTCTTTTACTTTTTATTGAAGTATAATTTATATCTAAGGAAGGCACAGGTCTCTACTGAAAGATATCTGTAAGATATTGGGTTTTTGTTTTTTTTTTAAGATTTTATTTATTTATTTGAGAGAGAATGAGAGACAGAGAGCATGAGAGGGAGGAGGGTCAGAGGGAGAAGCAGACTCCCTGCCGAGCAGGGAGCCCGATGCGGGACTCGATCCCGGGACTCCAGGATCATGACCTGAGCCGAAGGCAGTCGCTTAACCAACTGAGCCACCCAGGCGCCCCGATATTGGGGTTTTTTAATTTATTTTTTATTTTTTTATTTTTTTAAGATTTTATTTATTTATTTGACAGAGAGAGCGAGAGAGCGAGAGAGAGCACAAGCAGGGGGAGTGGGAGAGGGAGAGGAAGAAGCAGGCTCCCGGCTGAGCAGGGAGCCTGATACGATGCAGGGCTCGATTCTCCGCTCCATCCCAGGACCCTGAGATCATGACCTGAGCTGAAACCAAGAGTCCACTGACTGAGCCGCCCAGGCGTCGCATGTAAGAGATTGTTTATATGCAAAGCCTGTAATTCCACAAAACTTAAAAAACTGAGATATAATTCACATACCATAAAATTCAGCCCTTCAAAGGGTAGAGTTCAGTGGTTTTTAGTGTTCACAGAGTTGAGCCAACATCACCCATCACCATGATCTAACTTCAGAACATTTCATCATCCCTGAAAGAAACCGGGTCCCCACGCGCAGTCCCTCCCCCTCCCCACTGGACAGACCGCATGTTGTTTATCCCTTCATCTGTCGGTGGGCATTTGGGTTGTTTCTCTTTCGGGCTATTGTGAATGGCACTGCTGTGAACACACATGTACATGTTTTGTGTGGACATATGTTTTTCATTCTCTTGGTTATATATCTGGAAGCTGAATTTCTGGATCATATGGTAGCTCTCTGTTTGAATTGTTGAGGAACTCTTAAACTGTCTCCAACATGCCTGCGCCACGTTCATTCCCAGCAGTAACATAGAGGGGCCGGGCGTCTCCACATCCTCGCCAACACTTGTTACTGGGTGTCTTTTGGGTGACAGCCATTCCAGTAGGAGCGAAATGGCATCGCCTCATGGTTTTAATTTGCATTTCCCTAACGACTAATCATATCGAGCATCTTACCCTGTGCATATTGGCCATTTGTATGTTTTGTTCATATCCTTCGCCCATGTTTTAATTAGGCTATTTGTCTTTTGCCTGTTATCCATTTGTAAGAGTTCTTCATATATTCTGGTTGTCAGATGCTTATCAGATGTGAGGGTTTGCAAATAATGTCTCCCATTTTGTAGGCTGTCTTTTCATTTTCTTGATTGTGTTCCTTGAAGCATAAATGTTTTTAATTTTACGGAAGGCAAATTTACCTATTTCTGTTGTTGCTTATGCTCTTGGCATCATGGTAACATTTGCTTTTGTGTTTTCTTTTTAGAGTTTTATGGCTCGGGCCCTTATGTTTAGATCTTTGATTTTTTTTTTTTTTTAAGAGAGAGAAAGAGAGTGGTTGGGGAGGGGCAGAGGGAGAGGGAGAATCCCAAGCAGGCTGCACGCCCAGCACAGAGCCCGACGTGGGGCTCGATCTCACGACCCTGAGATCATGACCTGAGCTGAAATCAAGAGTTGGACCCTCAACGGACTGCACCACACAGACACCCCTTTGATACATTTTGAGGTAATTTTGTGCATGTCGTGAGGCAGTGGATCAACTTCATTCCTGTGGGTCTAGAAATCCGTTGCCCCAGCAGCATCACTGAACACTGTTCTTTCCCGCTGCACTGTCTTGGTGCTCTTGCTGGAAATCAGTTCGGCATACATGTCTGGGTTTATTTCTGGACTCTCGGTTCTGCTTCCACGATCTGGAATGTATCGTCCCACCAGTGCCACGCTGTCTGAATTACTGTAGCTTTGTATGCATTTTGAAATCAGGAAGTATGAGTTCCCTAACTTTTTCTTTTTAGAGATTGTTTTGGTTATTTTGGGTCTTTTGCATTTCCATGAGAATTTCAGGATCAGTGTGATGATTTCTCCACATCTTCACCAATACTTGTGGTTTTCCATTTTTAAATCATGGCCAAACTTGTGGGTGCATAGTGATGACTCATTGCGGTTTGACTTGCGTTTCCCTAGTGCCTAATGATGGTGAGCATATTTTCATGTGCTCATTGACCACCTGTATGTCTTCTTTGGAGAAATGTTTTTTCTTTTTTTTTAAGTAGGCTCCACGCCCAGCATGGAACCCAACATGGGGCTTGAACTCACAACCCTGAGATCAAGACCTGAGCTGAGATCAAGAGTCAGATGCTCAACCAACTGTGCCACCCAGGCACCCTTGTTTTGCTTATTTTTTAGTAGAGTAGTTTGTTTTGTTGCTGCTGTTGAGTTGTAGAGGTTCTTTATGTACTCTGCATATTAATCCCTTATCTGATGTATGATTCACAAATACTTTGTCCCAGTCTGTGGGTTGCCTCGTCCTTTGATTCAGAAAGTTTTCTAATTTTGATGAAATCCAATTTGTATTTTTTCTTTTGTTTCCTGTGTTTTTGGTATCATACTTAAGAATCCATTGCCAAATCCAAGGTAATGGAGGCTTTACTCTATATTTTATTCTGAATTTTACAGTTTTAGTTCTTAAATTTAGGTCTTTGATTCATTTTGAGTTAATTAGTTAATTAAGTAATTATTTTTAAAGTAAGCTCTATGCCCAACACAGGGCTTGGACTCATGACCCCAAGATCCAGAGTCATATGCTGAGCCAGCCAGGCGCCCCATGAGTTAATTTTTGATTATGACATGAGGTAAGGGTCCAGCTTCATTCTTTTGCTTGTCAGTATCCAGTTTTCCCAGCACCATTTGTTGAAAAGACTGTCCTTTCCCCATTGAGTGGTCTTGCTACTTTTGTCAAAAACCGATTGACCATACGTGTGAAGGTTTACTTCTGGGCTATCTATGCTATTCCATTGGTCCATACATCATCCTTATGCCAGTACTATACTATTTTAATTACTGGAGCTTTGCAGTAAGTTTCAAAATTGGGAAGCGGGAGTCCTCCAACTTTATTCTTTTTCAAGACTATTTAGGCTACTTAGGACCCCTTGCAATTCCACATGAATTTGAGGATTGGCCTTTCTATTTATGTGGGAAAGGCTCTTGGAATTTGCATGGAGGTCCTGTTGAATCTGTAGATTGCTTAGGGTACTGACCCTTTACGGTGTTGAGTCTTCTCATCCATGAGCACAGATGTCTTTCTGTTTATGTAGGTCCTCTGAAATTCTTTTCAGCCGTTGTTTTGTAGTTTTCAGCATTCAAGGCTTTCACCAACTTGGGTAGATTTGTTCCTAAATATTTAATTCTTTTTTTTTTTTTTTAGAGAGAGAGAGTGGTGTGTATGCCCGCAGGGAGGGGGGAGGGGCAAAGGGAGAGAGTGAGAGAATCCTGAGCAGACTCCCCACTGAGTGCAGAGCCTGAAGTGGGGCTGACCTCACGACCCTGAGGTTATGACCTAAGCAGAAATGAAGAGTCAGACTAACTGACCGAGCCAGCCAGGTGCCCCATAAATATTTAATTCGTTGAGATGCTGTTGAGGATGGAATTGCTTTCTTAATTTCTTTTTCTCTCCTTAGTTATTTTTTTGATCTTAGTACTTACTACTACCTAACATTTAAATATATTTTTTGTTTATTTTTTTGTCTTTTTTACTAGAATAAAACTTCTGTAGGGGCTAGAGCTTTGATTTGTTTCCTGCCATGGTTTCAGATCTTAAAACAGCGTCACGCGCATAGCTCAGCATGCAATTGTTGAGTGCATTAATGAACAAAAGGAAACGTTTGCCTGTGTTGGCATTCCCTCTGTGGACCGGAGCTTTTGCCCTCGTGCCACGAAAAGGAGGCTACACTAGCCATCTGCAAACATTTTTTCTGCAATGGAGGTTTCATTTTTATGGCAGAAATTCTCAATCAGGGGAGTGATATCCATTTGTCTTTTTGATGTTATTTGTGGTTGACAGACGGTTTTGCAAGGCACTGTAACAGCTCTCGTTTCGTCCATCAGCACAGGAGGGTCCCTGACCTCTCACGCCCCCAGAAACCCTGGACACTAGCCCGTTTCCAATGTCTGACAGCCTGAGGGTGGAGCCCTGTGTCACTGGTGCTTTACTTGGCGTTTCCCCAACAGGTAGTGAATGCATGTGTGTGGTGACCAGCTGTCTTTGCTCGTCTGTGAGTTGCCTATTTATATCCTTTGTCCATCTTTCTACTGGTTTTCAAAGATTTGTTTCTGGGGGCACCTGGCTCTGTCGGTTAAGCATCTGCCTTCGGCTCAGGTCATGATCCCAGCGTCCGGGGATCGAGCCCCGTGTCGGGCTCCCTGCTCGGCGGGAAGCCTGCTTCTCCCTCTCCCGCTGCTTGCCGCTTTGCCTACTTGTGCTCACTCTCTCTGTCTCTCTGTCAAATAAATATATAAAATCTTTAAAAAAAAAATTGTTTCTGTCATGGTGCCTGGCAGGTTCAGTTGGAAGAGTGTGTGACACTTGATCGCGGGGTTGTGAGTTCAAGTCCCATGTTGGGTGTATATGTGATTCAAATAAATAAAAACTTAAAATATTTGTTTCTTGTCACTTACCAAAAGCCTTTTCTATATTATAGATAATCATTATTTGTCTGTTGTCTGCTTTACAAATATATACGTTTTCCCAAATTTACCATTTTTTTAAAGCAATCTCTTCCCCCAACATGGGGCTCGAACTCACAACCCTGAGATCAAGAGTTGCACACTCCACCAACTGAGCCAGCCGGGTGCCGCCCTCTCCAATTTACCATGTTTGCATTGAGCTTGTTTACAATTTCCTTTTCCACACAAAATTTAATATTTCTATGGAGTGAACTATGTCTATCTTTTCTTTATAATTTTAGGGGAACTAGCTTGGGTTAAGAGGTTTTTCTCAACCCTGGATTCCATATGTGGTCTGTTTTCTTTTTTTCCCCAATTCTTTTGATTTCTGCACTTAGTGATTGAATCAGTCTGGTTTGGGCGCTGACATGCTATGGGACATTTTCCTACCGACGGTCGTCTCGTTGCCTCAGCACCACTTATTAAACAGAATCTTCCCTCCTCTGCTGTCCTTGGCCAAATTCTCCCGTACAATGGTGATGATTTCTAGAACTTCTACTGGGGTCTGGGGACTTGTTTGTCTCTTCTTAAATCAGTTCCACATTTACTGGGTTACACAGTAGCTTTAGAGGTCGGCTTAATATCTGGGAAGGCAGATGCTCCCTTGCCCTTTTGTATCTTTTTGCTCCATCCTTTGTATCTTTTTGCTTTATCCCCTTTTGCTCTTTTCTCAGCTGTTCTGGGCATTTACTCTCTCACAAGCGTCTGAAGATCGTTCTAGCCCCTGCCAAGATCTTCTGTGCAACTAACTAGCATTGCTTTCCTTTGCTCAGATCTCGCTCTGCACTGTTCTGCAAGACTGTAGAGCTTTCTTCGTTTAGGACCTGGGCCGTCCTTAGTGGTCTCCTTAACTATTTTATATTTCTGTGTCACTGTAACAAATAGGACATATTTTCTCATTTAAAAGCTCATTATTGGAATAGAAAAAAAAAATAAAAGACTGATCATTCCATAAGCTTCTCTTTTTGCCAATTCACCAGATTATTCTCTTGATTCCAGTAGTTTTTACTAGAGTGTCTCAGATTGTCCAGGTAGTCAAGCATATTGTCCTCAGAAAGAGGTGGCTTTGTAATTCTTCTTTTCCAATCTTGATGTTAATTACCCTACTTCCATCTATATTCATAAGTGGGATGGCTATCTTCTCTTTTTTTGTACCATCTGTTATCAGCTGGGCGGGGGGAGGGGGAGGTCCTCCTTTCCTTGTGGGACAGAATAGGGTCAATACTGCTCCTCCTGCATTTGCCCAGACTCCTTTGCTCACCACCTGGTCCAGTCCCTGCAGGACGAGCTGTCTGCTCCTGCCCACCCATCAGGGGAGGTCCCTGCTTGCCTGGAGCCGGGGGTCCTGTGTGGGACGGCCCAGGCCCTTTAGCGGATGGATTCCCCCAGCCCAGGGTGTGAGTGTGAGCCCCCTACTTGTAGGCCTGGGGGCTGAGAAGGAGAAGCCTAGAGCCCACTGCTCCAGGGCTGTGAGGAGCCAGGCCAGCCCAGCTGCTGGGCGCCTTGTCCCCCATCAGGGTCATGGAAACTTCCCCAGCCCAGCCCACTTGTAAGTGTTGTATGCCGCCTGCCCACGGGAGATAAGGCAGGGCCGGGGCTTCCCAGGGACATACAGTGGTGCTCAGTCTTGGAAGTGTCCTTCCCTCCTGCCTGGGGCTCCTGAGCCCAGGCCCTGCCTCCCTGCCACTCTCCCACTGAGCCCGTCATCCTTCCCACTGTCTGCACCTCTCTACGGACAGGCCCTTACTGCAGGCTCCCCATCCTGAGAAACAAGCGAAGCCAGTGAAATCCTGCCCCTCCTACCATCCTGGCCTTAGCCACCTCCATCCTCCCCTCGCCGGCCCCCTCCTCTCCCCACAGCTCCCAGACCTCCCTGGCCCCAGCGTCTGGAGCCTCCTTGCTGGCCTGACCCCCTTCTTGCTTTCTCCCATCTGTGCTCTTTGGCTCTTCTAAGTTGCCCAGGACTGGGGGAGGGGGCACACCATGCCAGCACAGCGGGCACGTTCCGGGAACCCCGTCCTCTGGCTCTCTGCCCCGGAGCATCCAGGCCAAGCTGAGCACAGTCCCAGTCTCATCGTGGGAGAGTCAGGGGCTCACAGACGGGTAAGGCCGCGAGGAGTTCTGCAGGAGCAGATTGGCCCAAGGGCTTAGCACAAAGCTTTCCAGGCAGGTTCCCTGACGCCTCAACTCTCTGACACTGGTGGGGTGCCGCAGTGCCTCTCCTTCCCTGGTGACCCCCCCGGGGGGCCTTCATGCTGTCCACACCCCAGTTCTCCCCCCTCCCCACTCCAGGGGAAAGCTGTGAGCCCAGTCCTGGGCTGAAAAGGACAAGCACGTTGGCTTGGGGACCAGGGTCTCTGCTGTGGCTTTGGGAACTCAGAAGACAAGAAGGCGACTGTTGTCCCTGGGGTCCCTCCGAGATGGCTGGGGTGCATCTCAAAATATGGCTCTGTGGCCCCGCTCTCATAGGAAAAGAAAGCACACATTTAAAAATCTCATCCGGGGGCCCCTGGGTGGCTCAGTCATTAAGCGTCTGCCTTCGGCTCAGGTCATGATCTCAGGGTCTTGGGATCGAGCCCCACATCAGCCTCCCTGCTCAACGGGGAGCCTGCTCTCCCTCTCCCTCTGCTCCCCCCGTTCTCTCTCTCTGTCAAATAAATAATATATAAAATCTTTAAAAAAATAGAACTCTCATCTGTCCCCACTTCCTGGGGCCGGTTGGTCGCACCTCGCCCCTCCCCCCGCCCCTAAATTGGGTCTCCCAGAGCCCCTCTTCGCCCCTGCAGCTCTTCGCCCCTGCGGTTGCCAACCCTGCCAGGTGGGGACTGTTTCAGCTCCTCCCACCCCCTCCCTCCCTCCCTCTGCCTGGGCCCCAGTCTTTCTGATGGCAAGGTAAGGAAACTGAGTCACAGAGAAGCCACGTGACTCGCCTCAGATCACAAGCTGCTGGGTGGATCACGAGTCCCCATTGGCACCGTCCTCTGGGACAGCAGGACGTGTGTCTGTGCGGTGTCCACCGCTGGCCAGACCAGGCTGGACATCCAGTCCCTCTTTCTCCGGTGGACGGCTGTCCTCAAGGGACACCTCTTTGTGCTCAGACTCCTTCGCCTGCAGGGACACATTTCTGAGCTTGTCCCGCGGGAAATCTCTGTTGCTCCAAGACTGGAAGGCGCCCCAGAGCAGAGTGTGTGCAGAGGGGACCTGCTCCAGTGCCCGGGGTCTGCGGAGGAAGGCGAAGAGAATGACCCAGCCCCGGTGCAGGCAGGGCCCCTCAGCTGCCCCCGGCTTCAGCCCCTCCTCACCCAGCTGCGCCCTCGGTCTGGTAGATAAAGTGTGACGAGTGGGTGACAGCAGGGCTCCTCCAGGGGCTACCAGGGCAAACAGCAGGGGTAGAGCGGGGCGGGGGGGCGGGGAGGTTAGCACGTGCTCCTGGGGTCGAGGCCTTCAAGCTGGGATGGGGGGGTGGCAGCCAACAGTGGGCACACAAGCCCAGAGTGCAGGGTGGTGGCCCAGAGCTTCAAGAGTGGGAATGAGGCTGGAGGGGAGAGGGTGCATTCGGGGGGCCTCCTAGGCTCAGGTTTGTGCCACGGCCCGAGGGCCACAGGGAGCTATTTGTGTTTTGGGGTGGCCACTCTGCTGGGCAGGGACAGGAGCCAGAGGGCAGGTCGGGAAGAAGGGGGGCAGGAGGGAAGGCCCCCCCGCCATCTGCCTACCCCGGGTCCCAGGATCCGAGGGAACACCGCTGTCCTCTGGAATGGTCTCTGGGAGGTGGGGGGGCTCTGACCCCACATAAGGGGAGGCCGTGGGTCTTCTGGAGAAGGCAGGGCTCCTCCTTCCCCACCCAGCAGCGCCCCCTCTTCCTAAAGCTGCCTTCCTTCCCACAAGCCAGGCCTGTCCAGACCCTGGTATCCCCACCTTGCCTGCAGCCTTGCAGGGGCCAGCCCTCACCCCACCCTACCCAGAGTGAGGATGCTCTGATGCAGGGGACACTCCTGCTCTGTAGGGAGTCCCGGCAGCAGACCCCAAGGTGCGGACCAGAGTGTGCAGTGAGAGGGGGTAGACGAGGAGGTGGGGTGGGCATGCAGCCCCAGCGGGCCACGGGAACCCCTTTACTGGCGTAGCTGTGGGACCGAGCTAGGAGCTCGCCTCTCCAGGAGTAGGGGCTGTGGGTGCTGACTCCTTCAGCTTGCGGCTGAGAGCCTCTCCTACATGTGTCGTCCGTCCAGGGAGAACCAGCTACTGGACATATCCATCAAGCTCTTAATGTCAGTTACTTTATTTTTAATTCTAGAATTTCCATCTCATTATTGTTTTCATAGCGTCCAGGCCTCTGGTAGAATTCTCCATCCTGTCATTTATTTCTTGAATGTTTTAATCATAATTATTTAAAAATCCATGTCTGATAGCACCAATAATCTGGACCACCTGTGAATCTGTTTCTTTTATTTTTTCTATTTTTAATTTTATTTTAATTTTTTTTTAAAGATTTTATTTATTTGTGAGAGAGAGAATGAGAGACAGAGAGCATGAGAGGGAGGAGGGTCAGAGGGAGAAGCAGACTCCCCGCCGAGCAGGGAGCCTGATGCGGGACTCGATCCCGGGACTCCAGGATCATGACCTGAGCTGAAGGCAGTCGCTTAACCAACTGAGCCACCCAGGCGCCCTATTTTTTCTATTTTTTAAAGAAAGATTTTATTGGGGCACCTGCATGGCTCAGTCAGTTAAGCATCTGCCTTCTGCTCGGGTCATGATGCTGGGGTCCTGGGATCCAGTCCTTCATCGGGCTCCTTGCTCAGCAGGGAGTCTGCTTCTTCTTCTCTCCCTCTGCCCTTCTCCCTCTGTCCATCTCCCTGCTCATGCGAGCATGCTCTATCCCAAATAAATAACAAAAATCCTTAAAAAAATAAAAAATAAAAAATATTTTATTTATTTATTGGGGGGGCAGAGGAAGTGGGAGAAGGAAACCCAAGCAGACTCTGCACCAAGCGTGGAGCCTGATGAGGGGCTTGATCCCATGACCCTGAGATCATGAAACCAAGGGTAGGACGCCCAGACCGACTGAGCCACCCAGGTGCCCCTCTATTTTTTTTGTTTGACTTTTGTTCCTGTCTCCTGTCATGGCTGGTCATTTCTGAGTGAATGTTCGACATTGTGCAGGGAAACCATACAGGGTGGGGGCAATGTTTGCCCCAAGTCCGCTGGAGAGTCACACGCAGTGGCCTGGTCTGAAGGTCCGGGTATTTCCCAGGCGCCGTCCCTGCGACGCCAGGCCCCAGCTTCCCTCTGCTAAACATCCTGCTTGGCTTTGTAGGCCGTCAGCTGCCACTTTCTCGCTTGGCTTCCTAGCCCCTCCCCCAGACCGCTCAGAACCAGGCAAATACCCCGAAGGGAACAGAGGTGCAGAGGGTTGGCTGGTAGCTGTGAGAATGCTGGAAGCTTTGAGCTGCCACATCCCTGCTTGGCCGCCAGGCCCAGAACCAGATTTCCCCAACGGGGAAAGGGACTGAGAATGCGGGGCTCCTTCAGTGTGAATCCCTCCGGCCAGGACCTCAGCCCCTCAAGTCCTGGCTGCCTCAGTTGCTCGCCGATGCCTTCAATCTGCTATATGCTTTTTTTTTTTTAAAGATTTTATTTATTTATTTGAGAGAGAGAGAGAGCTTGAGTGGGGGTTGAGGGGCAGAAGGGGCAGAGGGAGAAGCAGGCTCTGCACTGAGCAGGGAGCCGGATGCGGGACTCGATCCCAGGACCCTGAGATCATGACCTGAGCCGAAGGCAGATGCCCAACCTACTGAGCCACCCAGGCGCCCCTGCTATGTGCTTTTAAAATCGAACTTTTAGAGTTGTTTTTGGTGCAGGTTTTTGTCTGATATTTGCTATTCATCAGAGCCAGAAACAGAAGTTTTTGCTTTGTGGTGAGACTTTACTTTTGGATGCATGGAGTTTCATGATTGTGGTTAAAAATTAAATGGTCTAATAAACTGTAATGAGTGTTATAGATTTGATGGGTAGATGGTAAAATTAATCTACCAGATGATTTGATGTAAGAAATTATTAAAATTATATACGTATTGTGTATTTTAATTCTATAACAGAATAATGAGAGAAATAAGGTTGCATTTATTTATTTTTTTAAGGTTGCATTTTAATAAGAAACATATTAAGAAAGAAAACATGTTGGGGCACCTGGGTGGCTCAGTCGTTAAACGTCTGCCTTCGGCTCAGGTCATGATCCCAGGATCCTGGGATCGAGCCCCACATCGGGCTCCCTGCTCCGTGTGCTTCCCCCTCTCCCACTCCCCCTGCTTGTGTTCCCGCTCTCGCTGTGTCTCTCTCTGTCAAATAAATAAATAAAATCTTTATAAAAAAAAAAAAGGAAAGAAAGAAAACATGTCAAGATAGAGTATTTTTCTTTTCTTTTCCTCCTCACAGCATTTGACCTAAGAGCAAAAACCTTAATCAAAACTGATTCCCCTGGCATGTGGTTTCTGGGTGGGATTCTCACACCCAGCTCAGCACTAGCACAATTCCGGAAGAGTCTGAAAACTCCAGTTTACTGCAAAGGAAGGCAGCAAGCACGCGTACATCTCGTTCTGATACCTGGGAGTGGGTCCTTTTGGTTCTGCCTGCCTCTGGGAGGCTGCAGTCACTTATCTTTCCTCGCAAGAACTTGGATTTCTGCCTCATTTGATTTGGGTCCAGTTTGAGGCCACAAAACCTTGCTACGTTTTGTTCAAATGCTTCCCTGTTTGAGCCACAGAAGCAGGAGGAAGAGCTCTGCGGGGCGTACGCGTTTGGTATGCAGCCCACCCTGAATGAAGGCTCTACAGCGTGTGTGGAAATTGTAAAGCAGGACGCGTGATTTGGGGCAGGGAGCGGGCAGGGCCGGCAGGTGACAGGGTCAGAGGACGTGCTGGGGCCCAGGACCCGGGTGTGGGGTGGGCTCACAGGTAGGTTACACATAATAGTATCTACAATTGCTGTTGTAACACGTTTTAAAAATATGTCGGCTTTCCTTAAATTTTTAAAACTGTACAAAGAGCCCATGTGCGTGAGTCAAAATACACCAAAGAAATAAATGTAGAGTGTTAAAATAAATACAAATATATAAAATATATAAAAATAAAATATAAATCAGGGACATGACACAGAACATTCCATTATGTGAATCAAAATAAAAAGTTATTTTGCTTAATAGAACGTGACACTTCAATATCTTAAGAGGTCTTTGATTAGAGCTCCAAGAGAACACGTCTCAGCCACTCTTCAGTCAAAGATCAGATTCTGTCTTCCTGACCGTAGAGGGGACGTAGAGTATCTCAGCTGCCCCGCACCTGCGTGGGAAGGGCTGAGGCCGTGAGCGGGCTGTGGAAGGTGAGCAGAAGCAGCCCTTGCTCTCTGAGGGCCGCCCTGAGAGAAGACCCCCCTGGGGCGGGAGATGGTCCCCTGCCTTGTCTGCCAGGGGAGCAGCAGGGCTGTGGGCAAGCGTCGGGGTGCGGTGGGTGGGGGCTCTCAGCAGCGATGGGCTCTGTGTTCCAGCCTGAGGGTGCAAGAGAGCAACAGGGCTTCCTGACTGGACGTTCTTCTAGCTCCTCACTGTCCTACTCTGTCCCATAGCCAGGAGCATGGGGGGCAGGGATGGG
This sequence comes from Halichoerus grypus, assembly GCF_964656455.1. Classification (NCBI taxonomy): domain Eukaryota; kingdom Metazoa; phylum Chordata; class Mammalia; order Carnivora; family Phocidae; genus Halichoerus; species Halichoerus grypus. Next base: position 150,684,585 of record NC_135719.1, read on the forward strand.
GGGGAGGGGCGGTGGGGGCAGGGATGGGGGAGGGGGCAATGGGGGTATGGATGTGGGGGGAGGGGTAGTAGGGGCATGATGTGGGGGGGACGGTGGGGGCATGCCGTGGGCGAGGGGCAGTGGGGGGCATGCTGTGGGGGAGGGGCAGTAGGGGCATGATGTGGGGGGACGCTGGGGGCATGGATGCTGTCTTCCCCACTCGGGAATCCCCTGCGCAGGGGTCACTTCTGGGAGGGATGCGGGCAGACACTAGGCCTTAAGGCGGGAGGCTCAGGGACCGCCTAGGGGGACACCGCCTCACAGTCACTCCCAGCCCACCCTCACCCCTCAGGTTTACCCATCCTGGGGCTCCTGCCGCCGCTCCCCAGCCAGGCCCTGGAAGGACTGATGGCCCCCCTCCCACAGCAGAGTGGTGCCCCGCTTGGGCTGCCAGCTCTCAGCTGGGTGAGTAATTAAACGTGGACTCAGTGCCGCTCCCACCGTGTGGGCTCTGGCCCCCACTGTCTGCGATAATTACCTTCAGCCCTGAGGCTGAGTCCGAGGACTGGGTCTCCAGGAGGCCAGCAAGCCTGGGAGAGTGGCCAGGGGGCCTGACGGGGAGCGAGGCCGGTGGGGAAGGCTCTGCCCGGGCCACTGTGTCCAGTCTCCCAGCTGCTCCAGCAGCAGACAAGCCCACAGCGGGCTCCTGAGCTGGGGGCCAGTGGGACCAGGGCCTGCAGACAAGCGTGGTTCCCGTCCTCTCCCAGCCGGACAGGCCCCTGCAGGCCTGGGCAGCCGTCCTGGGGGTGTGAACAAGGAGGTGTCTCCTGGCCTCACCTCTAGGAAGGCCCAGCGCCTGGCTGCAGCTGGCCTTTGGCTTCTGGTCACCGGCAGGGGCGTGCAAGGCCCAGACTGGCCGCAGGGAAGGGAAGAACCTGTGTGGTCCCTCTGCGGGGCGTGAGTCGGGCACCCCCGCGTCCTGAGTTACGTGCCAGTACTGAGGCCACCTTCTGCAAGCCGCACTGTGCCCAGTGGTCAGGCTGGAAGCTTCTAATGCCCTGACGCTAGCGGCTAAATGCAAAAATCCAAAGGCAAGGGGACAGTCGCAGTACCCCAGGACCCCCCGTCCCTCGTGGAAGATAAGGTGGCTGGGCTGCCAGAGGCTCACTCCTGCGGGCTCGGCCAGACTCCCGGCCCGAGTCCTCGAGAGTGGGCTATGAGGCCCAGGAGGAGGCTGGTCCCAGCCCCGACCTCACCTGGAGGCTGCGGAGCCTAAGGGCTTCAAAGGGCCACCGGGCCCTGGGGCTGGGGACAGGCAACCCCGGTTCCATCTCTCTCTTTCCCTGGCTCCACTCTCACCCCTGGAGGCGGGGGTCTGCACTCTCCCCCTACAGCTGTAGGCACCAGATCAGGCCCCTGCCTGACCTTGAAGCCTTGTGTCCTTGGCCGCAAGCCCACCGGATCTGCTGGACGTTCCCTTGACTCTGGCACATTCTGCAGGGCCCTCCCGCCTTTCTCCTGACTCTCTCTTCCCTAAAGAATACAGCACACTTTGTCATCTTTAATATGGCTTCCTGGTTTAAAAAATTTCAAGCAGAGCCAAGGGTAAATGGTGGAAACAAGGTATCCCCACCCCCAGTTCCCATGTGCAGAGACCACCACCAGGACCAGACAGCATAGAGGAGTCAGAGGGGCTGTGGGTTCACTTTGAATATCAAAGAGATGGCTCTGCGCCAGTCCAGGATGCTGGTGCCCCATGCCCTAGGCTGCAGAGGGTCCAGCCTCACTCAGGGGTGGCCTTGTGTGGACACAGGTTCAGGCTGTCTCTAGCTTTGCGGTGAGGAGCAATGCAGTGATGCGAAATCATGGCTGCACTTGGTGGCACGCACGTGGCTGTTCCCACGGGAGGGATCCCAGCAGGGATGCAGGGCTGGCCGGACACCTGCCTTTGTGAGGCTGGTGGGCACTGTCCCCACCCAAACTGCACACTCCCATTTGGAGATGTAACTGGGGGTGCCTGTCTCTCTACCCCTCCCCTCCTGACCCTTTTTGAGACTTCCTAGTCTCCCTGTAGGGGAAGACTGCTACCTCCAGGGAGCACGCACTTGCTTTTCTCTGATTATGGGTGAAGTTCAGCATCTTTCAACAAATAGCTATTCCCGTTTCCTTTTGCACACATCCAGGCTGCTTGACGGACTTTCTATGAGATCGGCAGCTTTCACCTCGCTAATTTACCAGAGTGCTTTGTTAGGGGAGTCGGCTCATTGTCGAGTCGGCTCATTGTCGAGCATATGTTTTACAAAGTTTCCCCAGTTTGTCACACATCCTTGGACTTAAAAGGTTGTATCTATGCAAAATGTTGCAATTTGTAATTTAATTAGATTTATAAACTTTATTTTTAATGGCTTCTGCATTTGTATCATGCTGAGGAAAGCCTTCCTCATCCTGAGACTATTAAAGTCTCCTGTGTTTTCTTGGAATGCCTTTGTGGTTGTGGGTTTTTTTTGCACTTCTGTTTCTGGACCATAAGGATTTTATTTTGGAGATGGGAGTCCAATGGCTGCCAGTCATCCCAATACGCTTAATTAAATAACGCCCTTTTCCTCGTGGATTTTATTTTATTTATTTTTATCTTTTAAGATTTTATTTATTTATTTGACAGAGAGAGACACACAGAGAGAGGGAACACAAGCAGGGGGAGTGGGAGACAGAGAAGCAGGCTTCCCGCGGAGAAGGGAGCCCGATGTGGGGCTCGATTCCAGGATCCCAGGATCATGACCTGAGCCGAAGGCAGACGCTTAATGACTGAGCCACCCAGGCGCCCCTTCCTTGTGGATTTTAAATGCCTAATAATCATATGCTAAATGATGACACAAACCTCTGATCTGTGTGTCCAGTGAACTGCCCATAACAAAATGTTCCGGTTTGTTCTACGACAGATTCTGCCCTCCGGCAGAACTAGAGCCTTCTGTTTCAGAATTTTACAGGATCTTCTGCTTCTTTTTTTCCTTTTTTATTGTGGTAAATATACATAACATAAAATTCACCATCTTAACCATGTTTAAGGGTACAGTTCAGGGGCATTAAACACATTTACGTCATTGTGCAACCATCACAATCACCGATTTCCTGAACCTTTTTCATCTCCCCAAACTGAAACTCTGTCCCACTGAACACTCACCACCCCATCTCCCCACTCCCAGCACCCCCAATCCTACTTTCTGTCTTTGTGAGTCTGACTCCTTTAGGGACCTCATATAAGTGGAACCATGCAGTATTTGTCCTTTTGTGACTGGCTAATGTCCTCACGGTTCATCCATGTTGTAGCAGGAGCCAGGATTTCCTTCCTTTTTAAGGGTGAATAATATTTCACGGTGGGGTTGGATTCCCTTTGGCTCATCCATTCATCCATCAATGGACATTGGGTGCTGCACCTTTTGGCTACTGTGAGTAATGCTACTGTGAGCATCTGGGTCCCTGCCTTCAGTCCTTTGGGTGAAACCTCAGATGTGGAATGACTGGATCATATAATAATTCTATTTTTAAGTTTTTGAAGAACTGCCATACTGTTTCCCAGAGCAGCTGCACCATTTTATATTCCCACCAACAGTGCACAGAGTTCCAATTTCTCCACATCCTTGCCAGTACTTATTTTATCTGTTTACGTATCTACCTGTATTTCTTGATAGTATCTATCCTAATGGGTGTGAGCTGGTGTCTCGGATGATGTGGAACACCCTTCCATGTGCTTGTGGCTGTCTGTGCACTGTCCCTGGGGACATGTCCATTCTAGCACTTTCAGCCTATTTCTTCTTCTTCTTCTTCTTCTTCTTCTTCTTCTTCTTCTTCTTCTTCTTCTTCTTCTTTTAAAGATTTATTCATTTGAGAGGGAGAGAAAGAGAGAGAGCAGGGGGAGAGGCAGAGGGTGAGGGAGAGAGAGAATCTCAAGCAGACTCCCCGTCGAGCGCAGAGCCCAACACTGGGCTCCATCCCACCACCCACAGATCAGGACCTGAGCCGAAACCGAGTCAGACTCCCCACTGACCGAGCCCCTCAGCCTGTTTATTCTTGTGCCTTTATTCTCTACATGGACTTTAGAACTGGTTTGTATAGTTATAAAAAACATCTTGTAGCCACTTTTACTGGCTTGTATTCAATGTATAGATCAGTTTGTCCTGTTTTCCTTTCCCCCCAACTCCTCTGTGGGTTCCTGACTGGGTGTACCTTATTCTTTGCAGCCCCTCCCTGTGGGTCCAGGTATTCCCCCATACCTGATGGCGCCTAAAGCTGCTCCCTGGCTCTGTCCAGAACTCCTAAATATTACGGGACAGCTCACCTGCTTGTCCTCCGGGCTCTCCACCCCTGGGTCAAACTCTCAACTGCTGATCCCTGCACATCTGGTCACCTGTTTCCCAGGGACAGCAGGCTGCCCAGGTGACTGCTGGGAACCATACTTGCCTCCCCTCTCCCACTCCTTGGAGGAAGTCAGGATCCTGGCAGAAGACAGACACAAAGAGAGAAAAGGACTTTTATGAAGGGCCATTTACCAAGCTGTGTACAAGGGGTAGGTGAAGCTCTGGGTAGGGGCTGGTCCCAGAGTCCTGAGAGGGCAGGAAAGGGCCCCTGGGAAGGGGCTGGGGCCTCAGGGACATGGTAGGTCTGGATCCAGTTGGGAGTTGGGGAAATTCCCCAACCTCTGGGCTGGAGGCCAAACTCACCCGGAAGCCAGTGGAGGTGGGGGATGGGGCCACTGATGTAGTGCGGAGCTCAGAGCAGGGTGTAGAGGGAGGAGGGCAGGTCTGGGGGGCAACCGGGAATACCCAGTCCAACCTCTTCCTTCTCCTCAGTCCCCACCTTTTCCAGCCCAGGGCCTCTGGCTGGATATCTGACCATTCCCACACCCCCCACCCCCACCTTCTTGGGCACCCAGAGCTCTCTAATACCCTCATCAGGGCAGGTCTCAGCTGGTATCAAACCCTCCTGCGGCGCCACGTTGTCCTTGGGATGGAGGCCAAACTTCTTGATCACCCAGCTGCAGGTCCCTCCCCTGACCTGTTCCTCCCCCAACCCCGGGTGCCCTGGCCTCTGAGTTCTCACACGGAGCTGCCGGCGGGGCCAGCCCAGGTGGGCCGCCCGCTGCCTGGCACACTCCGTACTCTCCTAGCCCGCCCCCCCCCCGCAGGTGGGTTTCCACCTGCATGGTAGGTGCTTGAGGCTCCCTTCCATTCTCCAGGGTGTGTGCCCCCCTTCTTGCTCCCACCCACAGGGCAGGGCCTGGCACGTGGGTTTCGCGGGGACTGAGGACTATGAGGGCTGACTGTCGAGTGCCCCTGGCGGGGCGGCAGCAGGCACGGGTGCACGGCGGGTGGGCACCGTCGCAGCTCCAGCTGTCCAGGCCCTAAAGCCCAGGCTCCCCAGCACACCGCCCTCCCAACCCCTGCTCCCAGGACTTCCCTCCACTGCCGCTGCTCACCCCCGAGCCTCTGCTCAAGACCTTCCCCATACCAGGAAGGTAGGATGCCGTAGGGCAGTCCCTCCGCGAGGCGTCTCCCACGCTGCCCCCGCCCCAGCGTTAATCCCTTTCCCTCTCCCAGCCCCCGGGTCACCCGACACCAGCAAGCAGCCCGTGAGCCCTCACCCCAGGAACGGTGAGCACCTCCAGGGTCCCCAGACCCACCCCGCCCCGCGGCCCACGCCACCGTCGACGGCCACGACCCCCACCCCGAGCCCAGCCTGGAACGCCAGGTGTCTGGGAGCTGGGGGCGCGGGAGGGAGGGTTCGGGTGGGGCAAGGTGGGCCTCTGGGACTCCCTTCCCCTCCCCCAAGCTCCACCCTCATTTGGGCGGGCGGGGCTAAAGGTTAGGGGCTGGGGAACGCTCCCCGAGCTGGCTTAAGCGTTAACCCGCGGGCCCAGGGCCAGGACGCCGGGCTGCTCCGGGCCCTAGGATCCGCCTGGCAAGCGGGGCGGGTCCCCCAGCCGAGGGCGGGGCGGAGACTGGGAGGGGAGGGGGTCTGTCGGCTGGGTGTGGGAACTAGTGACCAGGGGGCGGGCGCGGGGGACCCGACCGAGACAGAGAGGGGAGGGGGTCGGGGGGGTGGGGGTGCGGGAGAGGGCACCGAGGCAGAGAGGGCACCGAGGCAGAGAGGGGAGGGGTCTGCGGGGGGCGCGGGGGCGAAGAGGGGAGGGCGCGGGGCCGAGGGCCGCGTGCACCTGGCGCCGGGGCCCGCCCTAACCTGGATTTCCGGGGGCGGGGCGGGGCGCGGGGGCGGGGCGCGGGGCGGGACGCGGGGCGGGGCGAGCGCCCGCAGACGTCAGGGACCCGCGCGCCAGGCCGCGGGCCGCCGCTCCGCCCGTGGGCTCAGCCGGGGCTGCCGCGAGCGTGCGGGCCGCGCCGGGCATGTCCTAGGCGGCGGCCCCGCCCAGCGCTCGGCCGGCGGGCGGGAGGGCCGGGGCCGCGCCGGGGCCGCGCCGGGGCCGAGCCGCAGGTAAGACGCGCGCCCCGCGCCCGCGGCGGCCGGGGCCTCCATGCGTCCGCACCTGCGCCCGCCGGGCCGCGCGGGGATGGAGACGGGCGGGGGGCAGGGGCCGGGGGAGCAGGTCCCGTCCGGGCTGGACAAAGGCGTGGGGACGGCGGCCGCGGGCGCACCTGGCCGGGCCGGTACCGCCGCCGCGGAGGCGGCCCAGGTCTGCGCCAGGCGGGGAGGGGCGCCCGGCGCTCGTCTGCTCGGCCTGGAGAGGGGGGCGCAGGCCCGGGCGCCGGGGTCCCCGCCCAGGCACCGGCTCGGCCATGGCTGCCCCGGCGAGCGCTGATTCAGAAGGCGCCGCTCCCTCCCCCTCCAGGCCCGGCCGCCGCCCGGCCTGGTCTCTCCTGCCGCGGTCCCTCCCTCCGTCCTCCTCCTCGTTTCCCTTGTCGCCGCCGTCTCTCCGCTGTCCCTGCCTCCTCTCTCGGCCTGTTCCCGGCCTCCGTTCCGTCTGCTCCTTCTAGCCGCCCGCCCGCCCGCCCCAGCTCCTGCCGCTCCCAGCCCCTGCCCCCATCCGTTCCCTCTCCCGGTCCCGGCCAGCTCCCAGCCCCTGCCCCCGGGCGGCTCCACCTTCCCTCCTTACCTCCTGGCGGGTGGCTTTTCTGGCTGGGGCGGCCGTGGGGACAAGTTTGGGGTGTTTATTATTCTCCCTCCTAGCAACGATGGCCAGGCCAGCCCCGATCCGGCCGCAGGCTGTTTGGGAACATCCTCAGTTCCCCGGCCTGAGCCTCTTCAGGGTGGGCTGGTAGTGAGTGGCAGGGGTGGCCTGGCCGCATAACCAGGCTCTCAGGGCTTGGCCTCCCTTTGCTGTAAACCGAGGCTGTGGCGTCCTCTGGGTGGGGTCGCTGCCTATTGGAGCCGGTAGCAGGTGATGGAAGAGTGTGGGATGTGGGGGCTGGGAAGGGCAGTGATGGGGCTGTGATGGGGCAGGGGCCCCTCCCCCCCGCTGCCCGAAGGAGGGGTTTTAGAGGAGGCTGGGGTTGTGGAGGCCTCCGGAGCCCTGCAGGGGAGGGGGTGGAGGTCCCCTGCTCCTCCCTTCGCCTCTAGTGCATGCCCCTCTGGCCAGACTCTGAGGAAGTGCCTGGGGCTTTGGGGAGGGGGTTCTGGCAGACTTCTCCTGGGGTGGGTTTTCCCACATCCTCCCACCTGCTTGGCCCAGGTGACATGAGGGTATGCCAAGGGATACGTGGTCACTTGGGCCTCCATGGCCTTGCTCACTGCCCACCCAGAAGGCAGCTGACAGCTGGGGCCTCTGGCTGTGGGTACTGCAGGGACAGGGACCGGGGATGCCCCCACTGCTCCCACCATTGCTTCTCTCCCTTCTTGTCTAATCTCCTGTCTGTGCTCCATCCTCTGAGTCACACTGTGGCTTCAGGACCTCCAGGGCTGGCCATGTGGCACCTGCCCATGCCCTTCCAGTGTGTCCCCTGCTCTGCTCAGTGCTCCGCTCATGGTGTTTTTGAAATTCTTCATGACTTTTGGACAAGGCTACCACATTTCACTTTGCGCTGAGCCTCCCGGAGATGAAGCAGGTCCTGGAACTACCTTTTGGCTCCAGCACCGGCCACAGGACTCCCCGAGCCTTGTGACCCATGTCTCTGCACTGGTTCTCTCTGCCTGGACCACAGTCCCCAGACGTTCACATGCCCACTTCGTCCACCTGCTCCTGTCCCTGCTCCAGCATTGCTCAGATGTCCCCTTCCCAGGGAGCCTTCCCAGACCCCCCACCCCTCCCTCCCTGCTTCGGTTTTCCTCTGGGACACTCACACCTTCTCAGAGCCTTTCACCTTTGCTGCCTGCCTCCACGGCTGGTGGGAAGGCTGGTGGTGCGGGTCACAGCTGTCTCAGAGCCCAGGACGCCCCTCGGCACATGGCGGTGCTCGGGATGTGATTTATCCAGTGTGTGTGTGTGTGTGTGTGTGTGTGTGTGTGTATTTCAGCAGTATGCGTGTTTGTATGGAGAAGAGCGGCCAGGACACTTGTGGGCGGTGCTCTGGATACGCAGGAGGCCATGTGCACACGTGTGTCCCATGAGCGTGTGTGCGTGTTTGGTGTCCACACACAGGTACCACTGTGGTGACACAGCTCTGGGGCTCCGGGTGAGCAAGGCACCTGTGTGAGAGCGTGTGCGTGCGGGCTGCACGGGGGCCTCAGGCCACCCCAGGGCCTGGTCTTGGGTGACATTGGCCCTTGTTGTCACTCAGATTGCCCCCACTGTGCCCCTCAAGCTACCGTGGTGCTTCCTTGCCCATCTTGACCATACCAGCCCCTCACAATGCCCCCGGGACCTCGGGCACCGGGCACCACCTCCGTCACCTGCTGCCTTGGTCACCTGGTACTGTCCTGGCTTGGGGACCTCAGCAGGATGGCTGCAGTGGCCACCAAGGGCTGTTTGGTCGCCTCCAAGTGATCAGTGTGTTGATGGCTCGGGGCTCCTATCCTCAGCTGTCTCCTCCTGGCCCTCCTTGCCAGGCCCACCCCAGAGTGTCCAGCTAGGGGAAACAGATCCCCTGGTGCACAGTATGTGTCCTGGGATGGGGTCTGGCCCTGTGCACCTGGTGTTGTGGGGACCCCGATGGGCCATGCCGAGTCCCACTCGAGCTGTTCCTGGTCGGGTCATGAGGGCATGTGCGGCTCCACACGTGGGCAGCGTGGCCTGTGCCTCGTCGTAGACTCAACGCCTGGCATCTAGGAGGGAGAGGAGAGGGGCCTAGAGCACAAGGGAGGACTGGGAGAACTTAGCTGGGGAAGGCGGCCACAGGGGCAGGCATCCTTAGGGAAGGGCGGGTGGCCTAGTATGGCTGGGGCCCAGCGTGTCCAGGGGTGGCCGCTGCGTGGCCAAGGGGTGCTTGAACCTCCAGTGGGGGCAGGATCTGTGCTGGACCTTTCGTGTCCAGGGGCTGGGGCCAAGGGAGGGAAACCTGCTCTAATGCCTCCTTCCCCCCAGGGCCGGACAGCCCTGGCCAGTGCCAAGATGAGTGTCACCTCCTGGTTTCTGGTGAGCAGCAGTGGTACCCGCCACCGGCTTCCACGAGAGCTCATCTTCGTGGGGCGTGATGAGTGTGAGCTCATGCTGCAGGTGAGTGTGAGCCCCTTGGGGCTGAGAAGGCAGGTCCAGGACCCGGGCCAGGGAGGCGCCCATCCTACTCGCAGGACACCTGGGGGGAGCCCTCAAGGCGGCCCTGGGCCTGGGTGTCTCCACCTGGACCCTGGACCCACAGCTGGGCATGTGCAGGCCTGAGTGTGTGCTCACGAGGCTGGGCCCTGCCTCTGCATATTGGAGCTTTTCTGACAGGAAGGTGTTTAGGCGCCTGTCAGGTTCTCAAGGCACCGGGGACCCACCTTTGGAAGGTGCTGGAAATCTATCCATATCCTTGTTGTCTGGGGCCCCAGCTGGGCCACGAACGGAGCGGGGAGCCCCAGGGCCATCTGGGGCCATCAGAGCTGTCCAGGAGAAGACTGGTGCCCCTTTGAGGCACCCTGGGGTGGGGAAGGGGCCTTTCTTGGACAGAAAAGGCTGGTGGGGCCAGGGCACCATGCTCTTGACCGTCAGGACTTTCAGGCCCTGGGTTTCAGAGTGTGGGTTTGGCTTCCGTGGGGCTCACGTATCTGGCTATTTGGGAACAAGGAGGGTTCAGGTGTCCTTTTCCCTGCACCTCATGGGTGTGATTGAGTCGGGCTTCCTGCAGCCCTGCCCCCGCCGTGGCACATGGGCCGCTGTCCCCCAAGCCCCCCAAGCTCATGCCCCCGACCACGGTGTCCTGGGTGGGCCGCTCGGGTGCAGGGTGAGGCCTGGCTCAGGCCCTGGCTCCCTTGTGTGAGCCTGGCTGCTGTCGCCCACTCCCCGGGACACCTGGGGCTTGGGCTGCAGACGGGTGCTCCACCACGCACACGCACACTTGGGCAGCAGACGTCCGCCTCCGTCTCCTGAGGGCAAGCCCATCCCTGTCTGGACACCCTGGCTTCTCCCTGAAGGTCCTCGGACTTGCTTGGCTAGACTGGCCAAGTTCCTGCGTCAGGTCTGGTTGCTGGGCCTCTGGAGTGTCTTTAATCTGGAACAGTCTGTCCTCTTATTTCTCATCACGCCTTTGGAAGCTGGGGAGACTGAGTCAGTGACTGTACGGGGGTGGGCGGATGTCTTCCATAAAGACCGGGGCACGTCTCTGAGGCCTCTCGGGCCGCACACCTCCTGGCCGCGGAGCAGCCCGAGGACCGCGAGGCAGCCGGCGTGGGCACCAGGGGGTCTTCCTCGTGGCCTCGAAATGTCAGTCTCCTGTCGTTCTCACGTGTCACGACATAGCCTCGGCTTATTAAAAACCATTTACAGGTAGAAAGCGCGCTCCGAGCTCGCGGTGCGCACAAAGCAGGCGGCAGGCTCGGTCGCACCCCTGGCGTCTTGAGCGGCCCCGCCGAGGTCTGGATGTGGCTGGCGGCTCCTGACGGAGACGCGGAACGTGACCCCTGTTCTCTGTCGCTGGAGGCGGGTCTGAAAACGTGCTGGGTCCCTGACCCTGGCAAGGTGCCGTGCGCCTGGGTAGCGTGTTGATGGCTTTGCTGGTCTACCTGGGGTGGCCAGGAGGGCCTCTTGGAGACCAGGGCCCGGCGTGGGTGTTTTCCCTGCCCACTGCCTGGCTCTGTCCCCTGCACCAGGGCCTCACTCTGCTTGCTGCTGTTCCCAGGGATTGGTGCAGAGGCTTCTGGGGCAGGAGGTGGGGATCAGGGTGCTCAAGTGAGCTTCGGTCCAGTTCCAGTTCTGGTTCGTTGGTGGGGGAGCCTTGAGCCGGGCAGGAGCAGCGGGCACTTCTCAGCCCTTCATGCAGGTCCAGCCCCAGGCTCGGGTGCACCTTGCTGTCCTCCGGCACCTGGGGAAACTGAGGCTCCAGGAGGTCATGCATGCAGTCCACCCCTGCAGCCTCCCTTTCTCCCTGGGCCCTGAGCTCCTGGGCGGGTCCACCCCTTGCGTCTCCCGGAGGTGCCCTCACACCCGTGGCTTGGTGTCCCCATCTGCTCAGGTGATTCACATAATGTCCTTGCCTCTCCTTCCCCAGCCTCTAGCCCCTGCAGTCATAGCCTGTGTGGGCCTCACCCAGGCAGCCCCAGCTCCGTGCAAAATCACCATCCTCCATCTCCTCCAGCAGGGTCCCCGCCAGTGTCCCCGCCAGTGGTCCCGGGACACACCCTGACCTTCCCTCTCCCTTACTTGTGCTTCGGGCATCCACAGGCAGCGCTGCCACCGCGCCCGGGCTCAGGGACAGGCACACTGGTGGATCCCGGCCTCGCCCTACAGCTGCCCTGCCCCGGCCCCTCTGCTCAGGTGCCCCCCCCGCCCCCACTCATCCTTCCCTGCCAGCTCACCCCCTCCCTGCCTCGTCCCCCCGGAGGCCCGGGCCTCCCCTCTGTGGGGTCTGTGTCCTCGTCCCCGTGTTGTCACTCCACGTTATGACGGAGCACTGCACTCTCCCAGCGCCTGGAGGGCCCTGCAGAGACCCTGCCTCCTGGGGTCACTGCTCCGGGGTGGGGCCGGCCACACCCAAGTAAGGGGACCAGATGAGTCCCCAGAGCAGAAGCCCGCAGGAGGTGGCACTGGGAACGGGATGGGGGGCCGTGGGCCCGACTGGACACTCAGGAGGGGGAGGGGCACGGAGGGCTGGCACAGGTGCCAGGCGGGGTGCGGCCTCGACAGGGCACAGGGAGGAGGCAGTGCAGGGAGGCTGGGGGGCCGGGGGCTGTCCAGGGGGCCTGGGCCGCAAATGAGGCAGGAGGGGCTGTGGCTTGTTGGACTCGGGGGGCAGTGGAAGGTGGGGGGGCGTGTGTGAGGCAGAGCCGGCCATCCTGGCCATGTGCCGCCCCACACTGTCCAAGTGTGGCACAGAGCTGGTGCCCCGCCGGCGTGAGTGTGGATGCGGGCCGCCGGCTGTGGCTCTTGCTCTGGGGCAGGGCGTGTGCCTGTGCATGCGGGCGTGTGTGTGTGTGCGCGCGCCCGTGCACACGCGTGTGTGTGGGGGTGTGCCTGTGCACGTTCACGTGTGTGGGGGGCGTGTGCCTGTGCACACGTGTGTGGGGGTGTGTCCCTGTGCACGCGTGTGTGTGGGGTGTGCCTGTGCACGTTCACGTGTGTGGGGGCGTGTGCCTGTGCACGCGTGTGGGGGGTGTGTCCCTGTGCACGCGTGTGTGGGGCGTGTGCCTGTGCACGTGTGTGCCTGTGTACGCGTGTGGGGGCGTGTGCCTTGCATGCGTGTGTGGGGGCGTGTCCCTGTGCACGTGTGTGTGCGCCTGTGTACGCGTGGGGGGCGTGTCTGTGCACGCGTGTGGGGGCGTGTCTGTGCACGCGTGTGTGGGGTGTGTGCGCATGCATGTGGGGGCGTGTCTGTGCACACGCGTGTGGGGGCGTGTCTGCACGCGTGTGTGGGGGCATGTGCCTGTGCACACGTGTGTGTGCACGTGCATGCCTCTGTGCTTGTGCACAGGTGTCTTCCCCGCTTCTGCCCGGTTTGACCTGTGGGAGTAGCAGCCGGGGTCTGTCTGCTCGCGTCCTCACGCGGAGACCACAGCCCCAAGCCGGGAGCCCTCTGTGCGCGAGCCAGCTGAGCCCATCTGCGGTGGACGTGGGTGATGCCGGGTGCTGACTGGTGGGAGGGTGTGCCCAGAGCCCTGGGTTTTGACCGCTGCCAGGATCAGGCTGACCTGGGCAGGGCTTTCTCCATGGAGGGAGTCACGTAAAGTTTGGAAGCACTTCTTTGTTCCTTTTAAAGTGAGTATAATTAGACTCTTTTTCAAATATCTATATGTTTAGAGTTTGTTAGGGTCATTTTATTCCCCTGTTCCACAATCTCTCCCTTCGTGCAGGACACAGCTGCTTTGTGTCCTGTGAAGTCTCAAATCCAGGGCTAAGGGGCTGCTTCCATCTTCCCTGGGTGGGTGTCCAGCCCCTGAGCTCCTGGGCCTGGTGGAACTGGGGTCTGCTTCTGGCTTGGGGTGTCGGGGCTGGGAGGGAGGTTTCTGGTCCTGGAGCCCTTCTCCGCCTGCTCCCCATCAGTCCTGGTGCTACCCGCAATCTGGGAAGGGGGTTTTGTAGGAGCTGTGCCTGGTGCTAGAGCCCTGGCCGGGAGTGGAGGCTGGGCCTGGGGACTGGAGGGGGCGGCCCAGGCTCTAGGGGCAAGTCGGGGGGCACTGTGCAAGGTCCAAGGACCAGAAGATTGGTGGGGTGGGTGGGGGTGGTCCTTGGCAAAGGACCCAGGTCCAAGAAGGGGCATGGCATCTCCAAAACCCAGAGAGCGGTCTGGCCAGAGGGCTGGCCAGGCCAGGGCAGGGCAGGAAGGTTTGGAGAGGCCTCTGTGGCCCGTGGCTCGTGGGACAAGGCTAGCCTTTCCTCTCAGGCTGGCCAGGAGCCTCAGGAAGTTTCTGCAAAAGAGTGATGGGCATGGCTGACGGGGACTGGGAGGATGGGAGAAAGATGGCTGCAGGGGGTAGGTTGACGGGGAAGGCCAGTGGGTGCCTGGGGGCAAGGGGCTGCAGTTGGAACCTCAGCTGCGGGCCCTCCTGGGGGAAGGCTGTAGGGCCAGGTGGGCAGGGAGGGAGGAATCCGGTTTGGCCCGGCTGGGCTGAGTCCGGGAGTTGGGGGTCTGAGGCTTGCGGGTGGGGAGGGAGTTGTTCAGGCTGGGAGGTCAGCCCAGCAGCCTCCCTAGGGGGTTACTCCTTGGCAGAGGTGGGGTCTGAGCCTGAGGGACAGCATGCCCTTGCTGCTGCCTCCCCTGTCCGCCTCTGGCCGGCTCGTACCGCGCTGCGTGCTGGTGTGGGGCTGGCCAGAGCCCCGTGGTATACCCCTGCCCAGTGCCCCTCCCAGGCCGGCAGCACCCCTGCGGTGTGATACCTGGTGCACAATGGCCACAGCCCACCCCCAGGCTCACTTTCCAGAGACGGGGGGCTCTTTGGCACCCGCGGTGTCCAGCAGGGCTGAGGTGGGCAGCTGGCCTGATCTCGAGCCCTGGGCGCTGCTTGGGAAAGGGCGCAGGAGGAGGTGAGCCCCCAGACTCCTCTGCAAGTACTGTTTTCTCAGCTGCCGGCTGGACACGAGGCTGCCCATGGGGCGGTTCACCGGCCGGGGTGAGACGAGCCTGAGCACTCATGCTCCCCCAGGGAGCTGCTGGTTTTGTCAGCCCCACTGCAGCCGGGAGACTGAGGCCCAGGTAAGGGTGTGCCAGGGTCCCCCGCCTGTGCCGGGCCGGGGAGGCCCAGGCCAGGGCCAGTGGGGGGCTGCAGTGCCGGGCCGGCTTTGGGGGTAGGTGAGCGCTGGGCCAGCCTGCATCCGGGACAGGGAGGGGCGTCTGATGGAGGATGGGGTGCCTGGCACCCAGGGAAGAGGCTGTGGCCGGAGCTGTCTGGCCGTGGGTGCCAACTCTGGGTGAGGAATTCAGGGTGGGGGCAGAGGTGAGGCCTGGGGGGAGAGGCAGTAGGTCTCGAGCTTAGACTCACCTGGTCGGAGGCTGTCGTTCTGGGAGATGCGTTGGCACCGGGAGCCCCCCCAGGCTGTCCTGGGGGCTCCTCAGGGCAGACGCCGACGCCAGGCTGCGGTGCTGACCCGTGTCCCTCGAGCAGCCTGGGGCAGAAGGCCCAGGGGTGGCCTCTGTGTTAGGGAGGCTCCTGCTGGCACCACTGACTGCTCTATGATCTCGCCCCTGCACCCCTGTTCCCTTCCAGAGGACCGAAGGCCCATTCCCTCCTCATGCCACTCCCCCCAGGTTCCCCACTGCGGCGGCATCCTTGGGGATCCAGCTGGCTGCCTGGGGCCTCTGAGTGCGGGCAGGGCTGGAGCATGCAGGCTGCTGCTGGGGCTGAGGGCACAGCCCCTACGAGCCTGCCCCCGACCGTCTGCCTTCCAGGGCTCTTGGCACATCTGCCAAGCTGAGGGACCAGAGCCCACCCCCACCCCCACCTTGCTGTGTCCTTGGGCCTCTGGGTGAGGCAGGGGCTTCTAGTCCTTGGGAGGGTGCTGGGGCCGCCCCTGGAAGCCAGGGAAAAAGTGGGCTCTGTGGGGACCAGCCGCCTCGGGGAGGAAGGGTCTGGACACTCACCTGTGGGAACGGAGAAGCCTGGTGGTATGGTGACACAGGGACTCGGGTCCTGGGCCACCACCTCATGGGCTAGGGGCCATCCTATGGCGGGCCGCGGAGAGCAGGTGCGCAGCCCTGTCGTTCCCACGCAGGTGCTCTGCAGGTGGGTCTGGGTGTCTTGTGGAGGCGCCGTCTGGCAGGTCCACGGGGTCCCGCGCTGTCATCCTAGCAGGTCTGGACATCTAGATTGGCTGGTTCTCCTGGCCTGTCCAGGGGCTGGTCCCCAGGCCTGTGTCTCCTTAGGTGGCCAGAGGGGGATGCAGGGGCCACCCAGATGCCCCGGGCGTCGGCTGAGTGGGTGTGGGGGGGCGGTGGTTCGCTCTGTGCCAAGGCCGCTGGCCTCGTGGCTAGGAGGTGGCCTGTGCTGGCGGGGCCTCCGCGAAGAGCGTGCGACCCCGTGACCCTATCCCGGCCTCTGCACCACGAGCCCTAGCAGGGGAGAGGTGTGCTGGACTGGCCTGTGTTCTTCCGGCTGACTGTGTGAGGGGGCTGCGTGACCGGCCTGGGGAGGGGTCCTGAGAGGGTTGGGGGCCGGGGACAGGTTGGCAGCGCTCAGCATGCCCGTGTGTGGCAGGGTGTGCGTAGGAGGCGTGTGAGCCCTGTGCACGCGGGCACGTAGCTGTAGGGTCTGAGGTTCATCCTGCACGTGCGTGAGCAGCCCGGGGGGAGGCTGTGCCCGTGGCGCTGCCCAGGAGTGGGGGGAGGCCTGTCCCTGGACCCCCCCAGCCCTGCGGTCCTCCCTGTGGCTCTGCCTGCCCCCACCTGGCCGTGGGGGTGCGCAGCATGTCCCAGGTGACCAGAGGTGCCCCCCCTCCCACGGCTGACCCAGGGTGGGGGGCACTGGCCTGTTGGCGCTGCAGCGGCTGGGCAGAAAACGAGGGGCCCGGGTGGCAGCAGTGGGGTGGGCGGACCTGGCCTTGGCATCTCAGCAAATCCCCATGGCCTGTTCCAGGGGTTGGGACAGCTGGCCGAGTCAAGCCTGGGTGGGCTCTCTGGGACACACACACCCAAGGTGTGGGGGCGTGGGCTGGACCTTGTGGGCTCCCAGGCCCAGCTGGCTGGCGTTGGCAGTGCGGTGGGGTGGAGGATGGGGTTCTTGCTGGGATTTCCTCTGCCTCCTGGGCCTCACCTCGCAGGGAAGGCCAGCTGAGGGCAGTCTGTGTGTCCCCAGTCCCGCAGCGTGGACAAGCAGCATGCTGTCATCAACTACGATCAGGACAGGGATGAGCACTGGGTGAAGGACCTGGGAAGCCTGAACGGGGTGAGTGCAAGCGGCAAGGGGTGCTCTGTGCTGGCCCCGCCTCTGTCGTGACCCCGCCCCTCGGCTAGCCCCACCCCATTCATGACCCCGCCCCTGCCACGACCCAGCCCTCTGCTGGCCCCGCCCCCTTTCATGACCTTTGTCTGTCTGCTGGCCCCGCCTCCTTTTGTGATGGCCACACCCCTCTTCATGACACCCCGCCCCCCATAGTAGCCCCACCTGTCTTCCCCACCCCAGCTCCTGCACTCTGCCCCTTATCATGGCCTATTTCTCCGCCTTGACCCCACTCCTCTTCGTGATCTACCCTCTATGTTGGCCCCGCCCCCTTCCCGGGCCCCACTCCAGCTCTGCCCACCTGCTGTGGTCCCCTTCCCCTCCGTGACCACATCCCTCTGCTCCGTCCCCGCCTGAGCTCCTCCAGGATCTGCTGCTCAGGTGGGGAGGAAGCCACCTTCAGGTGCAGTGGCCCCATGGCCTCCTTGGGAGGCTCCCTGTGGGGCAGGGCTGTTCTGGGGGGAGAGGGCCCTAGGGAGGGTGGGAGACATTGGACCTCCTGCAGGCTGAGAAATGAGGCTGTCTGCTGGGATACCATGTCCTGGGGGATGTGTGACCTCCTTTGTGAGCAGGGAGGGGGTCAGGTGAGGGGTCCCTCCAGGGTCCGGTGTCTGGCTGTGTGGGTGTGTGGTTTCCTTCTGCCCGAGGAGGGCCTTCCGCCCTGTCCCCCCCAGCTCGTGAGGTCTGCCCTCTCCATCCTGAGCTGGGGGGTCCCACAGCAGCCTCAGGCTGCCTAGTGCTGGGCACTCCTCACCACCTCCCATGCGGGGCTCCCGGGTGGGGGTGTCTCAGGCTCTGCTGCGGTCTGCCCCTGAACCCCTCTTCTGTCGGCCCTCCTGTCAGACAGAGTCGCCCTACCTGAATGGGGCTGCAAGGAGAGTGAGCATCCCCTCCGCCAACCTGGGCTGCATGGGGCACTGGCCCCCCAGACCGCCTGGGCTCTGAGAGGGTCCCCCGGGCTGCGGGCCTGGTGTGTGCTTCTCAGAGGCCTGAGTGACGTCCGCAGAGTTGGGGCCAAGTCTCGCCTGCCTGTGCAGTGCCGAGCCACGGGCACGGGATGACAGGCTGCCCCCATGCCGGGCCTGCTGCCCTCCACTGCTTTGCAGGAGCTCACGGACTCCCGCGTCGCCGGCAGCGTGTGCAGACTGAGCTTGCCGGGGTTCCAGCCCTCTCAGGCCTGCTCTGCTGCCCCGTCTCTGCACCACCCAGCCCTGGCCTGGGACCCCTCCCTGTGGACCCACCCTCCTGCTCTGCCCCTGAGACCCCCTTCTGTCCTGAAACCAGTCCTCCCTGGTTCTCGTGCCTTCCACCAGACGCTGGCACACTTGCAGCGCCTGAGCCCCTCTGTCTTTCCTCTGTCGCCTGGCCTGCCCCAAGGCCCTCAGAGCGTGTGGGGCTCTCTCCCCGATCTGGCCAGAGTGCAGTGTCCAGTAGCCAGCCAGTGAGAGCCCCTGGGGGAGGGAGGAGGTTTCCGGGGAGCAGGCAGCCTCGCACAGCCCGGCCAGCCTTGCCATGGGGCCACCCCGCGGGTGTGCCTTGGCCGCTGCCACTTCAGGGTCCCGGGTGCTGGACGAGGCCAGGCCTTCGGCGGTCACCTGTCCCGTGGTCCCTGCAGGGGTGAGGCTGGGTGCACGTGTGTCCGAGGGACAGTGGCTGGCCCAGAGCAGTATGAAGGAGGGCACCGCAGAGTCGCTGCCCCACCTGCTTCTGGCCGGGCCCCGCCACCTGTTTCCTCCGCAGACCTTCGTGAATGACGTGCGCATCCCGGACCAGAAGTACGTCACGCTGAAGCTCCATGACGTCATCCGATTCGGCTACGATATCCTTTCCTGGCCGTGCTCCCTCCCTCTGGCCTCAGTCGTCCTGTTGTCCTGGCAGTCGTAGGGGCCTCCATGGGCACAGCTGGGGCCCACGGGCGTCACAGAGTAGCCAGCATGACCCCGGGCTGGGCTCCAGCCCGAACCCCGGCCCCTGTGCCCCCGACAGAGGCCCCGGTCACGGGCACCTGCTTCCCGTCTCCCAGTCTGAGCTCACACAGGGTCCCAGGAGCGAGTGAGCCCTCCCTGGGACCCAGGGTCCCTGGTGGCCTGGGGGCCGCCCAGGCGTGGCGTTCTGTGCTCGAGCATGCGGGAGCGGGGGCTGTGCCTCCACCCCGAGCAGCCTGGTTGCCCTGGGGACCCGTACACGTGGCAGGAGCACGTCCTCTCCTCTCTGCCCGCCTCGGCCAGCTCTCGTGTTGGCACAGCCGCTTGTGGGTGTGGACCCAGCCGCTGTCTGAGGCCCTCCCGACCCCAGATCCTTGGGAGGCTGGTGCCGAGGGGAGGTCTGGGGTGGGAGCTGGGAACTAGCTGCATGGCAGGCTCCTGGGCACATCACCTGCCCGCCCTGCCCCGCACTTCGGCTGAGGGGTTAAAGGGCATGTGTGTGCCGTGATCTGGAGCAGCGTCTGTCCTGCTTCTCGGACTCAGAGCAGCGTGGACACGGGCCTGGTGCACAGGCGGGTGTGGGGGCGGCCCAGCCCCATGGCTGTCAGTCTGACTTGCCCAGAAGCTGTCTGCTCCTCTCGCTGCGGAGAATGCCTGTACCACGTGGCCCTTGTCCAAAGGCCAGCCTGGCTCTTCTGCTCTGGGTTCGCCTTAACCTGCGGCCACATTCCAACATGTACGTGCTGGAGCGCGTGCAGCACCGGGTCCCCGAGGAGGCGCTCAGGGTCAGTGCCAGCACGCGGCCAAGCGGCCCCACCGTCCCCGCACCCCTCCTCCTGCCCAGCACTCCCACGCCTCCTGGCTCCCTTGGCCTGGCGGTGGCGCCTGGCCTGGCCCGTCCTGCAGGCCGGCCCGGTCTGGCAGGTGGGGAAGATAGTCGTTTCCCCAGGCGGATGCAGCTGCAGGTGGTGGCTGAAGGGGGAGGCTGCTACCCAGCTCGGGAGGGGAGGCCCAGAGGCATTTGGGGTGCCAAGGAGGACCCTAATCAGGCTGTCACAGGTGGTAGCTGGGAACGGGCAGGAGGGACCTGGGTCAGGGGCCACGGTGGGTGGGACGTCTCCCCTCCCCTTGCTCGTTTGTGTGGGAGTCATGGAGCATCGACTTGGGGGACCCTGCCCAGAGCTTCACCCGGGAGCCCCTTGTGGGGGCGACTAGCCTTAGCGCCGTCTTTCAAGCGGGCTGTGGGCAGCCTGCCCAGAGTCACACGGGCAGTGTGAGCCTGGGTCTGACAGCTGCAGAGCTCAGCCAGGTGGGGCCCCTGCACGCACAAACACACTCCACGCATCCGTACATGGGTGCATGCACACAAGCGTGCACGCCCATGGTGTGCTCGGATAGACCACTGTTCCCCACCTCCCGTGGCCCGAGCCGCTGCCCCCGTGGCCCAGGGCCTGTTCCACCCTTCTCTGGTGGGTCCTGAGGTGGGGGTTGCGTGTGACCTCTGATGACTGCTGCCTGCCCCAAGCAAACCCCAGCTCCTTCCTGGAAGCTGTGTGGTCCTGAGAACCGCCCCTCCAGGCTTGGGCGAGGACCCCCAGCCTCGAGCCTCAGGATGTCTCCTCCGTGGGTGTTGTGAGGGAGGCCTCATGGTGTGCGGGGCCAGTCCTGGCCCTCTCCGGACCAAGAGGGAGCGGGCTGCCCTGGGTGTCCTCCTGGGGCCGACCCCGCCCTCACCCCCGGCCCCCCTGCCCGCAGCACGAGAAGTATACCAGCCAGCTGCAGGTGAGCGTCAAGGGCCCGGCCCCCAGGAAGGGCGAAGCGCTGCCCCAGCACACCCCTTACTGCGAGTCCTTGGGTCCCAGGCCGGAGAGGGGGGACCGGAGGCCAGGGGCAGGTAAGGGTAGTGTTGCAGCGGGGCCCAGGAGGGGTGTGCACACAGGCCTGCCGCCCCCCCGGCCTCCCCCGTGGCTCCCCTTGATCTGCCTGCTCTGGGTCGCGCTCCCCTCCCAGCACGGCCCTCGCCCTGCCTCTCAGCCTCTGGGCTCACAGCACAGACCTGCCCTCCTGTGGGCTCAGGCATCCGGGTGCCCCACGCCTGCACAGCCCGAGACATGCCCACCCGTGTGCACTGCCCCCTGCTCCCCGTGTGGTCTGGTCAGCCTGTGGTGGGGCCCGGCTGTCAGGGTCGCCCCTCTGTGGCCCGAGCCACTTCCAGACCTTGGAGAGAGACGCGCCTGGCCGTGGACTCCTGTCCTGCTGCCCTCGTGGGCTCAGCCAGGGCTGGAGGGGTTGCCTGCCCCAGGGTGGGGGCGCTGAGGACCCTGCTGCCCCAGGAGAGCCTCCTGCACAGGGAGGCCTGGGCGGGTTGGGGGCAGCGAGCATCACCCGCCGTAGATGTGGAAATGGGCCTGGAGTGGTGAAGTTGGAGCACTTCGGGCAGGGCCCCGGGCTGAGATGGGACATGACACCAGGACCCCTCCAGAAGCCAGCGCCTTCCCAGCCCTGGGTCTCCCCTCCTTGTCTGTGCTGGGGCCCCAGTGACCCAGGGTCGAACTCCCTGTCCTCGAGCAGAGTCGGCGGCCTACCGCACACCCCTGTATGGGCAGCCCTCCTGGTGGGGGGAGGACGACAGCGGCAGCCCCCCCGAGGACCGGCGCCAGGAGGAGCCCTACGCAGGTAGGTCCCAGAGGCCCCTGGCACTTCTGAAGGGTGGCCGGGCTGGAAATGCCGGTTCCAGGGGAGACAGCTGGCTGTGCTGGTAGAGGTGGGCGGGCCAAGGTCGGCACCCTGCAGCCCCCGAGGACACGTTTTCTCCCCCCACCCACCCAGAGCGGCCCAAGGAGCCGGCACAGCAGGACGGGGAGCTCCCAGGGACGACTGGCTTCCGGGCAGCGGCGGAGCCTCAGGGCTTCTCGTTCAGGCGGGAGCCCAGTTACTTTGAGATCCCCACAAAGGAGGCCCCGCCGCCGCCGCCGCGGCCCCCTGAGGCGCCGGCCCAGGAGGCACCCGCCACGGCCCCCGTGGTGCAGAGCCACGCCTCCTTCACCATCGAGTTTGACGACTGCAGCCCCGGCAAGGTGAAGATCAAGGACCACGTCACCAAGTTCTCGCTGCGCCAGCGACGGCCCCCAGACAAGGAGGCCACACCCGTGGAGGCTGTGTCTGCTGAGACCAAGGTGGCCGACTGGCTGGTGCAGAGTGACCCGAGCCTGCTGTGCCGGGCGGGCCCCGGGGATGACCGTCACAGCACCAAGAGTGACCTGCCCGTCCACACCCGCACCCTGAAGGGTGAGTGCTGGGCGGGCCGTGATCTCACCACCGCGCCTGCGCCTCCCGGTGGGGCGCCCTCACCAGCTCGATTGATTTCCCGCCTGCAATTAATTGCCAGAGACCTGCCTCCCCAGTTGGGGCAGTTGGGCGTGTTCCCGGTGCGCATCTCGGCCGCGTGTGCCGGGTGCCGTGCGCCGTGGGTACCACGTCCCCAGCCTCGTGGCACCGCTTGGGCAGGGGGTGAAGAGGCTCCCCTCCCCCC
This sequence comes from Halichoerus grypus, assembly GCF_964656455.1. Classification (NCBI taxonomy): domain Eukaryota; kingdom Metazoa; phylum Chordata; class Mammalia; order Carnivora; family Phocidae; genus Halichoerus; species Halichoerus grypus. The sequence continues at coordinate 150,706,968 of NC_135719.1, forward strand.
AGGTCGCTGCGTCCTTTCCCTTGGCCTGATGCATTGGGGTCCCCCACCCCCAGGCCACAAGCATGAGGACGGCACGCAGAGCGACTCGGAGGACCCCGCGGCCAAGGCAGCGGTGGCGACGGCCGGGGTCCCTGCGGAGGGCAGCGGGGCGCACGTGCGGCTGCACAGACAGATGAAGCGGGACCCCCAGGAGCTGCTGCGTAACCAGCAGGCCTTCGTCATCGAGTTCTTCGACCAGGACACGCCCCGCAAGAAGCGCTCCCAGTCCTTCACACACACCCCTCCGGGGGACCCCAAGGCCGACAAGCGCCGAGGCCCCGGGCCGGCGGACAGAGACCGCTCCGGCGTCCCTGCTTCGGCGCGGGGGGCAGGCGGCAGCTCGGTGCCGCAGCGGGCCAGCTCACTCAAGCGGGAGAGGACAGAGGAGCGCCTGGGGGGCCCCTCGCCCACCTCCCGGGGCTCTGTGCGACCCTTTGGCAGCGTGGGGCGCCGCTCCCGTCTGGCCCAGGACTTCATGGCCCAGTGTCCGCGGGAGGGCTCCCCGGCCACCCGGCCCGGCCCTGACAAGGCATCCCCAGCGTCACCGGCCCCTGAGACACCCCGTGGGGCCAGCCCCGTGGCCCCTGTGACCCCACCACCGCCCCCTGCCGACCCCCAGCTGAGCAAGGCTCGCAAACAGGATGAGGACGACAGCCTGAGCGATGCGGGGACCTACACCATCGAGACAGAGGGGCAGGACCCGGAGGTGGAGGAGGCCCGCCAGATGATCGACCAGGTCTGCAGGGCAGGGGGCTGGGGGCCTGGCCGGGGTTGGCGTGGCTCTGACCCGAGGGCCTGGCCATCCCTCCTTCCAGGTCTTTGGGGTACTTGAGTCTCCTGAGCTCTCCAGGGTATCCTCGGCCACCTTCCGTCCGGTCATCAGAGGGGACAGAGACGAGGCCAGTGACGGGGTCGCCCAGCGAATGGCGCTCCTGCAGGAGTTTGCCTCCCGGTCGGTGGGCATAGCCACCCAAGGGGAGCTCCAGGTAAGTGGGAGGCACGCTGCCCTGGGGAGTGCTGGGACCCCATCATCGGGTCCTGTATGAGCTCGAAGGTTATGGTCTCGCCTGCGCTGGATGCCTCATACAAGGCTGGGTTGAACCTTCCCTGAGGGGTGTGCCCACCTGGCAGGTGGCTGGGGCCCTGTATGGAGGGCTTGAGGACGGGTCCCAAGTCAAGTGGGGCCCCTGGGCGTGTGCCCACAGGCAGGGCTGGGCCGAGCCACAGCTGCTGGCCTCTAGGCCCCCGAACCGGGCTCAGGTTAGGTAGTTAACGTTGGGGTTCTGTAAGCTCAGGAGTGCAGCGGGGGGTTTCCTGGCTGTTTCTTGGGTGGGGGGGGAGGGGGCCGTGCCACAGGTCCAGAGATGGCGTGTTTGGGGCCAGGGGTTAGGGTGAGCTGTCCCCACGGGTGAGGGTCTCCATGGGGTTCCTCCCGCTCCGTGCTGCAGACACACGCTTGTCCTTTGCTCCGCAGGGCCTCCCGGTGCCGGGCTCCCCTGGGGGTCAGAAATGGGTGTCCCGCTGGGCCAGCCTGGCCGACAGCTACTCAGACCCAGGCCTGGCAGGTGAGTGGTTCAGGCTCAGCCACGGGGAGGGGGTGGGCCCAGGCTTTCCACCGGACACGCGGGCGTGAGTGCGTGCCAGCCAAGTCCGGAGGAGGGTCAGGCTCCCGGCGCGCACCGAGGGCCTGCAGGCCCGGTGGCCACTCCAACCAGGCCGCCCTTGTCTCTGCAGGGGAGAGCCCTGGGCACAGAGCGGGGGAGCTGGAGGGGACCCTGCCTGTGCGCCAGCGACGGCGACTCCCACAGCTGCCCAGTGACCGCGCAGACAGCCCTGGGGGCCTCGAGGCCACCAAGAGGAGCGGCCCTGGGCCTCCGGAGCCAGGCAGTGAGCAGGCCGGCTGCCTCTTGGGCCAGGAGGACTTGGAGCCTGACAGCCTCAGCGATGCCAGTGGGTCGGACGGTGGGCGGGGCTCCGAGCTGGGTGGGGGCCCGCAGGAAGAGAGACGCAGGAGCCCCCAGGAGGGACCACCGTGGACAAAGGGCCGGCGCTCGCCAAGGGCCCCTGGAGAGCCAGCCCCCGCCTCGTTCTTCATTGGGGACCAGAACGCGGAGACAGCCTTCCCCAGGAAGCCATCAGTGGCTGCAGGGGAGGTGGACGGCCCAGGGCGGGTGGCGAGGGACGGCGTGTCCGTCAGCTCCGGCGGGAGGAGGGTTATCCAGCTGCGGACAGAGCAGTCCCCGGAGCCCGAGAGCCCTGCCCCGGCCTTGGTGGCACAGGAGAGCTTCAGCAAGGAGCCGGCTGGTGGCCCCCCAGCGCCCGGCCAGCTTCCACGCATCTCCAGCCACCCCCTCCTGCAGGACCTGGCTGCCGCCCGGGCCTCACGCATGGACCTGCAGCCCCAGGACACCCACCTGATCCTGAAGGAGACAGAGACAGCCCTGGCAGCCCTGGAGGCCCGGCTGCTCTCCAAGTCCACGGAGGAGGCAGAGGGCCCGATGGGCAGCACCCCCGGGCCGCCAGACGACTCCCTGTCCGGGGACTCTGACGTGGACACAGGGAGCACAGTCAGCCTGCTCAGTGGTAAGAACGGGCCCAGCCCAACCAGTCCCCAGCCCGCGGGGCCGCAGAAGGAGAAGCCGCTGTGCCCACCAGCAGCACAGGACCCGGGGAGCGTCTCCTCGAACAGCGCCCGCGAGCGGCTCTCAGACAAGCATCGTCGCGCTCCGGGCCCCACGGACGTGGCCCGTGCAGAGCTGGGGAGGCGCCTGGCTGCGCGGCGTGGCGCCGGGGCCCGGGCATCCTCGGACTGGCCTGACGAAGAGCGAGGCTCCGGCCTGGCCCACCCGCCTGGCGCAGACACGGTCACCTCTGACCACGAGGCCCCCGTGGCCCCTGGGGCGGGGCGGCCAGGGCCTCGCCGGAAGCCGGCACCCGCAGCGCCATCCCCGGGTCCACGGGAAGAGCAGGGCCGTGGCTCGGCCCAGAAGGCGCAGCAGGTGCTGACCCGCTCCAACAGCCTGTCCACCCCTCGGCCCACGCGGGCCTCCCGGCTGAGGCGGGCCCGGCTGGGGGATGCCTCGGACACGGAGGCGGCCGATGGCGAACGGGGGCCCCCGGCCAACCCTGAGCCGGCGGGGCGGCCAGCCCCCGAGCAGGCCAAGAAGCTGTCGCGCCTGGACATCCTGGCCATGCCCCGGAAGCGGGCGGGCTCCTTCACCGGGCCCAGCGACTCCGAGGCGGCCCCCGCCCGCGCCGGCTTCTCTGGCCGCAGCGTCGAGTTGTACTGCACTGGCCGTAAACCCGTCATGGCCGAGGCTCGGGCCGCCGCCGCCAGGAAGGCTGCCAATACCACCACGGCCCCCCGCCAGCCCTTTAGCAGGGCCCGCCCGGGCAGTGCCCGATACTCCTCACCCAGTGAGTGCCGCGTCAGCCAGGGCGGTGGGTCCGCAGTGTTCTGGGTCAGCCCCACGCACGGCCGTGGGGCCCCCCGACTCTGGCCCTAGAGGAGCCCCCGTTCCCGGGCAGGCCTGTCTGCACAGACACACTCGGGTTCCTCGAGCGTGCGCGGGTCCGCGTCCTCCAGCGAGCCCGGAGGGAGGGGCTCCTGCTGACTCGCGGGTGGGGGCCTGTGTGGCTGTGGACAGCAGGCTGGGGCTGCCCACTCTGCCCTGGCGCTGTCCCCTGGGGGGCTGGGTGCTGGGGGAGGCCGTGTCAGTCTCCCACGCAGCCCCGGGCGGGGTGCCGAGGGACGGTGCTGTGGTCGCTGGTGCTTGTCTCCTGCCCGGGGTGGCTGGAGGGCGCCGGGCGTGCCCTGCTGAGGCTGCAGACGCGCCCCCTCCCTGCCTTCCGGGCTGCGGGGGGGGGGGGGGCGAGGAGTGCCAGGGCCGGTTTGCTGGAGGAAGGGATGGAGCGGGACAGAAGAGTGGAGGGCTGGGGACCACGGCTGGGTGCCAGCCCACTGCCCCTCCCTTCTTTTTGGCGGCGTGTGTGTGCTGCCGCCCGGGGCCTCAGAGCAGGGCGGGCGAGGAGTGGGTCCCAGACCAGGCAGTCAAGGGAGGGGGCTGTGAGGGCCGAGCCCAGCCACCCTCTGTGGTCCCCCCAGGCCTGGGGCTGATCCACGTGGGGAGGTCTACCCTGATTTGGGGTATCCGTGGGTTCCATTCCCTGCCACCAGTCCTGCCGGTTCCCATCTGATGGGTACAGACCCTCCCCACAGGACACGGCCTCTGCCCACGGGGTGACTAGTCTCAGGCCCGTGGAAATGCCAGGCCGCCCGTCCCTCCCCGACCCTGCCTGTCCAACCCGTCCCTGCCCATCCCTCCCTATCCCTGCCCGTCCCTCCCTGACCCTGCCTGTCCAACCCATCCCTGCCCGTCCCTCTCCGACCTTGCCCATCTCTGCCTATCCTTCCCCGACCCTGCTCCTCCCTCCCCGACCCTGCCCGTCTTTCTGACCCTGCCCGTCCGTCCCCATCCATTCCTGTCCCTGCCCGTTCATCCCCGTCCCTCCCCGTCCCTGTCCGTCTGTCCCCATCCCTCCCCGTCCCTGCCCGTCCGTGACCCTGCCCATCCCTCTCTGTCCTTCCCCAACCCTGCCTGTCTTTCCCTGACCCTGCCTGTCCGTCCCCATCCTTCCCTGTCCCTGCCCGTTCCTGCCCATCCATCCCCATCCATCCCTGACCCTGCCCCTCCCTCCCCGACCCTGCCCATCCCTCCCGGACCCTGCCTGTCCCTCCCTGTCCCTCGCCTTCTGTCCCCATCCCTGCCTGTCCCTCCCCATCCTTCCCCAACCCTGTCTGTCCTTCCCCGTCCCTCCCCGTCCTTCCCAGTCCCTGCCCATCCCTACCCGTCCCTCCCCGTCCCTCCCTGACCCTACCTGTCCCTCCCTGCCCCTCCCCATCCTTCCCCATCCCTGCCTGTCCATCCCCATCCCTCCCTGTCCCTGCCGTCCCTCCCTGACCCTGCCTGTCCCTCCCTGTCCCTCGCCTTCTGTCCCCGTCCCTGCCCGTCCCTCCCCATCCTTCCGCAACCCTGCCTGTCCTTCCCCGTCCCTTCCCTTCCCTGCCCATCCCTCCCTATCCCTGCCCGTCCCCGTCCCTGCCCATCCCTCCCCGTCCCTCCCCTTCCGGCCCCGTCCCTGCCCATCCCTCCCCGTCCTTCCCCAACCCTACCCGTCCCTCCCTGCCCTTCCCCGTCCTTCCCTGTCCCTGCTCATCTGTCCCTGTCCCTGCCCGTCCCTCCACGACCCTGCCCATCCCTCCCTGTCCCTCGCCTTTTGTCCCCGTTCCTGCCCGTCCCTCCCTGTCCTTCCCCAACCCTGCCTGTCCTTCCCCGTTCCTCCCCGACCTTCCCTGTCCCTGCCCGTCCCTCCCCATCCCTGCCCGTCCCTCCCCGACCCTGCCCGTCCCTCCCCATCCCTGCCCGTCCCTGCCCGTCCCTCCCCTTCTGTCCCTGTCCCTCCCCGTCCTTGCGTGTACCTCCCCGTCCCTGCCCGTCCGTCCCCGTCCCTCACCATCCGTGCCCATCCATCCCTGTCCATGCTTCCCTGACCCTGCCCATCCCTCCCCATCGTTCCCTGACCCTGCTCATCCCTGCCCATCAGTCCTTGTCCTTCTCTGACCCTGCCCGTCCGTCCCCGACCCTGCCTGTCCCTCCCCATCCCTGCTTGTCCCTCCTCTTCCGTCACTGTCCCTCCTCATCCTTGCCCGTCCCTCCCCGTCCCTGCCCGTCCCTCCCCATCCCTCCCCATCCCTCCCCATCCCTGCCCATCCATCCCTGTCCTTCCCTGACCCTGCCCATCCCTGCCCGTCCATCCCTGTCCTTCCCTGACCCTGCCTATCCCTGCCTGTCCTTCCCTGTTCTTCCCTGACCATGCCTGTCCCTCCCCGTCCTTCCCTGACCCTGCTCATCCCTGCCCATCAGTCCTTGTCCTTCTCTAATCCTCCCTGTCCCTCCCCAACCCTGCCCGTCCCTCCCCGTCCCTCCTCGTCCCTGCCCGTCCCTCCCCTTCTGTCCCTGTCCCTTCCTGTCCTTCCCCTTCCGTCCCTGTCCCTCCCCGTCCTTGCCCGTCCTTGCCCGTCCCTGCCCGTCCCTCCCTGTCCTTCCCCATCCCTCCCCATCCGTCTCCGTCTCTCCCCATCCCTGCCCATCCCTGCCCATCCATCCATGTCCTTCCCTGACCCTGCCCATCCCTGCCCATCCATCTGTGTCCTTCCCTGACCCTGCCCATCCCTGTCTGTCCATCCCTGTCCTTCCCTGACCCTGCCCATCCCTGCCCATCAGTCCTTGTCCTTCCCTGATCCTGCCCGTTCCTGCCCATCAGTCCTTGTCCTTCCCTGATCCTGCCCGTCCCTCCCTGTCCTTCCCCATCCTTCCCCATCCGTCTCCGTCTCTCCCCATCCCTGCCCTTCCCTGCCCATCCATCCGTGTCCTTCCCTGACCCTGCCCATCCCTGCCCATCCATCCGTGTCCTTCCCTGACCCTGCCCTTCCCTGCCCATCCATCCGTGTCCTTCCCTGACCCTGCCCATCCCTGTCTGTCCATCCCTGTCCTTCCCTGACCCTGCCCATCCCTGCCCATCAGTCCTTGTCCTTCCCTGATCCTGCCCGTTCCTGCCCGTCCCTCCTCGTGCCTCTGGGCTGGTGGTGGCCCAGAGCCGTGGAGCTCTGTACCTGTTGGCGCTTCAGCTGCTAGGCCTCTGGGCGTGGGGGGGCAGCTGCCGCGGCTTGTCCTGCAGCGCTGGGCGCTCGTCTGGAAGGACCCGGGGCTGCCACAGGGTGCTGAGCGCTGCTTTGTTTTGTTCTTGCTTCTGGAAACAACTCGTGCACCCAAGGCACGCGTCGCCGGCAGCAGGGCTCGGATTGCACGTCCACATCCGAGGAGGAGTACGGCTCCCACCATGGCTCCCCCACACACACACACTCCCATGCCTCAACAGCCACGCAGACCCCGCGGGCTGGCAGCTCCAACCGGACTCGCTCCCGGGCCCCCATCCCCCGGGACACGGACGATGAGGAAGAAGATCCTGACCCCTACGGCTTTATTGTGCAGACGGCAGAGATCGCTGAGATTGCCAGGTGAGCCCAACTCAGGGGGAGCCTTCGAGCCAGAGCGCCCCTCACCTTGGGGCCAAGGGCACCCCCAGGGCAGGTCCTGGGCTGGAGACTCTCTTCCCGAAGGAGCTCAGCAAGGGCTGGTCGATGGAGGGGTGGCTGGGGTGGGCGGGTGGGTGGATGGAGGGGTGGATGGGTGGGTGGGTGAGATGGATATCAGGTGGCTGGGTGGGTAGATGGGTGGACATTGGGTAGGTGATGGATGGGTGGGTGGGTGGATGGAGGGCTGGAAGGATGGCTGGGTGGATGGTTGGGTGGCTGGATGGGTGGCTGGATGGGTGGATGGGTGGGTGGATGGGTGGGTGGATGGGTGGGTGGAAGTTCGGCTGGGTGGATGGAAGGATGGAAGAATGGCTGGGTGGGTGGATGGAGGGGTGGATGGGTAGGTGGATGGATGGCTGGGTGTGTGGATGGGTGGGTGGATGGTTGGATGGATGAGATGGGTATCAGGTGGCTGGGTGGGTAGATAGGTGGATATTGGGTGGGTGATGGATGGATGGGTGGAGGGATGGATGGGTGGGTGGAGGGATGGATGGGTGACTGGGTAGGTGGGTGGAAGAGTGGATGGGTTGATGGGTGGGTGGATGAGATGGATATCAGGTGGCTGGGTGGATAGGTGGGTGGATATTGGGTGGGTGATGGATGGATGGGTGGGCAGGTGGATGAATGCAGATCTGTCCAGGAGGGTGTGGGTGCTCTGGTATGAGGAAGAACTGTACTATTTTTGTTAAAGATGAACTGTCATGTGGTTATTTCCTGGGTCACTTCCAGGCCAGGAGCAGGGAGGCTGGTGCAGAGGTGGTGGAGACTGGGGAGTGGTCTTCCACTGAGCAGTGGTCAGTGCTACAGTGGTTGGGTTCTGTGGGGCTCGTGCAGGGGCAGGAGGAGTCCGGGGATGGGTGAATGGTGAATGTTTGGTACTGAGAATGCTGAGCTTGGGCCCGTGAGCCTCCTAGAAAGGTGACCCAGAGGCAGGTGGTTCCTGGGAGAATGGTCCGTGGGGGTGGAGACACAGAGATGGCGACAGAGGCCATGGCGGCTGGAGGTTGAGTGGAGAGGACCTGCAGGGCTTGAAGAGGGCCGGGGACGGAGCTCCCAGGACGCGGGGGGCGGTGCACAGGGCTGACAAGGGGGCGGACTGCTGAGGAGCAGAGTGAGGGTTCTGGAAGGAGGCTGCTGGGTGAGAGAGGCGAGGGGCGTGCAGAGGCGAGGAGGGGGGATGGAGGGGCCCCTGTGGGCTTCAGGGCCTCTGCCCCAGAATGGGCAGGCTTGGGCATCCCGATGTGCCGGGGGCCGGAGAGAGGACGTGGGGGCTGGTGCTAAGGCAGGGCACACGTCCATTTGGCATCCGTGACTTTGAGGAACGTCTTTCTGTGTTTTCTGGACGTAGGGAAGGTGGGACCCAGTTGGGGGGCCCCCATCTTGAGGGGGCCCAGGTCAGCCTTGCTGGGGAGGTAGGGGCCGGCCGGGGTAGTTTTCTCCAGCTGTGCTCAGCATTTCTGGGAGGGGCTGAGCTCGGGTGGCCATGCCAGGCAGGGCTGCAGGTGGCGATGGGAGAGGATAGGCCCTGAGGGCCGGCTGGGCGGCGTCCCGAGCATGCTGGGACAGCTGAGGGTGGTCGCTGGGCCTTGGTGGGCCTTGGAGGCCCCGTCACTTGGGCGACTGCAGCAGTGATGTGCCGAGGAACCTTGAGGGTGTTGCTCATGCGTCCTCGAGTGAAGGGAGCGGTGTGGACAGTGACAGGGGACTCCTGCACCCCCAGCCTGGGCCGAGGGCTCTAGTCCACAGGACAGGCTGTTTGGGGGACCTGATGTGCTTCGAGGACAGCGCTCAGCCTGGGGACTTCGTGGGCACTAAGGGGTAGAAGGTGCTCCTGGTCCCTGCTGGCCTCTGTCCTTTTCCGGGTGGCCTGAGAGCCTGGTGGGGAAGCTTGCCTAACCCGTGTGGGGTGTGAGCGGGGCCGGGCTGGGCCTGGGAGCCTGGCCGCCCGTGGCCTCCCTCCCTCCCCTGCGGGGAGGTTCCTGGTCTCCGCCTGCCTGTCTCACCCGTTGCTTGCCTCTGGCCCTTGTCTGTGACCCCTTCCCTGCCTCAGTGTCCCTGCCTGCAGAGTAGGGCCTGGGTGGCCAGAGGGAAGGTGTGGCCTACTCTGGAGCATGGGGGTGCCTCCGCCCGCCCTTCCTGCCCAGCCCCAGCCCCACCTCTGCCACCCTTCTTGGGGCATTGCACACTTGAGCCTTCTTTGGGGCCCTGTCTGTCTGTCACTGCCAGTGGCCGGTTGGGCACAGTTTGGGCCAGGCTAGCGGCTGCATGCCCTCGGCCCCTACCCCTCACCCTGCACTTGCCTCTTGGGAAGGGCTCCTGCCTCCACCTGAGAGGGGAGGTCGGCCCGGGGAGGTTTCCCTCAGGCTGCCGACCCCCCGACCTCCCCGACGCTGGCGCCCCGCCCAGGACGACCCTACAGGACCCGCCTTCTTTCCTGCGGGTGCAGGCTGAGTCAGACACTAGTGAAGGATGTGGCCATCCTGGCCCGGGAGATCCACGACGTGGCTGGGGACGGCGACTCGCTGGGCTCGCCGGGGCCCGCCCGCAGCCCCTCCCTCAGCAACGTGCCCAGCACCCCTGCTTCAACCATCTCCGCCCGTGAGGAGGTACGCCCCGCCACGCCCCTGCTGAGGTCTGGCCTGGTCCCCTGGTCCTGGCCGCGTCGGCCCCGCCCCGCACAGCTGCGTGCCCGGGCGGTCCGAGCCACGAGCCCTCACCAAGGCTCTGCGTCCCGTGCTCGGCTCCCGACACGGCCGCCCTGAAGCACGGGGTCTGGGATCCGCCTTCCTTGGGGGGCTGGGGCGTCCCGGGGCCCCCAGCGGACTGGGCTTGGGGTCCGCTCCGTCGCCCTGCTGTTGTCGGGGCGGAGGCATGGTGTCTGCCCCTGCTGGCGATGCCCGCACCCTGGAGGGCTCTCACCACCTGCCCTTGTCCGCAGCTGGTGCAGCGCATCCCCGAGGCCAGCCTCAACTTCCAGAAGGTGCCCCCTGGCTCCCTGAGCTCTCGAGACTTGGACCAGAACATGAACGACTGCTGTGAGGACCCCCTCGCCAGCAAGATGCGGCCTCGGAGCCGCGAGGAGGCAGGCACCCCCCCGCCCCTTAGAGAGCTGGCTTGGCTGCGCGCACGGGGCCCTCCCGGCCGGGCGCTGGGCTGTGCCTGGGGAGCAGGGCCTTCCGGAGGGCTCCGGGCGTCATGCTGACACTGGTCCTCACAGGTGATCTTTGACAACCTGATGCTGAACCCTGTGTCCCAGCTGTCCCACGCCATCCGGGAGAACACGGAGCACCTCGCCGAGAAGATGAAGTGCGTAGGGCCCTGCGAGCTCTGTGGCCAGTGGGAGCCGCCCCCCAGACTCCCCTCAGACACAGACACGAACATACACCCATCAGCGAGGACCTGCAGCGGTGTGTGGGGGGGGGACACCACCCAGGGGGTGCCCGTGCACACACGCATGCCCGGCTCCCGGGAACCAGAGCCCCAGGATGACCCCAGCCTCCAGCCCAGCCCTCCGCACGTCAGGCCCAGAGGCCGGGACTCTGGCTCCAGCCAGCCCCGTTCCGGCGCTGGGGTGTGTTTCCCCTTGGGCCCAGGCGGGGGGGGTCTGGGCTTGCCTGTGTCTGGGCTCCACATCGCTGTCCTCTGCCTCCCCCCTCGGCGGCAGGATCCTCTTTCAGAACACAGGGCGTGCCTGGGAGGAGGTGGAAGCCAGAATCAACTCGGAGAACGAGGTGCCCATCCTGAAGACGTCCAACAAGGTGAGGGCCGGCCTGCGCCCAGCCGCCGGGCTGCAGGGAGTGGGGTGTGACCCCCTTGGCGGCCCTGCTCCATCTGCCCCCTCCCGCCCGCTTCCAGGAGATCAGCTCCATCCTGAAAGAACTCAGGCGCGTGCAGAAGCAACTGGAAGGTGGGTGCGGCCCCAGGTGCTGCCCGAGGCACCAGCAGAGGGATCCCGGGGTGGGCCGGGAGGCAGGAAGGACCCGCCGGCCGGCCTGACCCTCCCCGCCCCCGCAGTCATCAACGCCATCGTGGACCCCAGCGGGAACCTGGACCTGCTGACCGGGAACCGGGGCTCCGCGGGCTCGGCCCAGCTGGGGAAAGGCCGGCCGGCTGCCCAGAGCCCATCCTCGCCCCCCTCGGCCCTGCCTCTGAGGAGCTTCCCACAGCGGGCGAACTGCGGGTCCCCGGGCCTCCCGGACCCTGCCTTCCTGCCCGACTTCCTCCCCGATGCCGAGAGGTTCCTGATCTAGGCGGCCGGGGCCGGGGCGGCCTCCGCGTGCCCTGGGTCCAGCACCTTCGGCACCCCTCGTCTGCCGCCACGGCCCTTCCCGGCTGCGGACGGTTTGCCACAGACCCCCCACGTGCCATAACCCTGTGGGCAGGTGCCTCTGTGCCCACACCCTCCCTAGCTCCCAGCCGGCGCCCCAGCTGGACGGTCCAGCCCCTGTGGCCACCCCCGCTGGCCTCCTGGCCCAGCTCCTGCTGTGGCCTCCGCCAAGGGCCCGCGTCACAGGTGTGTACCCCGCCTCCTCCCCACTGCTGTTATTTCTGTCTTTAGCTTTTAAGGAAAGAGTGGCCTGGGCCACTGCAGCAGCCCCCGGGCCTGGAAGGCCCTCGCCCCGCCTCTTGTGTTGGGGGCGGCTGTTCTGCTGAGGGCTCCCGTGGGCTTACGTGTCCCGTCCCTGTGTGCTGGCCGGGGCCAGGCGGAGGAAGAGGGGCTGGGCCGGGGGTGGGGGCGGTCATTCAGTGCCAAACACGGAGCCGGGAGGGGCTGCTGAAGCCCCGGGACTCGAGGGCAGGGTGCCCCCGGCCAGCGCACTCACAGCCAGTTCTGCCGAGGGCCGGGCAGCTCCCCGCTGCCCCGGGGTCGGGGTCCTGGGGCAGGGATGTGGCCTGTGGAGGCGTTTGGGGCGGGAGCCCCACTACTTCAAGCCTTTGGTGCCAATGCAACTGCCAAGCCCACTGAGCGTGCAGGCTGCGGCCACGCGGGCCGAGCACACAGGCACGCCCGTGGCGGACACGTGCGCCCAGGCTCACGGCTCGCCCAGGCGCGTGTCCACAGCGTGGGGCAGCTCCGCCCAGCCACGGAGGCCGGGCTCCTGCACTTGGCTTCCTGTGGTCCTGGGCTGGGGGCTGGGGGAGGGAGGGGGGCACTAGACCGAGAGGGCGGGAAACCAGGCTTCCAGAAGCTCCCTGGGCTGCACCCGCTCCCCCAGCCTCACCCCCGTCCTGCCTGATGCTGTGGGCATTCCTGGGGTGTCTGCAGCCAGCTCGGGGCCCTGCAGGCTGCTGTGCTCCTGGTCCCGTGGGGGGTGGGGGGCAGGGAGGGGCCCCCAGGGACAGTCTTGCCTTCTCAGGGTTCTTTCAGCTGGGAACACGCCGGGTGGGCAGAGCACCCCACCCCCGGGGCAGGGGGGGTGTTTCTGGAGCCTCTAAGCCAAAGAGCCCGTGGGCTGTGGCAGGTGGGGGCGGGTCGCTCTGCACCGTGCCTGGTACCTGTGTGAGTGGCGATTGCGGGATGGGGCCTGGGGCCAGTGGGTGAGTCCGGGCCGCCACGGGTGATGTGCGTCTCTGTGTTTACATTTAGCTGACGTGGAGTCGCGTGCATGGGTCCTGTGCCCCCCCCCCCGTGATGTTTACGTGTGTGTGTGAGTGGTGGTGGGCTCCCTGCCGGGCCCCCCCCTCGAGCCTGCTGTGTCCACACGGAGGCGGCGCTGGGCCCCCCCGGCCTCCTGCATGCCCCCCACACTGTTGCCCACAGCCTGTCCCCTGGGAACAAACAGTGGCCGTTCTCATGCACCCACCCTCAGTGATTGCTGTACACGTTTTTTTATTCACAAATTCCTGTTCCCCCCCCTTCCAGCCTTCGACTTGGGTTCGGTAACTTATTTGTCTGGCTCCTTGGAGGTACTTCTGTATGTGTGTCCTCAGGTGGTCTCATGGATGTCTCTCAGAAAACGGTTATTTTATATGAGTTGTCATGGAATTTGTTCTAATAAATCATTCTATCACATGGCAAGATCCCGGCGTCTGTTACCTTGAGCTCCTTTCTCCACCGTTGGTGTCTGGGGTGGGGATGCTTGGCCCGTGGGGTCTCCCTTCATTTGCCGGGAAATCCCATTTGTCCCCCGAGACCAGGCATGCTGCAATGCCCAGACCTTGCCACCAGGGGGTGCTGTGGGCGAGAAAGCAGCAGGGAAATTTCAGACGTTTGCTCCTCAAAAGAGAAGTTATTTTATTCCAGCCATTCAAGGACAGGACGACCAGAAGCACCGTCAGGTAGGCTGTTCTGCAGACATGTACCAGCCGAGGGGCACGGGCACCGACTGCCGAGCCACAGCTCCTTCCAATTCCTCCCCGCGGTTCATGGCTTTGGAGCATGCCCAACTTGACACCAGGGCTGTGGTGACGTCACACCGCTGAGTGCCTAGGGCCTCCGGTCTTAGACCCTGGCGGGGGGCAGGGTCGCATCCCCCAACTCCGCTGCAGGGAGGACCCAGAGGAGCTGGACAAGTGGGCTGGGGAAAGTGTTCAGCCTGCTGTCAGCCCACAAGGCTAGCTGCCACAGACCCTGTTCTCCAGGCCTCTCGACCACAGCACAGGAGTGCCTGGTATCCGCTCTGTTCCCCACGCCAGCTCTGTTCCCCAGTCCAGCTCTGTTCCCCAGTCCAGCTCTGTTCCCCAATCCAGCTCTGTTCCCCACGCCACCTCTGTTCCCCAATGCAGCTCTGTTCCCCACGCTAGCTCTGTTCCCCACGCCAGCTCTGTTCCCCACACCAGTACTGTTCCCCATGCCAGCTCTGTTCCCCACACCAGCTCTGTTCCCCACGCCAGCTCTGTTCCCCAGTCCAGCTCTGTTCCCCACACCAGCTCTGTTCCCCACGCCAGCTCTGTTCCCCAATGCAGCTCTGTTCCCCACACCAGTACTGTTCCCCACGCCAGCTCTGTTCCCCAGTCCAGCTCTGTTCCCCACACCAGTACTGTTCCCCCTGCCAGCTCTGTTCCCCACGCCAGCTCTGTTCCCCAATGCAGCTCTGTTCCCCACACCAGTACTGTTCCCCCTGCCAGCTCTGTTCCCCACACCAGTACTGTTCCCCCTGCCAGCTCTGTTCCCCACACCAACTCTGTTCCCCACATCAGCTCTGTACACCTGAAAATCCGCACCCTCCAACATGTGTACATTATACTGCAGTAAGAATTCAAACAGTAATGAGGAATGGAAAATGAATGTATTAACATAAAATTGTTCATAATATTCTCTTGCTTTCTTTTTAGTGTCTGTAGGACCTGTTTCCGTGCTCTCATTTTCACCCTAAATAGTGGTGATTCATACCTTCCCTCTCTCTTGCTCAGTCTTGCTGGGGTCTACCAATTTTATTACTTTTTGTCTGTCCACATGCACTCAGGACAGAGGACTCGTGCCCAGCAGGAGCAGAGGTGAAATTAAGAATCCTGCTCAGAGCTGAGTGTCCTCAAGGCTGTACGCACAGGGAGAAGGGTAAGAGAACCCTACCCAGGGCCCCGGGAGAGAGCAGGGAAGCTCATCTCTTTCCCAGGCTCTGGGTGGGAGAAAAAAACCTGCGGTCAGAAATGGAAACCTCAGAGAATGCCGAGCAGCTAGTAAACAGAGCTAAAGACGCACCTGAGGCGGCTGGACGTCAGCAGGACGCAAAGGTTGAGGTGAAGACCCGCAGCAGGGCAGGAGAGTCGGAGGCGCAGAACGCGGGGCGTAGAAGCTCAGCACACACTTCGCCTGAGCTTCACAATGTGAGGATACAGAAAATAGGCAGAGGCCATAGCCAAAGAGATAACGGCTGAGAATGTTCTAGAAATTATCACAGGCATAAATCCTCCACTAAGAGCTCCAAGCCCCAAGGTGGGTGGATGAGAACCATCCTCACCTGGACACGCCACGCTGAAACCCAGAAGACCCAAGACAGAGAGAAAACCTTCAAAGCAAACAGGGAGGTAAGAGAAGCAGCCTTCAGAGGGACAGCAGGCGGACGGACGCCCGTTCCTCCACGGGGAGCCGCATCCGAGGTCGGGACCTTCAGCGACCGGAAGAGAATTGTCACCCAGCTAAACCATCATTCCAGAGTGAGGGAGAGACATTCTCGGACGGTGAAGCCTGGAGCTTTCCTGCTCTCCCAGCCGGGATGCAAGAATCCAGGAAGGATGGGAGCTGAGCTTGGAGAAGGAGGGGTGTGCAAGCCCACGGAGTGAAGAAACCGGTAAATGGGTGGCACATCTCAGTAGCCCCTGAGCAGGAGACCATGACAGTGACTGGGGAGCATCCCCCAGAAAAGGGGGGCTGGCACCCCAGAGGTAAATGAACAGAATCCCCGAGGCAGTTGTTGGAAGCACAGTTCCTTTTGTTCAGAGGGTGGAGAGAACACTTAGCAGCAGGCTCAAAGCCCAGCATCCCGTTAGATGCCAGGGTGGCCGGCCAGGGAGGGGAAGGCGAGGGAGTTTGCTTCCAGCCACGTGGTGGATTCAGGACTTCGAAGAGCAAGACGTGGATAAAGGATGACGAAAACACACGCAAATGCTTTGCCAGACTCCACGGAGCACGCCTTGGCTGGGCGGGGCCACGGTTGCGGCTCGGTGAGGCCCGGTTAGGCCCTGGTCTGCCTGATGCTGGGGGTTCTGCCCCAGCTGGGGGTTCGCCCGATGCTGGGGGACCTGCCCGACATTGGGGGGCCTGCCCAATGCTGGGGGATCTGCATGATGCTGGAGGTTCACCCGATGTTGGGGGGCCTGCCCGACACTGGGGGATCTGCATGATGCTGGGGGTTCTGCCCCAGCTGGGGGGGCCTGCCCGACACTGGGGGGCCTGCCCAACGCTGGGAGTGATCGAGGACCACTCTCCCCGTCAGCACCCAAAGGTGGACAACCCACTTGCCGGCGAATGAACTTGCGGAAACCTGTTTGTGTCCACCTCCGCTTTGGGTAAAAAACAAAAGGAAATAAACTCTGTTGTGTGAAGGGGGCCCGTGGGTAGACGTGGGGTGAAGCGGATGACGAGCTCATGGGGGCAGCCCGGTGTGCAGCCCACGGACTTGTGGAGAGGCCACACCGGACCAGGGGGCTGCAGTGAATTAGCCATTCTTGTCATTTCTATAAACTGATGTTTTATTACAATCAGCCCCAAGCAAACTGATCCTCACGATGGACACCAGCAGCCTTGAGAGAGTTGTAAGCTCCGCATTCACACCGCGGGGAACACAGGCTCACGGACTCCCCAGGGGCATGCGTAGCCTAAGGCTGCTCCCCGGCCCCACTCTCCTTCCCGCAGAAACCGCGGGCAAGCAGTGCTCCCAGCTGCCCCCTCCGCCTGTGCCCAAGCCCCGCGCTGCCCTGGGGTCCCGTGCGGGCTGTGAGGATAATAAACTGTAAACCTTTCCCACCCGTGTGGGGTCCTGCCAGACCTCACCTGCAAGGACACGATTAAAACAGGGAGTCGGACCGCACCCCTGAAGATGTGGGAGCATCAGGGGTCACCTGGGGGGCGGCTTCATCATAAAGGGGACCTTCTGGGTCTCGGGACTCGGTGTCAGCTCCTTCTTTCCTCAGTCTAACTCAGAAAGCTTGCCCCCGCATCAGAAGCTGCAGGAGCCCCGGCAAGCGGGCGAGCACGCCCCGTAGGCACGGGGAGCACATGCGGTGTCTGCCACACGGGATCAGAAAAGGAAACTGTTGGTGGCGCCCGGCTGGCTCAGTCCATACAGCGTGTGACTCTTGATCTCGGGGTCATGAGTTCGAGCTCTGCATTGGGTGTAGAGATGACTTAAATAAATAAACTTAAAAAAAAAAGGAAACCACCTAGCTACACCCTAGTAACAGCGGAGAACACCACAGACAAGGAGAATGTTTTAAAAACAACCACAGAGTAAAGAAATCCCTTACACAGGAATGATGGCAGTTCTCAGCAATAACAGAACCCTAAGGACCTCGGATTCCAGGGAAAATAACTGTCTGTCAAGAATTCTGTGCCTGGAGGGGCGCCTGGGTGGCTCAGTCGTTAAGCGTCTGCCTTCGGCTCAGGTCGTGATCGCAGGTCCCAGGATTGAGCCCCACATCGGGCTCCCTGCTCCTCGGGAAGCCTGCTTCTCCCTCTCCCACTCCCCCTGCTTGTGTTCCCTCTCTCACTGTGTCTCTCTGTCAAATAAATAAATAAAAATCTTAAAAAAATAAAAAAATAATAAAAATAAAAAATTAAATTCCAGCTCTGTTACTTACTAGACACAGATCTGAAATTCAAGAAGGCACATCAACCTAAGGTAGAAGGATATTTTTAAAAAGGCACACAAATTTAAACTAAATTAAAATTGGACAACATAGATTTTAAGACAGAAGCTGTTATTAGGGAAAGTGAGAGCATGGTGACAGGTGGTTTAGTCGGGGAAAGCAGAGACACTGAAGTGTAGACTTCACCGCGGGAAGCAGGAGTGTGCGTGGGAATCCACAGACCGGCACAGTCTCCCAGTCATTCCTGGGCCGAGGAGACGAAACATTAATAAGTGGTGTATAAGATTTGAAAGCACATCCGTGAGCTGGATTTAAAGATGGATCTAGACCCCAGACCCTCCCCAGCGGAGGCTGTGCGTTCTTTTCAAACACATTTACAGATTCTGCGCACACACGTGCACACGAGGCCTGTTCCTGACCAACGTTAAAGACGTAGTGCCGCGCGGGCCTTGTTTTCTAACCCAAACTCGATTAAACTAGGAATCAGTGACAAAGAAAGAGCTTCACATACACTCGGAAATCTTAAACCAGATTTCTTTTTTTTTTTTAAGATTTTATTTTTAAGTAATCTCTACACCCAACATGGGGCTTGAACAAACGACCCTGAGATCAAGAGTCACACACTCCAACAACCGAGCCAGCCGGGTGCCCCAAACCAGATTTCCAGATCATTCACAGGTAAAAGAAAGAACAGTAAAAAACGTAAAATACTCAGAAGTAAATACCGGCCGAGTCACATAGGAGATCATGGGGCACAGCAGAAGCAGAGATCTGCAGAAAACGGATCCCTTAGGCACTTTGTAGCAGCAAAGGAACAGCTGGAAATTAGAGCCAAACACGCAGCTTAAGGCAGAAAAATAGCCACAGAAACATATGACGGGAAGGAGAAGAATGGATGTAATAAAGGTGAAAAACGGGAACAAATTTAAAATGGAACCATAACAGAGAGAAAACAAAAAATATAAAAGTTGATTTCTTGGAAAAAAAATAAAATCGCCAAAATTCTGGCAAGATCTCCAGTGACCGAGGAAGAAAGATAAGAGGCACAAAGCCAGTCTGAGGAACGCGAAGGGATCATCCCTGTGGACATGCCCGAGTGAACGGCTAGGAAGGCAAGCATTGTGAATAACCTTTGTCAATACAGCTTGCAACGTTAAACAAAAGGACACATTCCTAGAAAAATGTGATTTGCCAAAGTTGGCTCTCAGAGAAACAGAGAGCCTGAATGGTCCTATAACCATTAAAGAAATTGAATTCATAATTTACAATCTTCCCACAAAGATGTAAACGATCTAAGATTTCCATGTTCCACCAAAATTAAAAAAGAGTATTTTAGCCTGTTTTACAAAGTTCAAAATATAGGAATAAAAGGGTGCATACCCAATTCATTCTAGGACTCTAATATAATTTTTTTTTTTTTTTTTTTGAGAGAGAGAAAGAGAGCTCAAGTGGTGGGGTAGGGGCAGAGGGAGAGAGAGAAAATCTTGAGAAGGCTCCATGTCCAGTGTGGAGCCCAGTGTGGGCTGGATCTCATGACCGTGAGATCATGACCTGAGCAGAAATCAAGAGTTGGAGGCTTAACCAACTGAGCCACCCAGGCGCCCCTAGGACTCTAATATATTTAAATACAAAGACCAGGTGACGCGTGAAGGGAAACACGACGTGTCACCAGCGGTAGTTGTGAGCACAGATGTACAATTGGAAATCCCTTACTGCTGAAGCCAATCCAACCGCACGCAATGTAGGTCACGGTTCTTATGGGGCTATCCCAGGACCCCAAGGTTAATTTAACCTGAGAAAATCCCTGATTTACTTCATTAACAGATTCAAGGAGGAAAATATAGGGTTATCTCGATGGATGTGTACGAAGCACGTGGTGGTCCTAGTGAAGGGGAGGGACTGGTCTACTGGTCCTGGAGCCTTTGCGGGCGCCACGGGGATGGGGCAGGGCCGCTTGGGCACCAGGGTGAGCACATCAGTGGAAGAGAAAAGGAAGACCCACACACATCTGGAGACTTGATAAACACAGAGCCAGCAGAAGAGCACAAGAGGACTCCTAATTATCCACCAGGAAAACAGGTCTCATGCCTTACCCAATAACCCGCTCCAGGTAGATGCTCACCTGGGGAAGAACACTGACTTTCTTTTTTTTCTTCTTTGAAAATTTTATTTAAATTCAAGTTAGTTAACATAGGGTGTATTATTAGTTTCAGAGGTAGAATTTAGTGATTCATCCATTGCATATAACACCCAGTGCTCATTACCTCACATGCCCTCCTTAATGCCCATCACCCGGTTACCCCATCCCCCCACCTCCCTCCAGCAACCCTCAGTTTGTTTTCTATGATAAGAGTCTCCTATGGTTTGCCTCCCTCTCTGATTTCATCTTATCTTATTTTTCCCTCCCTTCCCCTATGTTCATCTGTTTTGTTTCTTAAATTCCACATATGAGTGAGATCATATGATAATTGTCTTTCTCTGGCTTATTTTGCTTAGCATAATACCCTACATTGGGGTGCACGTACCCCTTCTTTTCACTACATCTGTATCTTTGGGGTAAATACCTAGTAGTGCAATTGCTGGGTCACATGGTAGCTCTATTTTTAACATCTTGAGGAACCTCCATACTGTTTTCCAGAGTGGCTGCACCAGCTTGCATTCCCACCAACAGTGTAGGAGGGTTCCCCTTTCTCCACATCCTCACCAACATCTGTTGTTTCCCGTCTTGTTAATTTTAGCCATTCTAACGGGTGTAAGGTGGTATCTCAGTGTGGTTTTGATTTGAATTTCCCTGATGGCTAATGATGTTGAACATTTTTTCATGTGTCTGTTAGCCATTTATATGTCTTCTTTGGAGAAGTGTCTGTTCATGTCTTCTGCCCATTTCTTGACTGGATTCTTTGTTCTTTGTGTGTTGAGTTTGAGAAGTGCTTTATAGATCTTTGGAAACAAGCCCTTTATCTGTAGTGTCATTTGCAAATATCTTTTCCCATTCAGTGGGTTGCATTTTAGTTTTGTTGACTGTTTCCTTTGCTTGCGTAGAAGATTTTTATCTTGATGGAGTCCCAATAGTTCATTTTTGCTTTTATTTCCCTTGCCTTTGGAGACGTGTTGAGCAAGAAGTTGCTGCGGCCGATGTCGAAGAGGTTGCTGCTTTTGATGGATTCCTGTCTCACATTGAGGTCTTTCATCCATTTTGAGTTTATCTTTGTATGTGGTGTAAGAGAATGGCCAAGTTTCATTCTTCTGCATGTGGCTGTCCAGTTTTCCAAACACCACTTATTGAAGAGATTTTTTTCCATTGGATATTCTTTCCTGCTTTGTCGAAGATTAGTTGACCGTAGAGTTGAGGGTCCACTTCTGGGCTTTCTATTCTGTCCCATTGATCTATGTGTCTGTTTTTGTGCCAGTACCATACTGTCTTGACGATGACAGCTTTGTAAGAGAGCTGGAAGTCAGGCATCGTGATGCCTCTCGCTTTGGTTTTAAAAGACTGACTTTAGAACATGGTGCTTGATTTTCACATCCTTGGTCAGATACAACAGCAAGAAAACCCTTGCAGAGAAGTCTTAAATTTCAGTTTGTAGTTTTATTGTTTGTAGCGATATTAGAATTGTTACTTGGAAATTGTGTTAAACCTGTTATAAGCCAAAGCTAATAAGTAATTATATTAATGTTAGGAACCAAAAGTTTCCATGTAAGAGAGAAGAGATATAAGTACAAATCCAAAGCAGGGAAGAAAAGCTTGCTGTGGTCCCCGAGCAAGACGTGCACCCCCATGTCCACTGCGGCGTGATCCACAGCAGCTGAGACGTGACGACGACGCACGTGTCCATCAGCAGACAGATGGATGAAGACAGTGTGGTGTGTATTCACACACACGGTGGAATACTACTCAACCATAAAAAAGAAAGAAATCCTGCCACGTGGGTGGACCTGGAGGGCATACTGTGAATCAAGCTGAGTGAGAGAAAGACAAATACCGTATGATCACTTCCGCGGTGTGGAATCTGAAAAAACCGAGTTCACAGATACAGAGAACGGACTGGCAAGTGCCGGGGGCGGGGGAGGGGGGAGAACACGAGGGGTCGTGAGGACACACCTTCCGTCATCCGGGGGTCCTGGGATGGGATGGGCAATGCGGTGAGCGCAGTCCTGTATCCTGGGAAGCTGCCAAGAGAGCACGTCTTAAACGTTCTCATCACAAGGAAAAACATTGATCCTGTGAGGCGACGGGTGTTAACCAACCCCCTCATGGTGGTCATTTTGCAGTATATACAAATCTCGATCGTTATGTTGTACCCTGGAAACCAATATGTTATATGTCAGTTACATCTCGATAAAACAGGGGAGGGTGGATAATAAAATTAAAAAGCAAGAAAAGAAAGACAGCCCTTGTAATGTTTCGGCTGAGTTGGAAACTTCTTACCGAAGGCTGTTGGCCAGGCAAATGCAGTGGGAATAACGCAGGAAACCAGTGGTCTGTGCCCCCCAGGCGCAGGCTGATAAGGAACCAGGAATGTGCAAGGCGCCCGAGCATTAGCCCTGGGTGCTTGCTGGGAGCAAGGCCGGAAGCACATTTTTCTAACAGTCAGATGTAGCGTCACTCACTCGTTGGGGAGCTGAGAATCAGCAGGACCTGTGGTCCCTGCCGCCCCCGGATGGCGTTCCTGCAGGACGAGCCGTCTCTGCCTCACTCCCAGCGCCCGGGTAGCAGGGAAGAGGAGCAGAGACTCCGTGGGGAGGGGAGGTGGACCTCCAGGAGGTGGCCAGGTCAGACGGGTGGAGCCCTCGTGATGGGATTAGTGCCTTATGAAAGAGCCCCCAGAGAGCCCCCAGCCCTTCCCTCTTGGGAGGACACAGCAAGGAGAGAACCAGGACCCAACCTGCCGGCGCCTTGACCTTGCACTCCCAGCCCCCAGAGCTGTGAGGAGCAAATGTCTGCTATTTACAAGGCGCCCAGTCCGTGGTGTTTTGTTATAGCAGCCTGAACAGACTAAGGGAAGCCAGAACTATGCTCCTGGGAACACGGAGCTGATGGCTGACCTCCAGCAGCCATTGTGGGGCCACGAGGCTGCTAGTCAACCCTAGGTATTGGGAGCTAGGATTCCTGAGGAGGGGCCTGGAGGGACCCGGCCCCCCACTGCTGTGAAGCAAATACAGTCTCTAGGCCACCGGCCCCTGAACCTGGTTAGCGTGAGAGAGAAACGAACAATCCTGTTCAAGCCAAGGCTCCTTTGGTCTCTGGCTTACACTGAGCCCAACCGACGCCCGGGCCTGTGGCTAGAGAATGCCTCCACCTTGGGAGATGGGGCCAGGGAGAGAGATTTTCTCTGGAGGTGAAAGTTCCCAGCCCCACCCTCTGGCTGGCCCACCCAGCTCCAGATGTCTGTCTGTCCGGGGTGCAGAGGGAGGTACTCAGGACGAAGAGGAAGTGGCCAGAAGGGGAAGCAGCAGGCTGCAGAGAGGAGGCAGGTGGGCTGGGGGTGGAGGCAACCGCCGGAGGCTGCTGCCCGCACAGAGAGCCGAGGGCCTGCAGTCTGTGTCTGGAGCGAGATGCACACCAAGGCAGGACCCCCAGAGGTGAGTCCAGGGAGCCCGGGGCCGGGTGGGAGAGCCAGGCCGAAGGCCCCAGGGAAGCCAGCTGCCAGCAAGCCCGGGCCCAGGGGATCACAGAGCCTCCGGCCGGGCCTACAGACCACCCGGTCCTCCTCCAGTCTGGGCCGCGGGGACCACCAGGCCTCCGGGCCTCCCAGCGAGCTGACAGTGGGCCGTCTGCCCCAGCCGGGGCCTGGCAGCCTCACCCCACGCTCCGCAGGGCAGGAAGTTCCACGCCTGCAGCCGTGACCTCTGACGTCTGCAGGGTCCCGGCTGGCAGCTAGTGGGCCATGCTCTCCCCACAGCCGGCCCCGGCCCAGGGCCACGGGCTTGCCGGGGCTGCAGTGCGTGAGCAGCTCCGCAGCCCCTTAGGGCTGCCCCGGGGGCGGGCTCCCCCGGCCCCAGTGCTGTTCCCAGGGGCCAAGAGGAGGAGCGGATGTGCTCTGGGCATCGGAGGTCGAGGAGGTGCCTGGGACAGCTCCAAGTCCCAGATGGGGGCTGCGGGGCTCTGACCTGCCCTCTGCCTGGGACACTCGGGGCACAGGGGGGAGCTGCCAGTCCAAGGATGTCCCTGGTGCCCCCTTCACCAGCCCCTAGCCCCGGGCTTCACACTGACCGCCTCTCTGAGAGCCAGCAAAGGCCTGATGAAGCCCCGGGGTGGGGGGCGGCCCCCTGAGCGTGGCTCTTCCGTGAGGAAGGGGAGCAGCGTGAGGCCCTGAGCTCCCCTCTGGGGGTGGGGGGCATCCTGGCTCCCCTCTGGGGGGGGCTTCGTTGCTCTGCCTGAGGCCTTGTTCTGGCTTCTCAGGCCCCTCCCTGCACCCCCCGGGGGGCATGCTGAACTCGGGGGCACTTCGCTCACGGTGACATTTGAGGTCACTACGGGGAAACTGCCTGGCTTCCAGCTCTCTGTGGGAGCAACTGCCCTGAGGGGGCCGCGTCCTGCTGCAGATGGGGAGCCCCACACAGTGCCTCGGGCTCCCCAGCACCCCCGCACGGCAGCGAAGGGTCCCAGCTCAGGCCCCGCCATGCCTTCCCAGCCAGGACGAGGAGTCCAGAATCCCAGGCGGGGGCTGCCGGGGGCCGGGCGGGGGGCCCAGCCCTGGGAAGGGAAGCGGCTTTTTACGGGTCGTAAGGAGGACGCGGCTGAAAGCAGAAATGGCTCCGGGCCTCGCCACACATGTGGCTAAAAGCAGGAACTGAGACTCAGACACCCAGATGCCCACTGAGAGGGAAACCGAGAGAGGGGAAAACAGCCCCGGGGGCCGGGACAGACGGACACACAGACACACACCAGCTCCAGGCTCCACACAGAGTCACCACCTGCAGGCTAGGCCGCCCAGGGGGCAGTGGGGGGAAGCCCGGCGCTGGGCCCGAGACTGCGGGTGACACCGGTCGCCCTGTCAGGGCTGAGACCTCCGCAGAGAGCATCAGTGGCCCCTGCCCGGCCCTGTTCCACAGAGCCCACTGCCCACAGGACAGAGAGGCCGGCGCGGCAGAATGGGGGGCCCAAGGGAGGGGGCTCTGCAGCCTCGCAGAACCCCGCACCAGAGCGGCAAGGACGAAACCAGCCAGACCAGAGGGCTGCCCTCATTCTCCAATCCCTGTCTCGGGGGGCCCCCGAGGGACAGTCCCAGGCCACCTGACCCCCCCCACATCAGCGCCATCTTCCCCTGTCCCTTGCCCACCCGGCCCCCCGGCATACCTGGCCCTCCCCGGGAGCCAGGGACAGTCTCCGTCAGCACTGGAGGGGCCACCCCAGCCCCCCTATCGAGGACCCCATGGTGACACCCTTCTCCAGTTGCAGATGCTGGGAACGCTGGCCATGCTGTGGCTTGGCGCCGTGACTCTCGCCTACGTCCTGTGGCAGGTGCACCTTCCCCCCACCTGCGGCCAGCTGCACCCCGGGGAAGGGCCCACCGGGTCCAGGGGCCATGGCTCCAGCCTGGCCTGGGAGTCCCAGAGAGGGGAGGCCGGGCAGCAGCCGCAGGACTCCTGCCGGTGAGTGAGCCCGCCAGGTCTGCAGGGCGGGCGGCCGCGCTCTCTGCCCCTCCACGAGCTTCCGCCATTGGACCTGCCCCGCGGGATAAGCACGGCCCTCTGCCACCTCTTGGAAGGTGCAGCTAGCCCGGAAGGCTGGCCCCAAGGCCCAGATGGACTGGGGCGGGGGTGGAGGTCGGGTGGACTTGGGGTGCTCTTTGCAACAAACACAGGCTGCCACCTGGGGGCTCCACCAAGGCTGCGAAGCCAGGTGCCGCCGGGGCTGAGGCTCGTGGCTTCTCAGCTCTCCCATCGCAGGGGTGGCGTTGCTGTTCCCAGCTGCTGGACCGCCTGCCTTCCCACGCTTCCTGCTGTGGGGGGGAGTCCTGCGCATGGGCCAGCCCGCATAGCCCGAGAGGGGCTCCCACCACCTCCTGGTCCAGCCCTTCCTCAGGGTCAGCTTGGGCCGCCTCCAAAGGTCTCCCCACCAGTAGGCAGCCCAGACCCAAATCTCTGCTCAGAGCAATGGCTCTTGAACAGCAGGGCCCACCTGGGATTGGGGCGGGGTCTGGGCCCCTAACCTGCCCTGCTGTCTCCCTGGCTCTCCCCCCCTGGGTGTCACCGCCCCCAGCGGGCTGGCTGAGCTCACACCTGCCCTGTCCAGTCTAGTCGGCTCCCCGTCATGTGCCCTCGGCCTGGGCCCGGGCCCCGTGTCGGCAGCGACCCCTCCGGCCTGGCCAGTGGGCACAGAGCAGACGATATGAGGCAGGTTGGTGGCACCTGTGCTCTGCTCAGGCCCCATGGGCTCTCTCTGCAGGCTTGTCCTTGTGGAGAGCATCCCCCAGGACCTGCCCTCCGCAGCTGGCCGCCCGTCTGCCCAGCCCCTGGCCCAGGCCTGGCTGCAGCTGCTAGACACCGCCCAGGAGAGCATCCACATGGCTTCCTTCTACTGGTCCCTCACAGGGCCCGACATTGGGGTCAACGACTCGTCCTCCCAGCTGGTATGCCCCGGCCCTCCCCACCCCGACTTGACGGCTGCAGGCCGTCCGCCCCATCCGGTGCCAGGGCACATCTCTCTGTGAGCTGTGGGTGGGCAGGGTGGCCTCCCGGGAGAGGTCTGGGTCCTTCCTAGTTGGCAGGTTGGCAGGGGGTCACCCCTCATGGCTGGCCTGGCCTTTCAGGGGGAGGCCCTTCTACAGAAGCTGGAGCAGCTGCTGGACAAGAACATTTCCCTGGTTGTGGCTACCAGCAGCCGGTCATTGGCCAAGAACTCCACGGACCTGCAGGTCCTGGCGGCGCGAGGTAGGTGCCTGTCCGGCCTGGGCCCCTGGGCCTGGGGGGAAGCATGGCATCTGACCTGCTGGCGCCATGGAACAAGGAAGGAGCACAGAGCTGCCTGGGACAGGCCTGGAAAGGCCACCCGTGCCCCCCTGGTTCACCAGGAGGGCAGGGCCCACAGGGGCCCAGGGTGGCATGCTTGAAGTCATCGTCACCCAGGGCTGGTTCCAAGGAGCCAGAGGGTCATTCTCCATGGGGCAGAGCATAGGGTGGTCTCGGGGCCCCCTGAGCCCAGCTGCTTTGACCTGTGGGTGGGCTCAGGCTGGGAGCTCAGCCGGGGAGCAATCCTTATAACCCCGGGCTCTGGGGCGGGGCTGCCCCGAGGCGTCCTGGGCCAGTCCATGCCTCCGTTGCCCCACCTGGAAAGAGGGGACGATGATGGCCTGGGCTTAGCAGGACTGCCCTGAGGGTAAATGAGCAGACCCACCGCGAGGACTCAGGCTCGCCGTGAAGCTGGTACCCAAGAGCCAACTCACCACACGGTCCTGACCCCTGGCCAGGTGCCCAGGTGCGGTTCGTGCCCATGAGGAAGCTCACCGGGGGCGTTTTGCACTCCAAATTCTGGGTCGTGGATGGACGGCACATCTACCTGGGCAGTGCCAACATGGACTGGCGGGCCCTGACACAGGTGAATCCAGAGTCCGGGGAAGGGAGACCCACCCGGAGCCCGTCCACTGCCCGCGCTCCCGGGGGCTTGGCCCGATGTCCCGTGCAGCCTTGGGTACGTCACCCTGCTGCAGGTAACCAGAGCCTGGGTCAGGAAGTTACGGAGTCCCACACGGCCACTGCGCTCACCCCGGGGAATCTCATTTAACCCCACGCAAAGATGTTCCAGCCACTTTACCCAGGGAAACACGCAGACTGCAAAGCACGATCCCTCTTAGGAAAAGCAATGCATTAAAAACCAGTCCAAGAAAGGTGGCGGAAAAGGCAGCTGCGTCTGTCGTGGGACAGGGACGGGAAGAATGATTTTTCTTTTATGCATTTTCCACTTCTGTGGTAACAAGCATGCATTGCTTTGATCATTGGCATATGGTGTTCAAGACGAGCAGGGTGCCCTGGGCACCCCCACCTCATATATTCCCGCAAGCACACTGTGTGTTGTGACTCCGGCAGGAGACACTGCGGTGGGCGGACTGCCAGTGTGGGGGGCCGCGCTCTGCCCGGCGGGGGCCTCCTCCCGCAGCCGCTGCCCTGTCCCCCCACAGGTGAAGGAGCTGGGCGCCATCATCTATAACTGCAGCCGCCTGGCCCTCGACCTGGAGAAGACCTTCCAGACCTACTGGGTCCTGGGGGCGCCAAAGGCGGTCCTCCCCAGAGCCTGGCCCCAGAACTTCTCGTCCCACATCAACCGCTTCCAGCCCCTCCGGGACCGCTTTGACGGGGTGCCCACCACTGCCTACTTCTCCGTAAGAGGGGCTGAGGGGGCCTGCCAGAGCCCCAGGAGCCGTGCCCCGCCGCGGTGCCCGCCGGGGCCTCAGGGCAATGGCCTGGGGAGTCAGGGCCCAGGACCCGGCCGCGGTCCCCCGGCCAGCAGCAGGCTGGTGTGCGCGGACACCGCTCCAGGAGAGGACGTGCCATCCACGGGAGACAGGCAGCCCGGGAGGGGGCCTCCAAGCGCCCTGTTGGGTGGGGCCGGGGGGCTTCAGCTCAGGACCAGGGAGGACCGGGGAGGACCAGCTCATCAAGTGGTTCTGTGGGTCTTTGGGCAAGGAAGAGGGATGGGGCAGGCTGGTCCTCCGTCTGGTGCGTGGGAGCAGACAGCCCTCCAGCTGCCCCAGTGGCTGGTCTTTGGAGACCCAGCATCAGAGCTGGGGGGGGTCCTCGGGGGGGCCCTGCCTGAGCACCTGAGCAGACACAGAAGCCTTTGTTGGTGCAGCCAGCTGCCTTGTTCCAGGAAATCAGGCCAACCTGGAGCTGGGGTGGGGGGCGGGCTGCCCGCTTCCAGGCTTTCCTGCCGAGACTGAGGGCAGCCCCGAGGCCCCTGTGTAGACGCTCCCCCTCTCTCCCCACCTCCCCAGAGAGCACCTCTTGTCTTCCTCCACGTTCCCACATGCTGGAGGGTGGGTGCATGCTGGGGTCACAGGGACCTCTCTCCCTGGACAGGCCTCGCCACCCATGCTCTGCCCGCATGGCCGCACCCGGGACCTGGAAGCACTGCTAGCAGTGATGGGGGGCGCCAGGGAGTTCATCTACGCCTCGGTGATGGAGTATTTCCCCACCACGCGCTTCAGCCACCCGGCCAGGTGGGTCTGGGCAGGACCCCGGCGGCCCCGGGGGGTGGAGGTCCGCTGTGCGGGTGGGCAGCTCCTGGCACGGTTCCTCTCCTGCCGGGACCCCCGCTCACCCACGGCTTGCAGGCAGGGCCCCTGTTGGCCCAAGGACCCTGACCCGCCCTCCCGCAGGTACTGGCCGGTGCTGGACACTGCGCTGCGGACAGCCGCCTTCGACAGGGGTGTGCGTGTGCGTCTGCTGGTCAGCTGCTGGCCCCACACGGACCCCAGCATGTTCCCCGACCTGCGGTCCCTGCAGGCTTTCAGCAACCCCGCGGCCGGTGTCTCGGTGGATGTGGTGAGGACCTGCTCCCCGGGCCGGGCTGGGGAGGCGGCCTCCTCCCCTCCTGACAGCTCCCTCTCTGTGCCCCCAAGAAAGTCTTCATCGTGCCGGTGGGGAATCACTCCAACATCCCGTTCAGCAGGGTGAACCACAGCAAGTTCATGGTCACAGAGAAGGCGGCCTACATAGGTGAGCAGCCGGGTGGCGCAGCCCCAGGACCCGGAGTCTTTGAGGGGTGCCAAGCCCGTGCACGTGACACATGGAGGCCACATGAACCCACAGGAGGGGGACGTGACCCCCCAAGCAGTGGCCAGGCCAGGGTGCTCAAGGGGACACTGCTCTTATATCCAGCACAGACCCCTCAGGGCAGTGGGGCTGCTGAAGGGCATGAGCGTCTGCAGGGGCCTCTAAGGACCAGCACAGGACCCAGGGCAGGTGGGAGGTGCTGAGCACTGAGTTTTCAGGACACTGAGTCAGGACAGCTGCCCCGGGAAGCCGTGGACGGAGCCCCACACGCGTGGGGAGCTAGCTGGGCCTCCTGCCCCTGCGGGGCTGCCCCGGCTGGGGTTTCTGGCAGCGGGATGGCCGCTGTGCCCCTCTGTCCCCAGAGCGCGGCTGAGCCTCACGACTGGGCCTTGCGGAGGGGCCGGGGGAGCCCGGTCACCCAGGGACCCCTCCCCATCCACCGCCCCCAGGCACCTCCAACTGGTCGGAAGACTACTTCAGCAGCACCTCGGGGGTGGGCCTGGTGGTCAGCCAGAGGGCCCCCAGCGCCCGGCCAGGGACGCTTACCACGCAGGAGCAGCTGCGCCGCCTGTTCGAGCGAGACTGGGATTCCCGCTATGCCGTGCGCCTGGACGGACGAGCCCAGGGCCGGGACTGTGCTTGGCAGGGCTGAGTGCAGCTCCGTCTGAGCCCCGGCCCCAGCTCCCCGTGGATGCCGCCTCCCGCTGCGCCTCCCCAGCTGCCCCCCTGCTGGGGCTCCGAGCTGCCCGTCCGCACAAGCCCTGCTCAGGGCCAGGACCTCCCAGCTCCTGGCAGGTGCAGACTGTCTGCTTGCGCCCAGGCCCCGAACCAGCCCCTCTTACACCCCACCCCCTCCAGACAGCCTTCCAGGATGCTCCTCCTGACCCACAATCCCCACCCACAAAGGGGGCTTTAGAATACACCAGCACCTCCCTGCCTGTCTGTGTGAGGCCAGCATGGGCTGCATCCGCTGCTCCTGGGCCCAGGTTGGAGTTCTGCAGCCCTGACCCTGTGAGGCTGCGGGGCAAGCCTGCTCTGGGTGTCTGCCGGTGCCCAGCCCCCACTCACAGGGACCGGGGGGTGGGGCCGGGGCAGGTGCTAGGACAGGGGGCCCAGGACTGTGGGCACGGGTCCTGGAGAGGGGAGGTGGGTGCAGGGCTGCTGTGTGGCCCTTAGGACCATGTGTAGTGGTCAGCACTGTGCGTAGAGTCGAGAGAACCCGGTTTTGAGCCAGGGGTTGGGGGGTGGGGTGCTGGCACCAAGCTGGGTGGGGACTTCGATACAGACCTGCTGGAGCTGACCCTGTCCTGGGACGCACCCAGACCTGCCCGGCAGAGGCAGGATCTGAATCCTGTTGGACGCCTGGGTTCCGGCCCTTCTGCTGGGTCAGAAGCTGTCTCAGCATGCCTTGGCCTCTCTCGACTCCTGGTTTCTGACCAAGGCTTCAGAGCCCATGCGACCTGTGGAGCCCACCTAGGCTGGAGCTTGGGGCCAGCTCAGTGGCCCAAGGGACCCTGGGTGCTGAGGGAGCTAATCGAGTACATACCAGGGTCCTGCTCTCCCACATCCTGGGGCGCCTCTTCCCTGCCCCCCTAGTCCTCTCTGCCCCAGAGTGAGCTGATGGGCTGCCATTGGGCCCCCTACCGTCAGCATCCTTGTTAGTGAAGAAGGTCCCTGAGCCCAGCCTGCCCTCCTGCCCAGACCTGCAAGGGTCTGAAGAGGGTGCCGTGGACCCATGCAGCCCTGCAAGGCATCCACTGCCCCTGGGAGCTGGTCTGTGTGTGAGCTGCACTGGGCCGAGCCAAGCCCTGGGGCCACTGTGGCAGCTCGCCACGGCTCCCATCCCCTGCCCGTGGCCCGCGCAGCTACGCCCATCAGGAGGAGACGCCGTCGCAGCCCCGCGGTGCTCTCCAGGGCTGCGTGTGGGAGCCTGCTCTCTGGTCCTGGCCCCACAGCGGCGTTGTCCCCGGGCCGGTCGCCACGAGCTTGCAGGGCTCCGTGCTCCAGGCCGCGCTGGGACAAAACCACAGCCAGCGGCCCAGTGGCCATCACCAGTGGGAGGGGCTGGTGGCCACAACCCAGTGGCAGCCTCGAAGGCCCGTTCCAAAGCAGACCCCCCACAGGAGACCCAGCTTGATGAGGCTCAAGAGGCCCTCCGGGGTGCCTTGACGTGACTCCTTCTGGGCCGCGGCGGACAGACTCTAAAATGGCCCTCACGACCCTGCCCCCTGGAACCCATGTCCTGTGTGACCCCCTCCCCGTGGGGCGGGCACAACCTGTCTTTGCTTGTAAGCAATAGAACGCGCAAAGGAGCCAGAGCGTCCCAGCCCTGATTGTGCGACATACGTTTGTCGCCGTGTCTTGCTGGGAGTCCGCTCCTTGCTGGCTGGATGAAGCAAGCGCCTAGGCTGTGGCCGCTCCGTCAGAGAGGCCCCCGCGCAGGGCACCGCGAGCGGCCAGCAAGACGCAGCGGCCCTCTGGCATCCAGCGGGCGAGGACCGAGTGGGGCTAGCAGCTCCTTCCGCACTTGGACAGGCGATGAGACCCCAGCCCCGGCTCACACCCCGACTGTAGCCTGCAGGACCCTGGGCAGAGGACCCAGCTAAGCGGGGCGTGGACTCCCGATCCGTGGAAACCGGGAGGTCATAAATGTGCGCGGTCTTCGGCTGCCGGCCCGTGGCGACGCCGTGACGCAGCGTGGAGGCCGCGGGGGAAGACTCCGCTGCCCTCCTGCCTCCAGCACCGAGGCCCCAATATCTCAGGCCTTGACTCCAGCTTCAGACGAGGCAAGAAGCCCCCGGAGCCAGGCAGACCCCCACGGCGGTGTTCCCAGGAGGACGGCACTCGCCGCCTCTGTCTGACATACGGGACAGGCCGGGAGCCTCGGCCTGGGGGTGCTGGTCTCACTTGACTTCGGGACAAACACCCCACTGACTTCCTTCCCCTTTGTCAATCATGAACTGCCCATTTTCCCGAGGATTCCACATCCCCTAGCGTGGGTGCCCTCCCCCGTCAGCCACAGGGAAGGGCACGGCGTGCGCACAGTGGGAGGGGAGCCCTCTGCTCTCCCTGCCGGGGCGGCACTGGGTGGGGGGCTCACGGCCCAGCTCTTGCTGCAGCACCCACAGCCTGAGAGGGAGAGGAGCGGGTCACCAGGAGCCCCCTGGGCCGGGGGGGACGGGGCAGGCTGCGCTGGGGACGCTGCGAGCGGTGGGCCCAGGAGGAGCGCCGCAGGGTGGCCGAGAGGAGGAGACTGGGTACCCGGCCTGGGGATTTGCTCCCGGGCCCTGCTTGGGAGGAGGGGAAGGAAGCCCCCGAGAGGGGTCCCCGTCACGGCCAAGGACGTGTGCCCTGCTCCGTCCCTGTGCTGCCTCCCCCGGGGCACGGTGCCGTGTCCCTACAGCGTGGCCTCGCTCTGAGCTCCCGGCCTGAGCCTCCTCTGGCTGCCTGACCCACGACAGGCAGAGGACCACTCTAAGAGTCACCCCAACTCTCCTCTAGGGCAGCCCGGGAGAGGTTAGCTCTGGGAGTGTGAGTGGAGCACGAGCAGAAACAAAAAGACCTCGCAGCCAGTGCCGTGGGATGCGTCTTGTCCTTTATTGTCCATGGAGGGGGGTTCCACCGGCAGCCTGGCTGCAGCGTGTGCAGTGGGGGGCACGGGGCACGTGGGGGGCTGTGCGAGCACGGGACGGTGCAGACCTCCTCCGGCTCACCTGGCCCACGTGGCCACGGAGCAAGCCGGCTCAGCCGCCACGCTCCGCGGCGTGGGCTCTGTCTGCACGGGGATCCCGAGGCTCGCCTCGTGGGGCGTTCGGCACGGGAGCGCGCTCCTTACAAGTGAGCGGGCAGTGGGGTTTCCTGGAAGGCACCAGACTCTGCCTGGCATCGAGGGAAACGATGAGGCCCAAAGCAGCAGGACAGCATGGGGCCACGGCACACACTGCGTCTACACCCACGGCCATTAACACCCTGTCCCCGAGGGCACGGCCCGGCTGCGCTGGGCACTGCGGTGGGTCTCTGGAGGCGTGGTTCCTGGAGACCTCACCCCAGCAGCCTGCAGAGCACCCCTACCCTGGGCGGCCCCTGGCGCCTCGGCTGTCGGGCTGCCTCCCTGCTTCCGCAGCTCGGGCCCCCACCCCCGGCGGAGGGCCGCGTGGCGGTGGCCCGGCTGGTGTCCTGCGTCTCAGTGCCGGGAGTGCGGTGGACGCCGTGGACGCCAGCGTGGTCGGGATGGGAGCTCGGTGCGGCCGGGGTTCTGCCTCGGGACTTGGTGCGGGCGTCTGTCCTCCGCGGAACAGTCACCCCTTCCCGGCCCTCATTTGGTGGCGGGCCTGGGCGCAGACTGCTGGCTGGCGGCTCCGTCCCGCTCCAGCAGGATCAGCTCGGTTCTTGCCGTGGAGGTCACCATGGTCCCGGAGCCCTGCCTGGCGCCCGCGGCCTCTGCCAGCTCCCCTGCTCCTGTCTCTTCCGGGGAGAAGCTTTCTCGCGCGTCGTAGAAGGTACCTGCCTCCTCTTGGAGACTCTGCTCGGCCAGACTCACCTCCTCTTCCTCACTTTCGCTTTTCTTGGTAGGGGAGGAGGAGAACCCCAACTTGGGAAATCGGAACCAGCCCCCCTTCTCCTGTGAGGGAGGGGTCCGCGCCTCGGGCTGGGTCTGCACAGGAGCCGGTCTCTGGGCATCGGCCTGGGCATCGGCGCTGGTCTCGGAGGCCGAGGAAGAAAACCCGATGCTCGGGAGCCAAAACCGGAACAGACCAGAGGAGCTTATCCCTTCAGGTTTTCCTTTGGGAGCCTGGGCCGCCTCTGCCTCCTGGCCCTCCTCCGGCGGGAATTCGAGGATTTCCGCGGGCTCCTCGTCGGAACAGCTGTCTGCATGCCCGTGGCCCGAGTGAAGGTCAGATGAACACACTGGCGGTCCCGGCACGTCTACACTGGGACAGATCATTTCAAAAGGCTCTCCGGTGTCAGGCTGGAGGTCTCCAGAAACGGGGTCTGCTCCTGGGACGGGTTCCCGAGCCTCCCGAAGGCGCCCCCCCAGCCCGCACTCTGCGGTCACCAGGTGCACCTGAGCCCACGTGGGGGGTTCTGGGACCCTCCCCTTTAGCAAGGAAACCCCGTAGGAAGGTGTTTGGGTCTCCGACGCGGGGACCTCTGACTCCTGCACCATCTGGGTGGGAAAGGCCCCGGGCCCCGAGAGCTCGGCGTACCCGGCTGTCACCATGCTGTGCACGGCCACCTGGCGGCTGGCAGCCTCCGTGCCCTGAATGTGCACCCTGACCTTACAAACGGGGGCAGCTTCCGAGGAGAGGCCGAGGGCCACGGGGGCCTTCGGGAAGCTGCTGCCCCGCCCGCCAGGGCTTTGTTCCAGCAGGGCCGTGTCAGGACCGCTCTGCGGGCAGGACGACAACTCTGTCACGCTGGGCACGAAAACGTCAGCCTCCGAGCCGGGGGCCAGGAAGCTGAACCTGGGTACCTTTAACTTGGGGAACTGGACACGTAGCACAGAGTCTTCCCAGACTTGACCCACGTTGACCACGGAAACCTGGGACGGCACTTCCGTGCTGGAAGCCCTCAGTCTGAGAGGGCCCTCAGGCTGGGAAGGCGGCCCCTCTGCCCCCTGGGCCCCTCTGCCCAGGCCCTGGGCTGCTGCTCCAGGAAGAGGGGGCTCACCTGCTTCTCCTGGAGGGACACAGGGCTCTGCAAGCGCCGCATGCAGCTGGAGGGGCAGGGAGCCTGCGCCTGGCCGGACCCTGACCTCGGAAGCTGACAGCCCCTCAGCAGGGGCGTGAAGGTCAAGATTCCTCCGAAGAACGTCTGCGTAGGAGGAAGCTGGGCTGCCTGCAGCTGCTCCATCTGCACCAGCCTCGGGGGGCTGCAGGGACTTAGCAACGTCCCCCTCTGACGTAGGCGCACGGGCATCCGCACTCCGCACCTCAGCCGCGGCCTCTCCTTCCCCTGGCACACCGGCCGCCACGGGCGCGGGCCTCTGAGCCCCCAGCCCTGCAGAGCCCGCCCGCTCCTTGGGGGCGCGTCCGAAGCCGGGCAGGCGGAGCGAGGGCATCCTAAACCAGCTCTCCCTGGAGCCCGCCGGCGCTTCTGCCACGGCTGCATCCCGCCCTGGGCTCCCCACCGCCGGGGATGGCTGAAGGGGGTCTTCCGCCGAGGAGGCCGTCACGTCCCCACAGAGCTGGCTTGCTGAGCTGTCCCCAGGCCCGTGCTCTTGGGTGCTGTCCCTGAGGGACAGGCCGTGTTTGGGAAGAGGAAGGCGGCCTGTAGACAGGCTCCCCTCCATCGTGGCACCCCCAGGGCTGAGGTCAGGTTTGACAAAGCCCAAGCTAGGAACGGGGGCCTCTGGGAGGTGGAGGCTCACATCCGCCCCTTCTGGGGGACCTGCGGCTGCGCCAGCGCCCCCAATACCTCCCTCACCGCCGGCCGTGTCTGTGGGGCCGGCAAGGGCCAGGCCTGGGTCTCCCTGGGGCAGGCCGGCCCCCCATGTGGAAGCCTCCATTCCGGGAGGTGCGACCTTCAGCCGGGCAAGGGCTGGTGTCCTGACCGCTCCCACCTCCCCGTCCTTCCCGAGAGACGCGTCCGCACCAGCTTCTGCGGGGGTAACGGGACCGCCGGGCGGGCCGCCCAGAGCATCTGCAGCGACAGCCGGGCTGTGTCCAGGGTCTGCTTTGGACTCCACCCCCTTCTTCGGGGACCAGCTGAAGGAGGGGAGCTTGAGCCTCGGTGCTGTCATGGGCCTGCCTTGGCCCTTGCGCCCCGCACCTTCAGCTGGGGCCCCCTCTGGGGCCGCTGCCGATGTCCCCGCAGTGCCTGCCTGTCCCTCCGCCACCATGGACGCAGGGACACCTGCAGGGGGCAGATGACCGTCTGGCACTGGGAATGCCGTGGCTTCCTCCGCGGAGGAGGCCAGTCCCTGTGCAGCGAGCGGGGGGGACGTGGGGGGCGCACGCTCGGCAGCTCCAGGCTCCACCACTCCAGCGGCTGATGTTGGCAGTGACAGCCGGAACTTTGGTCGATGAAATTTAGGAAAAGTCACCCGGCCATAAGATTCGGGAAATACAGTGTCCGCGGGGCCCATGTGACCGTCAGGCTGGGACAGTAGAATGCTCTCACTGGAGAGGAGGTCGCCTGCACCTGCCGTGCTGGGAAGCTGAGAGTGCGCCTGGGACCCAGACGGGGTTTCACAAGGCAGCTCGGAGGGGACGGGGCCTCTGGGGACAGTCACCTGGTATTTTGTAAGTGTGACACCCTCACTGGTACTGAGGCAGGACGATTCCCCATGGGGACCACTGAGCCAGCCCAGCCTGGACACCTGCAGGGAAGTCTCCACGGAAGCCGCAGGCGTCCCCTGGGGCCCCCCATGTCCTGACTCTAAGGGGGACGCTGAGGCCCTCACAGGCAAAGGGACCTCAGTTTCCTCTGCAGAAGCTACAAAGCCTTTAGCTGCTTTCCCTGGTGGAGAGAAGACTTTGGGCAATTTAAAATGGGATTTTTTGCTTTTGCTTTTTTCTCCATCTTTTCCAACTGACAAGGCGACATCACCTTCCAAATGGAGAGCATGCTGATCACCACCAGAGACAATTGGATCTCTGAGGCCTGAGGAGAGCGAAATATGGGTATCTTTATCATGTGTGTCAAGCTCTGGAGAGATCAGGGAAGTCTTACTGGGGGAGGTTCGAGAGGAGGAAATGCTGATTTTAGGAAATTTAAACTTGGTCGCTTTGGAAAACACTTCAACCTCCCCAGAGGATGAATCCAGCTTGGCCCCGGGCACCTGGGCGTCCACCTCCACACTGGGCAGGGACACCTCCACGTCGGGGGCGCTCACCTCCCCTTTGGCACCCTTCAGGTCCACATTGGGCCCCTTGATGTCCACCTGGGGGGCCTTCAAGTCCACTTTGGGCATTTCGATGCTGGGCATCTGCACCTTGGGCAGGTGCCCTTTGAGTCCGCCTGTGGCCGAGGGTTCCTGGAGCTCCCCCTCGGGCACTTGCCCCTCAGGGAGCTTCAGGCTCACCGAGGCTGTCTTGACGTCTAGGTCGGCAGATGGCAGCTCAATGGTCACATCACTGGTCTTGACGTCGGCCTGGATAGAGGGCATGGAAACCTCAGCCTGTACTTTGGGCAGGGACGCGTCCACAGAGGCTTCCAAGGACTTGCTTGACCCCAATGTGCCGAAGGACGGCATCTTGAACTTGGGCATCTTGAACTTGCTGTCTCTGGCGGCCACCTCCTTGTCTCCCAGGGACAGGTCAGCCTCCACCTTGGCTTTGGGCACCTGTGCGTCCACCTCCACGCTGGGCAGGGACACCTCCACGTCGGGGGCGCTCACCTCCCCTTTGGTGCCCTTCAGGTCCACTTTTGGCCCCTTGATGTCCACCTGGGGGACCTTGATGTCCACCTGCGGGGCCTTGATGTCCACCTTGGGCATCTTGAGGCTCGGCATCTGCACTTTGGGCAGCTGGCCTTTGATCTTGACCCCTTCTGCTTTGCCCTTCAGCCCGGACACAGCCACCTCTCCCTCGGGGAGGGACACCTCCAGCTCTCCCCCAGGGAGGTCGATATCAGCAGTGGGCACTTGGACGGCACCCTCTGGGGCTCGCACCTCCCCTCCCAGGGAGGGCAGTGTGGCCTCGGCTCCGACCTTGGGCACCAACACGTCCACGGATGTTCCCAAATCCTTGCTTGGAGCCGACGCACCGAAGGACGGCATCTTGAACTTGGGCATCTTGAACTTGCTGTCTCTGGAGGCCACCTCCTTGTCTCCCAGGGACAGGTCAGCCTCCACCTTTGCGCCGGGCACCTGGTTGTCCACCTCCAAAGCGGGTAGGGACACCTCCACGTCGGGGGTGCTCACCTCCCCTTTGGCGCCCTTCAGGTCCAGCTTGGGCCCCTTGATGTCCACCTGGGGGGCCTTCAAGTCCACTTTGGGCATTTTGATGCTGGGCATCTGCACCTTGGGCAGGTGCCCTTTGAGTCTGCCTGCAGCTGACGGTTCCTGGAGCTCCCCCTCGGGCACTTGACCCTCAGGCAGCTTCTGGCCCACTGAGGCAGTCTTAACCTCTAGGTCGGCAGATGGCAGCTCAATGGCCATGTCACCTGTCTTGACGTCGGTCTGGATAGAGGGCATGGAAATCTCAGCCTGTACCTTGGGCAGGGACGCGTCCACAGAGGCTTCCAAGGACTTGCTTGACCCCAATGTGCCGAAGGACGGCATCTTGAACATCGGCATCTTGAACTTGCTGTCTCTGGAGGCCACCTCCTTGTCTCCCGGGACGTCAATATCAGCAGTGGGCAATTGGACGGCACCCTCTGGGGCTTGCATATCACCTCCCAGGGAGGGCAGTGTGGCCTCGGCTCCGACCTTGGGCAGGGACACGTCCACGGATGTTCCCAAATCCTTGCTCGGCGCCGACGCACCAAAGGACGGCATCTTGAACTTGGTGTCTCTGGAGGCCACCTCCTTGTCTCCCAGGGACAGGTCAGCCTCCAATTTGGCACCGGGCACCTGGGCGTCCACCTCCACGCTGGGCAGGGACACCTCCACATCGGGGGCGCTCACCTCCCCTTTGGCACCTTTCAGGTCCAGTTTGGGCCCCTTGATGTCCACCTGGGGGGCCCTGATGTCCATCTGCGGGGCCTTGATGTCCACCTTGGGCATCTTGAGGCTCGGCATCTGCACTTTGGGCACCTGGCCCTTGATCTTGACCCCTTCTGCTTTGCCCTTCAGCCCGGACACAGCCACCTCTCCCTCGGGGAGGGACACCTCCAGCTCTCCCTCACGGTGGTCGATATCAGCAGTGGGCACTTGGACGGCACCCTCTGGAGCTCGCACCTCCCCTCCCAGGGAGGGCAGTGTGGCCTCGGCTCCGACCTTGGGCACCGACACGTCCACGGATGTTCCCAAATCTTTGCTTGGCACTGACGTGCCGAAGGACGGCATCTTGAACTTGGGCATCTTGAACTTGCTGTCTCTGGTAGCCACCTCCTTGTCTCCCAGGGACAGGTCAGCCTCCACCTTGGCTTTGGGCACCTGTGCGTCCACCTCCACGCTGGGCAGGGACACCTCCACGTCGGGGGCGCTCACCTCCCCTTTGGCGCCTTTCAGGTCTAGTTTTGGCCCCTTGATGTCCACTTGGGAGGCCTTGATGTCCACCTGGGGGGCCTTGATGTCCACCTTGGGCATCTTCAGGCTTGGCATCTGCACTTCGGGCAGCTGGCCCTTGATCTTGACCCCTTCTGCTTTGCCCTTCAGCCCGGACACAGCCACCTCTCCCTCGGGGAGGGACACCTGCAGCTCTCCCCCAGGGAGGTCGATATCAGCAGTGGGCACTTGGACGGCACCCTCTGGGGCTTGCACCTCCCCACCCAAGGAGGGCAGTGTGGCCTCGGCTCCGACCTTGGGCACCAACACGTCCACGGATGTTCCCAAATCTTTGCTTGGCGCCGATGCGCTGAAGGACGGAATCTTGAACTTGGGCATCTTGAACTTGCTGTCTCTGGCGGCCACCTCCTTGTCTCCCAGGGTCAGGTCAGCCTCCACCTTGGCTTTGGGCACCTGTGTTTCCACCTCCACGCTGGGCAGGGACACCTCCACGTCGGGGGCGCTCACCTCCCCTTTGGCACCTTTCAGGTCCAGTTTTGGCCCCTTGATGTCCACCTGGGGGGCCTTGATGTCCACCGTGGGCATCTTCAGGCTGGGAATCTGCACTTTGGGCAGCTGACCCTTGATCTTGACCCCTTCTGCTTTGCCCTTCAGCCCGGACACAGCCACCTCTCCCTCGGGGAGGGACACCTCCAGCTCTCCCCCAGGGAGGTCGATATCAGCAGTGGGCACTTGGACGGCACCCTCTGGGGCTCGCACTTCCCCTCCCAGGGAGGGCAGTGTGGCCTCGGCTCCGACCTTGGGCACCAACACGTCCACGGCTGTTCCCAAATCCTTACTTGGAGCCGACACACCGAAGGACGGCATCTTGAACTTGGGCATCTTGAACTTGCTGTCTCTGGAGGCCACCTCCTTCTCTCCCAGGGACAGTTCAGCCTCCACCTTGGCGTCGGGAACCTGGGCATCCATCTCCACGCTGGGCAGGGACACCACCATGTCGGGGGTGCTCACCTCCCCTTTGGTGCCCTTCAGGTCCAGTTTCGGCCCCTTGATGTCCACCTGGGGGGCCTTGATGTCCACCTGCGGGGCCTTGATGTCCACCTTGGGCATCTTGAGGCTCGGCATCTGCACTTTGGGCAGCTGGCCTTTGATCTTGACCCCTTCTGCTTTGCCCTTCAGCCCGGACACAGCCACCTCTCCCTCGGGGAGGGACACCTCCAGCTCTCCCCCAGGGAGGTCGATATCAGCAGTGGGCACTTGGACGGCACCCTCTGGGGCTCGCACCTCCCCTCCCAGGGAGGGCAGTGTGGCCTCGGCTCCGACCTTGGGCACCAACACGTCCACGGATGTTCCCAAATCCTTGCTTGGAGCCGATACACCGAAGGACGGCATCTTGAACTTGGGCATCTTGAACTTGCTGTCTCTGGCGGCCACCTCCTTGTCTCCCAGGGACAGGTCAGCCTCCACCTTTGCGCCGGGCACCTGGGCATCCACCTCCACGCTGGGCAGGGACACCTCCACGTCGGGGGCGCTCACCTCCCCTTTGGCACTCTTCAGGTCCACATTGGGCCCCTTGATGTCCACCTGGGGGGCCTTCAAGTCCACTTTGGGCATTTTGATGCTGGGCATCTGCACCTTGGGCAGGTGCCCTTTGAGTCCGCCTGTGGCCGAGGGTTCCTGGAGCTCCCCCTCGGGCACTTGCCCCTCAGGGAGCTTCAGGCCCACCGAGGCAGTCTTGACATCTAGGTCGGCAGATGGAAGCTCAATGGTCATGTCACTGGTCTTGACGTCGACCTGGATAGAGGGCATGGAAATCTCAGCCTGTACTTCGGGCAGGGACGCGTCCACAGAGGCTTCCAAGGACTTGCTTGGTGCCGACGTGCCGAAGGACGGCATCTTGAACTTGGGCATCTTGAACTTGCTGTCCCTGGCGGCCACCTCCTTGTGTCCCAGGGACAGGTCAGCCTCCACCTTGGCATCAGGAACCTGGGCGTCCACCTCCACGCTGGACAGGGACACCTCCACGTCGGGGGCGCTTGCCTCCCCTTTGGCGCCTTTCAGGTCTAGTTTGGGCCCCTTGATGTCCACCTGGGGGGCCTTGATGTCCACCGTGGGCATCTTCAGGCTGGGAATCTGCACTTTGGGCAGCTGACCCTTGATCTTGACCCCTTCTGCTTTGCCCTTCAGCCCGGACACAGCCACCTCTCCCTCGGGGAGGGACACCTGCAGCTCTCCCCCAGGGAGGTCGATATCAGCAGTGGGCACTTGGACGGCACCCTCTGGGGCTCGCACTTCCCCTCCCAGGGAGGGCAGTGTGGCCTCGGCTCCGACCTTGGGCACCAACACGTCCACGGATGTTCCCAAATCTTTGCTTGGAGCCGACGCACCGAAGGACGGCATCTTGAACTTGGGCATCTTGAACTTGCTGTCTCTGGAGGCCACCTCCTTGTCTCCCAGGGACAGGTCAGCCTCCACATTTGCCCTGGGCACCTGGGCGTCCACCTCCACGCTGGGCAGGGACACCACCATGTCGGGGGCGCTCACCTCCCCTTTGGCACCCTTCAGGTCCACATTGGGCCCCTTGATGTCCACCTGGGGGGCCTTCAAGTCCACTTTGGGCATTTTGATGCTGGGCATCTGCACCTTGGGCAGGTGCCCTTTGAGTCCGCCTGTGGCCGAGGGTTCCTGGAGCTCCCCCTCGGGCACTTGCCCCTCAGGGAGCTTCAGGCCCACCGAGGCAGTCTTGACATCTAGGTCGGCAGATGGCAGTTCAATGGTCACATCACTGGTCTTGACGTCGACCTGGATAGAGGGCATGGAAACCTCAGCCTGTACTTCGGGCAGGGACGCGTCCACAGAGGCTTCCAAGGACTTGCTTGGTGCCGACGTGCCGAAGGACGGCATCTTGAACTTGGGCATCTTGAACTTGCTGTCTCTGGCAGCCACCTCCTTGTGTCCCAGGGACAGGTCAGCCTCCACCTTGGCGCCGAGAACCTGGGCGTCCACCTCCACCTTGGGAAGAGACACCTCCACGTCAGGGGTGCTCACCTCCCTTTTGGTGCCTTTCAGGTCCTGTTTGGGCCCCTTGATGTCCACCTGGGGGACCTTGATGTCCACTTGGGGGGCCTTGATGTCCACCTGGGGGACCTTGATGTCCACTTGGGGGGCCTTGATGTCCACCGTGGGCATCTTGAGGCTGGGCATTGGCACTTTGGGCAGCTGACCCTTGATCTTGAACCCTTCTGCTTTGCCCTTCAGCCCGGACACAGCCACCTCTCCCTCAGGGAGGGACACCTCCAGCTCTCCCCCAGGGAGGTCGATATCAGCAGTGGGCACTTGGACGGCACCCTCTGGGGCTCGCACCTCCCCTCCCAGGGAGGGCAGTG
Organism: Halichoerus grypus; assembly: GCF_964656455.1. Classification (NCBI taxonomy): domain Eukaryota; kingdom Metazoa; phylum Chordata; class Mammalia; order Carnivora; family Phocidae; genus Halichoerus; species Halichoerus grypus. The sequence goes on from NC_135719.1 coordinate 150,749,626, forward strand.
TGGCCTCGGCTCCGACCTTGGGCACCGACACGTCCACGGATGTTCCCAAATCTTTGCTTGGCACTGACGTGCCGAAGGACGGCATCTTGAACTTGGGCATCTTAAACTTGCTGTCTCTGGTAGCCACCTCCTTGTCTCCCAGGGACAGGTCAGCCTCCACCTTTGCCCCGGGCACCTGGGCGTCCACCTCCACGCTGGGCAGGGACACCTCTACGTCGGGGGCGCTCACCTCCCCTTTGGCACCCTTCAGGTCCAGTTTGGGCCCCTTGATGTCCACCTGGGGGGCCTTCAAGTCCACTTTGGGCATTTTGATGCTGGGCATCAGCAACTTGGGCAGGTGCCCTTTGAGTCTGCCTCTGTCTGAGGGTTCCTGGAGTTCCCCCTCGGGCACTTGCCCCTCAGGGAGCTTCAGGCCCACCGAGGCTGTCTTGACGTCTAGGTCGGCAGATGGCAGCTCAATGGTCATGTCACTGGTCTTGACGTCGACCTGGATAGAGGGCATGGAAACCTCAGCCTGTACTTCGGGCAGGGACGCGTCCACAGAGGCTTCCAAGGACTTGCTTGGCACGGACGCGCTGAAGGACGGCATCTTGAACTTGGGCATCTTGAACTTGCTGTCTCTGGTGGCCACCTCCTTGTCTCCCAGGGACAGGTCAGCCTCCACCTTGGCATCAGGAACCTGGGCGTCCACCTCCACGCTGGGCAGGGACACCTCCACGTCGGGGGCGCTTGCCTCCCCTTTGGCGCCTTTCAGGTCTAGTTTTGGCCCCTTGATGTCCACCTGGGGGACCTTGATGTCCACTTGGGGGGCCTTGATGTCCACCGTGGGCATCTTGAGACCGGGCATCTGCACTTTGGGCATCTGACCCTTGATCTTGACCCCTTCTGCTTTGCCCTTCAGCCCGGACACAGCCACCTCTCCCTCGGGGAGGGACACCTCCAGCTCTCCCCCAGGGAGGTCGATATCAGCAGTGGGCACTTGGACGGCACCCTCTGGGGCTCGCACCTCCCCTCCCAGGGAGGGCAGTGTGGCCTCGGCTCCGACCTTGACCACGAACACGTCCACAGATGTTCCCAAATCTTTGCTTGGCACCGATGTGCTGAAGGACGGCATCTTGAACTTGGGCATCTTGAACTTGCTGTCTCTGGAGGCCACCTCCTTGTCTCCCAGGGACAGGTCAGCCTCCACATTTGCGCCGGGCACCTGGGCGTCCACCTCCACGCTGGGCAGGGACACCACCATGTCGGGGGCGCTCACCTCCCCTTTGGCGCCCTTCAGGTCCACATTGGGCCCCTTGATGTCCACCTGGGGGGCCTTCAAGTCCACTTTGGGCATTTTGATGCTGGGCATCTGCACCTTGGGCAGGTGCCCTTTGAGTCCGCCTGTGGCCGAGGGTTCCTGGAGCTCCCCCTCGGGCACTTGCCCCTCAGGGAGCTTCAGGCTCACCGAGGCTGTCTTGACGTCTAGGTCGGCAGATGGCAGCTCAATGGTCACATCACTGGTCTTGACGTCGACCTGGATAGAGGGCATGGAAACCTCAGCCTGTACTTCGGGCAGGGACGCGTCCACAGAGGCTTCCAAGGACTTGCTTGGTGCCGACGTGCCGAAGGACGGCATCTTGAACTTGGGCATCTTGAACTTGCTGTCTCTGGCAGCCACCTCCTTGTGTCCCAGGGACAGGTCAGCCTCCACCTTGGCGCCGAGAACCTGGGCGTCCACCTCCACCTTGGGAAGAGACACCTCCACGTCAGGGGTGCTCACCTCCCTTTTGGTGGCTTTCAGGTCCTGTTTGGGCCCCTTGATGTCCACCTGGGGGGCCTTGATGTCCACCTGGGGGGCCTTGATATCCACTTGGGGGGCCTTGATGTCCACTGTGGGCATCTTCAGGCTCGGCATCTGCACTTTGGGCAGCTGACCCTTGATCTTGACCCCTTCTGCTTTGCCCTTCAGCCCGGACACAGCCACCTCTCCCTCGGGGAGGGACACCTCCAGCTCTCCCCCAAGGTGGTCGATATCAGCAGTGGGCACTTGGACGGCACCCTCTGGGGCTCGCACCTCCCCTCCCAGGGAGGGCAGTGTGGCCTCGGCTCCGACCTTGGGCACCGACACGTCCACGGATGTTCCCAAATCTTTGCTTGGCACTGACGTGCCGAAGGACGGCATCTTGAACTTGGGCATCTTAAACTTGCTGTCTCTGGTAGCCACCTCCTTGTCTCCCAGGGACAGGTCAGCCTCCACCTTTGCCCCGGGCACCTGGGCGTCCACCTCCACGTTGGGCAGGGACACCTCCACGTCGGGGGCGCTCACCTCCCCTTTGGCGCCTTTCAGGTCTAGTTTGGGCCCCTTGATGTCCACCTGGGGGACCTTGATGTCCACTTGGGGGGCCTTGATGTCCACCGTGGGCATCTTGAGGCTGGGCATTGGCACTTTGGGCAGCTGACCCTTGATCTTGAACCCTTCTGCTTTGCCCTTCAGCCCGGACACAGCCACCTCTCCCTCAGGGAGGGACACCTCCAGCTCTCCCCCAGGGAGGTCGATATCAGCAGTGGGCACTTGGACGGCACCCTCTGGGGCTCGCACCTCCCCACCCACGGAGGGCAGTGTGGCCTCGGCTCCGACCTTGGGCACCGACACGTCCACGGATGTTCCCAAATCTTTGCTTGGCACTGACGTGCCGAAGGACGGCATCTTGAACTTGGGCATCTTGAACTTGCTGTCTCTGGCAACCACCTCCTTGTCTCCTAGGGACAGGTCAGCCTCCACCTTGGCGCTGGGCACCTGGGCATCCACCTCCATGGCAGGTAGGGACACCTCTACGTCGGGGGCGCTCACTTCCCCTTTGGCACCCTTCAGGTCCAGTTTTGGCCCCTTGATGTCCACCTGGGGGGCCTTCAAGTCCACTTTGGGCATTTTGATGCTGGGCATCAGCAACTTGGGCAGGTGCCCTTTGAGTCTGCCTCTGTCTGAGGGTTCCTGGAGTTCCCCCTCGGGCACTTGCCCCTCAGGGAGCTTCAGGCCCACCGAGGCAGTCTTGACGTCTAGGTCGGCAGATGGCAGCTCAATGGTCACATCACTGGTCTTGACGTCGGCCTGGATAGAGGGCATGGAAATCTCAGCCTGTACTTCGGGCAGGGACGCGTCCACAGAGGCTTCCAAGGACTTGCTTGGCACGGACGCGCTGAAGGACGGCATCTTGAACTTGGGCATCTTGAACTTGCTGTCTCTGGTGACCACCTCCTTCTCTCCCAGGGACAGGTCAGCCTCCACCTTGGCATCGGGAACCTGGGCGTCCACCTCCACGCTGGACAGGGACACCTCCACGTCGGGGGCGCTTGCCTCCCCTTTGGCGCCTTTCAGGTCTAGTTTGGGCCCCTTGATGTCCACCTGGGGGACCTTGATGTCCACTTGGGGGGCCTTGATGTCCACCGTGGGCATCTTGAGACCGGGCATCTGCACTTTGGGCATCTGACCCTTGATCTTGACCCCTTCTGCTTTGCCCTTCAGCCCGGACACAGCCACCTCTCCCTCGGGGAGGGACACCTGCAGCTCTCCCCCAGGGAGGTCGATATCAGCAGTGGGCACTTGGACGGCACCCTCTGGGGCTCGCACCTCCCCACCCACGGAGGGCAGTGTGGCCTCGGCTCCGACCTTGGGCACCAACACGTCCACGGATGTTCCCAAATCCTTGCTTGGAGCCGACGCACCGAAGGACGGCATCTTGAACTTGGGCATCTTGAACTTGCTGTCTCTGGAGGCCACCTCCTTGTCTCCCAGGGACAGTTCAACCTCCACCTTGGCGTCGGGAACCTGGGCATCCATCTCCACGCTGGGCAGGGACACCACCATGTCGGGGGTGCTCACCTCCCCTTTGGCACCTTTCAGGTCCAGTTTCAGCCCCTTGATGTCCACCTGGGCGGCCTTAAAGTCCACCTGGGGGGCCTTGATGTCCACCTTGGGCATCTTGAGGCTCGGCATCTGCACTTTGGGCAGCTGGCCTTTGATCTTGACCCCTTCTGCTTTGCCCTTCAGCCCGGACACAGCCACCACTCCCTCGGGGAGGGACACCTCCAGCTCTCCCCCAGGGAGGTCGATATCAGCAGTGGGCACTTGGACGGCACCCTCTGGGGCTCGCACCTCCCCTCCCAGGGAGGGCAGTGTGGCCTCGGCTCCGACCTTGGGCACCAACACGTCCACGGATGTTCCCAAATCCTTGCTTGGTGCCGATACGCCGAAGGACGGCATCTTGAACTTGGGCATCTTGAACTTGCTGTCTCTGGAGGCCACCTCCTTGTCTCCCAGGGACAGGTCAGCCTCCACCTTTGCGCCGGGCACCTGGGCATCCACCTCCACGCTGGGCAGGGACACCTCCACGTCGGGGGCGCTCACCTCCCCTTTGGCACCCTTCAGGTCCACATTGGGCCCCTTGATGTCCACCTGGGGGGCCTTCAAGTCCACTTTGGGCATTTTGATGCTGGGCATCTGCACCTTGGGCAGGTGCCCTTTGAGTCCGCATGTGGCCGAGGGTTCCTGGAGCTCCCCCTCGGGCACTTGCCCCTCAGGGAGCTTCAGGCTCACTGAGGCAGTCTTGACGTCTAGGTCGGCAGATGGAAGCTCAATGGTCATGTCACTGGTCTTGACGTCGGCCTGGATAGAGGGCATGGAAACCTCAGCCTGTACTTCGGGCAGGGACGCGTCCACAGAGGCTTCCAAGGACTTGCTTGGTGCCGACGTGCCGAAGGACGGCATCTTGAACTTGGGCATCTTGAACTTGCTGTCCCTGGCGGCCACCTCCTTGTGTCCCAGGGACAGGTCAGCCTCCACCTTGGCATCGGGAACCTGGGCGTCCACCTCCATGCTGGGAAGGGACACCTCCATGTCGGGGGCGCTCACCTCCCCTTTGGTGCCCTTTAGGTCCAGTTTGGGCCCCTTGATGTCCACTTGGGGGGCCTTGATGTCCACCGTGGGCATCTTGAGACTGGGCATCTGTACTTTGGGCAGCTGACCCTTGATCTTGACCCCTTCTGCTTTGCCCTTCAGCCCGGACACAGCCACCTCTCCCTCGGGGAGGGACACCTCCAGCTCTCCCCCAGGGAGGTCGATATCAGCAGTGGGCACTTGGACGGCACCCTCTGGGGCTCGCACCTCCCCTCCCAGGGAAGGCAGTGTGGCCTCGGCTCCGACCTTGGGCACCGACACGTCCACGGATGTTCCCAAATCTTTGCTTGGAGCCGACGCGCCAAAGGACGGCATCTTGAACTTGGGCATCTTGAACTTGCTGTCTCTGGCGGCCACTTCCTTGTCTCCCAGGGACAGGTCCCCTTCCAGTCTTTGTTCCTCTGCTGTAGTTGGCTGTCCCCCTCTTGGGTCTCGTGTTTCTTCTTTCTCTTCTCCTAGTATTTCCTTGTCTTCCGTATGTAGTACTTTCACTTTCACGGTGCTTCCTATTTCTTGGTCCAGGTCCAGGATGGGTTTTTCCCCGGCTGCTCTCACGTCCTTTCTGGGTGACCATCCGAAGGAGGGAATGTTGAACCTGAGCACTGTCCTCCTCTCCTCCCTCCCTCCTTTGTCCTTGTCCCCATCCTTCTTTTCTCTTTCCCTGTGACCTTCCTCAGGTCCCCCTGCTCCTCCTTCTTCCCGTTCTGGCAGGTGCACTTTGGGCTTCCTGGGTGCTGCCAGCTGAGGTCCTGGTGCCCCCTCCGCCGCGGGGTGGGTCTCCTCTGCCGTGGTCCCTCCCAGCCCGTCCCCCTGGGCCAGCGGTGCTGTACCTGCTTCTGTGTCTTGATTTCTTTCTTTGGAAAGTTTAAACATGGGTGTTTTTAAACTGGGTATTTGGATTTGGAATTCTGGTTGGCCGCCCTGTGCGTCTCCTTTGCCTTGCAGAGCTGATCTGGCAATCCCAGTTTCCATGCCCTGAGCCACCTCTCTGAGGCCCTCCCCACCTTGTGGGGCTGAGCTCACCCCAGGCTTCCCCTCTGACACAGCATCCTCTGCGTCCTTCGTGTCCTTTGTTTGTTTTCGGCGCCTAGACGCCACGCTGGCCCCTTCCCCCAGGGCTCCCTGGCTGGGGGCTCCAGGCTCTATGGGTGTCCCCGCTGGTACCTCTGCCGTCCTGTCCTCTCCCCTGCTTTGCACGGTGGCCTCGGTGGCCTCTCGTCTGTCCTCCCAGGATCCGGCCTCCTCTACAACCCCGGCCTGGAGTGCTCCACCTTGGACCCCTCTGCTTGGTCGCCCCTCCAGCGTCGGACCCTTCCCTGAGCCCATCCTGAACCTCAGGTTCAGGAACCTCCTCTTCCGCTGGCCGTCTGGTCCTGCCTTCTGCTCCTGATCCTCTGCTGGGAGCTGGGCCTCCGTGTCTGTGCTTGTGGGGGACACGTCAGGTGCATCTCCCCGCCCGTAGGCCCCTGAGGAGCTGTGTGACCTCCGCGGTCCCGGCATGTGCTTGCTCGTTATTGACTGGAATTTGGGCCAGGACAGCCTCTCTTTTTGGGGCCGCCTGCATCTCCCCTCCCTGGGCTTGGCGAGCAGTCTCTCCTGGTCTCCGCCCCCTTCCAGGGTCTGTGTGGGGGTCTCTGTGGAGCCATCAGCCACATCTTTGTCCTGAAACACAAGGAGAGTGAACTTGCAGCTGCTGGTACGAGGCACTCAGGAGAGGGTGGGGTGGGAGCCCCTCCTCAGCCTCAGCCCCGGGGTTTGGGGGGAGGTCAGTGGGGCCCAGCCTCACTGGCTGTGGTGCATCACCTGCTTCTCACTGCCCTTCGGGCCATGCTGAGCCCCCCTGGCGACCCCTTCCTCGTCCTCTGTGGCAGGACGTTTCCGTTTGACTTGGAACTGCACTTTGTAAGGCTCTGAGTACTGAAGAATTTTGAGAGCGTCTTCATATTTAATGTTGTCAAAGAATATGGTTGCGCTGAGCAGCTGATCCCCTAGACAAAGACAGAGCGGGCCCTTGGCCTTAGTTGCCCCAGTCCCGCCATGGCTCGGAGAGATGCATCTACCGGGGCCCCGGGAGCCCAGCCCCACCCTCCACGGAGCCCTGCGTGGGAAGGAGGCCACCCCGTGGCACTGGTGGGAACACCTAGCACAGCCGGCGGCCCCAGCCTGGAGGTGGCTGAGCAGTCTCAGCAGGGGCATCCTGAGCGCCGGGTGAGGCCCGTTTTCCTCCAGGTCCCTCCCGTCCTGATGGGGACCATGGGGACCCCAGGGAGGGGGCGGTCATGGCACCTTCTCTCAGGCTGAAGAGCTTGGCAGCTGACGAGTCCTTCAGGACTTGTTTCACAAAAATCCCCTGGTCCCCACCACCTGTGACACTATAGCCGCTGGCTCCAGCTTCCGCCTCGGTCATCAGCGTCACCTCTGTCGCCTCCTGCATGGACCGGAGCAGAAGCACATCAGGGCCGTGGTGCGCTTCTGCCTATGGCGCCGTGGGCATCCGTGCTGGGGGCCTACCCCCCCTGAGCACGGGGAGCCCAGAGTCCTGCCCCTCACCCAGGAGACAGGGGGCAGCATAGGAGGCCCCAACCAGGGCCTGGGCTGTCATGTCCAGGCCTTGGAGAGAGCCAGCTGCAAGCCACCTGCCGCAGGAGCGACCTCCTCCTGTCCCCCCAACCTGCCAGCCCTCGGGAGCAGCTGGTTGGCCCAGCGGGCTCAGTGAGCAGACAGGAGGGGCTTCTGCTCGCAGGGTGGCCAAGCCTTGTGCATCCCTCACGCCCCAGTGGCACGCCAGGCGGTGGGGGTTTGGGCGGGGGAGGGTCAGGGGTGCCAAGGATCACACAGCAAGCGGGTCGGCCAGCCCGACTCAGAGGCTTTGGGCCCGGCCGAGCTGTGGGACCGCAGAGCCGCGGATGACAGGACAGGCTGCCCGGGGCCGTGCACCTCCTCACTGGGCACCCCCGAAGCCAGCACCCTCCGTGGTTTGTGTATGAGGCAGGCAGCAGCTGCATCCACTGCAGACTGAGGTCTGCGTGCCTCGGTCTCCTGGCCACGTGGGGCTCTTCCTCGGACGTCTCAGGGGAAGCCCGGACCAGCCTCTGGAGGCCCCGCCTCCAGACCAGGCCCGACGAGGGTGACAAGCAGGCCCTTCCCTGGTCTCCTCGCCCCTCTCCTTGCTCCGACCCAGCCGCGCCTCCCGCCCAGCTGGGGTCTTCGCAGGGAGCCCACCTCCCTGACCCTCAGGCACCACCACACCCACCTGCGGATGACTCATCCTGGAGAATGTCCGGGAGTCCCCTGATTCTCGCTTCCACCAGGATCTCCGTCCCCCAGAGCCCGAGGAAGCCCGCCGCCTCGGTGTGTCCTCCTGCAGCCACAGAGGCTGGAGGTCACGCACCTGCCCCCACCCCGGGCACAGGAGGGACTCAGGAGACCGGAGGCCCCACAGCAGTGCTGCGTGCCGAGGGAGCTGATCTCATGGCTGGGGTGGTTGGGCGGGGGGTGCGGCGGTGACTCTTGGCCCTGGTGCTTCCTGACAGGGCCCAGCCCCCAGGCCCCAGCACCCACACCCAGGGCAGACCCCCCAGGAACTGGGGTTTTGTGGGCAGGGTAAGAAGGAAACAGAGCAAGAACAAGTCTTTTAGGAAATACACCTGCTCCCATGCCCGCCCCCTAGGCCCGTCCAGAGACAGCCCGTGTATGCCCACATCGAGCACGGGCTCTCTTTCCCACACGCGCACACGCATGCACAATCTCATCTCCGTCTTGGCCCACTGAAGGGAGGGGTCCTGGGGGACGGAGGGGTCAGAGAGGAAGGCGCAATGGGTAGAAGTGTGGCCCGGTGGGCAGCAGGGCAGGGCTGCGTGGCTGCACAAACGGGTGGGAGCTGCCCACACAGGGTGATGAAGGAGACATGCTCACACCTGCACTTCCCCTCAGCCCGTGGTCTCTGTCCCGCAGGCTTACCGGGAGTTCGGAACCAGCACCCTCCGCAGCGTGTTCATACACAGGGGAGGAACCCTGTGGCCGTGGCCGAATGATCTCGTCCACGGGCCCTTCAGTCACCTGGCAGGAGAGAAAAGTCAGGTAGCCCTCAGCCACCTGGGCTCTGCGCAGGCCCAGGAAAGGCTGGGGGCTGTGTGAGGGGGGCATGCATCCTCCAGGGGCCTCGCTTACAGAGTGGTCCTCTTCTGTGTCTGCGTCCGGCTCCTCAGGCTGCAGCTGCCGGCCAGACACTGCAAAGAGAGAGGCTGAGTCAGCGGGGCCGTGCAGGCGGGGAGACCAGACGGCGGACCCAGGGGGCCGGGCCCAGGCGAAGTCCGTCCGTGCACCGTGCTGGTGCGCGCGTCACCCCATCCCGGACACTGGGTCTGGGAGCATACGCAGGGGTGGGCAGGTGGTGCCATCAGGTCAGCTAGCGGTGAGCCCGCACAGGGGACTCAGGCGAAGTAGCCTTCACAGATTCAGTCCCAGGAAGTCACCAAACAGACACACAGAGACACAACAATCCAGCCCCGAGGGGGCCAGAACCCAGAGTTGCTGCAGTGTCCAGCACTCAGCCAGAAGTGACATGACACGCAGAGAAAGAAGAGCGTCTGATCCATACCAGGGAACAAAGCAACTCGCGGAAGCTCTCTGAACGTCCAGAGGTGGGACTGAGCACTGACTTCAAAGCAACAACTATAGATGGAAAATGCCATGGCTCAGCAGCGAAGGGAGGCTGTCCTAGAGAAACAGAGATTGTCAAAAGGCTACATGGAAAGTCTAGAGTTGAAAATGTACTACAGGGACTCAGTAGCAGAACTGACATGCCAGGAGAAAGCATCGAAAAAACTTGTAAATTAATAGAAATTGGCCAATTCAGAGAACAGAGGAAAAAAGATTCAAGAAAGTGGCGGTGCCCACGAGATGTGCGAGAGCACATTCAGCCCAGCAGCCTGTAAGCTGCCCGAGTCTCAGAAGGAGAGAGAGAGAGAGAGGGAGGGAGGGAGAGAGGGAGGAGAAAGGCCGCCGGGAGCTACCTGCAGACCCGCGAGGCTCGGCCATCACAGCGGGATAAACACACAGAGGTCCGGACCCAACACATCACAGCCCAGACGATGAAGAGAGGGGAAGATTCTGAAAGCAACAAGACAAACAGGAGCTGCACAGTGAGGGCGGGGACCACACAGTCAGCACCCGGCGCCCTGGGAGCTGGGCGTGCGGTGGAAGGGCACACTCGCGGGGCTGAAGGGAAGACGTCGGGAAGCTAGACCTCCAGGCCTAGCAAACCGTGCCGCACAAATAAAGGCAAACGGAGGCATCTGCCAATGAGCCAAGACTGGGAGAATCCACTGCGGGCGCGTCTGTCTCCCCAGCAGTGCTGAAGAAAAGGCATGGCCGCGGGACGCTATCTCAGGTCCGCAGGGAGGAACGGGGAGTGCGGAAAACGCTACATCGGCGGGCGAGCACGAGAGAATATAAATATACCTTTTCCCTCCATCCAGCTCAAGTCTTCACTTTTTTAAAAGACACGAGGTTGTAGGAAGCAGGGGGTTGGCAAACTTTCCTTGTAGAAGGCCAGACAGTCTAGGCGTTGGAGGCCACGTGACCACTGCAACAGCCTGAACTCCCCAAACAAGCAGCGGGCGGGGCTCAGGGCACAGGCCAGTCCTTCCACCCCCGGGGGAAGGCAGTCATCCCAGGGCCGCCTCGTTGGGATTACCACACATACAGATGCGATCCGTATGTGATGATCGAGGCAAGAGCGAGGGGGAGGAAAGCACATACGTTGGGTCGAAGCTTCTGTATTTTACCAGAAGGAAGTAAACATCGCTAGGGTTACGAGTGGGCACAGGCGTGGACCATAAACAGGCTTAGGAGAATCTGGGGTGATGGGAATGTCCTAGAACTGGATTGTGGTGATGGTCGCACAACTTCACAAAGCTACTAACAACGATTGAACTGTACATTCACAATGGGTGGCCATTATGGTATATAAATTATCCTCCATCGAGCTGTGAAAGAAAAATGGAATTGATTGCACAAAAGTAATAAAATGTAAAATTTACCATGTGTAGAAGTAAAGCATATGACGACTATAGTTTGAAGGATGGGGTTGCAGGAATGAAAGTTACCGTAAAGTTGTAAAGTTCTTACCTTATACATGAGGCAGTATGCTGCGACGGGTACAGAATACATAGTATAAGCCGTAAAGGAACCATTGTAGAGGATGCAGAGCTAATAAGCCAACAGTGGAAATGAGATGGAATCCTAAAAATACATTTTCTATAGATATATACAATGCGTGTCTCTCTTTCTGTGTATATATAAAATGTATATTCCTGAGTAATTATATATGTGTAAATGTATTTAACTATCCTAAAACATGGTAAGGAAGGAGGGAGAGAGGAGCAAGGATAAAACAGAAAGCCATGAGCAAGACGGTGGGATTTCGACCAACCACGTTCACAATTACATTAAGTATAAAGGGACTTAAAATTCCAATCAAAAGGGAGAGATTGTCAGAGGACATTTAAAGAGGCAAGACCTATCCATATGCTGTTTACAAGAAATGGACTATAAATGTAAAGATATAGATAGGTTAAAAGTGAAAGGAAAGAAAAGTATACACCACGCATTAACTGTCCTAACATTTTATAATGATAGAAGGGATGGGGGAGGGGGGCGCCTGTGTGGCTCAGTCGGTTAAGCGTCCAACTCTTGGTTTCAGCTCAAGTCGTGATCTCAGAGTCGTGGGATCGACCCCCACATTGGGTTCTGCACTGAGTACAGAGTCTGCCTGAGATTCTCTGTCCCTCTCCCTGTGCCCCTCCCACTGTGCACTTGATCTCTCTCAAATAAATACATAACTCTTTTTAAAAAGGGAATAATTCATCAAAAACCACAATAAACTTGTCTGTATACACCTGATAACAGCGGTTACAAACACAGAAGAGAAAAGTGGCCGCACTGACAGGACACTTAAATCCACAATTATGACAGGAGATCTTAACGCTCCTCTGGGTACAGAATAGGACACATAAGAACAGGTGAATAACCAGTGAACCAGTGAGACCAAACAGGCACTTGGAGGCCCCTCCACCTGCTCCTATGTGCACATGGGACATTCACCAAGATAGACTACATGTCTCAGTAAGTTTAGAAAAAAAAGGGGGGGCACCTGGGGGCACAGTCAGGTGAGCGTCCGATTCTTGGTTTCAACTCAGGTCATGATTTCAGCTCCATGCTCAGAGGGGAGTCTGCTTAAGATTCTCTCTCTCCCTCTGGCCCTCTCATGCACTCTCTCTTTCTCTCAAAAATAAATCCTTTTAAAGAATAAAATTAATAAAATGTTGGGGCACCTGAGTGGCTCAGTCGTTAAGCGTCTGCCTTCAGCTCGGGTCATGATCCCAGAGTCCTGGGATCGAGCCCCGCATCGGGCTCTCTGCTCAGCAGGAAGCCTGCTTCTCCCTCTCCCACTCCCCCTCCTGTGTGCCCTCTCTCACTGTGTCTCTGTCAAATAAATAAATTAATTTAAAAAAATTAATAAAATATTTCAGTAAGTTTAAGACAACTTAAATCATGCTAGGTATTTTCTCTGATGCCCAGCAGAATCAAGACAGTATGATATAAATATAAAAGATCAATGAAATGGAATACAAAGTCCAGAATATCCCCACACTTTGTGCGGTCGATTGATTTTTGACAAATCAGCCAAGTTATTTCAATAGAAAAATCGTAGTCTTTTCAACAATGGTGCTGGGACAACTGGTTATGTGTTTGGAAAACAAAAAACAAAACAAAATCCTGGACTCTTACCTCATGTTACACATAAAAATGAATTCAAAATTAATCACAGAGCTAAATGTAAAACCTAAAACGATAAACCTTCCAGAAGAAAACACAGGGGACATTCTGTACCACCCTGGGGAGGCAACGTTTTCTTAGACAGGACACCAAGGGTGTGACTCACAAAAGAAAATGCAATAAACATTTCATCATAATTAAATACTTCCGGTCTTGAGAGGCATTCTTAAGAAAACGAAAAAGCAATGCATAGATCTGACAAAGGACTTGCATCCAGATAAACTGACAAATCAACAGATAAAGACAAAAAAAAAGCACGTCAATTAAATATGGGCAAAAGATTTGAACAGACACTTGACAAAAAAGATATACTGATGCCCACAAGAAAAGATGGATGACTTCCTTAGCCGTCAGGAAAATGCAAACGAAAACCAACAGAACAGAAAAAGATCCCAGAACCAAACTCACAGATGCAAAGCTGTGGGAAATGGATGATGGTCTTTTCAGTTACTCGTGTGGGTCTGTTGGCTATCCATGTGAAAAATATTAATCTCAACCCTATGCCAGCCATGGAAAGTATTAATTTCATATGGATTGTAGGACCAAAGCAGAAGGTTTAGCAATAAAGCCTCCAGAAGATAAATAGAAACGACTGTGGGGGTGGGGAAGCAATTCCTAACCAGCGTACCGAAGGCGCCAGGCCTATAGGATATGGCGGAGAATTGGTCTACGTCAACATGAAGAGCTTCCGTTCATCACAAGACATCGCTGAAGGAGTCAGCAGCCAAGGTATGGACTGGGCAGAGATTTGCAACACATTTACCAAACCAAAGCCTCCTGCCCCGAATGTACGAAGATTTCTTGCAAACCAAAAGGAAAAGACAAACAACCCAGTAGAAAAATGGGCAAGAGGGGTGCCTGGGTGGTGCAGTCGGCTGAGCGTGACTTCATTTTGGCTCAGGTCATGATCTCAAGGTCATGGGATCAAGCCCATGTCGGGCTCCACACCCAGTGGGGAGTCTGCTTGAGATTCTCTCTCCCTCTCCCTCTGCCCTTCCCCCCACTCGTATGAGCTCTCTCTCTCACATAAATAAATCCTTAAAAAGAAAAGAAAAATGGCCTGCCCCCCACCGCTGCTTGTGCTCACATGCACTCTCACTGTCCCTCTCTGTCAAGTTTGTAGGATTTGTACTCTTGTTCAAGAAAGAATTTTTAAAATGCTCCATGAAACTGAAGTGAGGAAATGATAAACTTCCTGCCGATAAGTCTGAACATTCAGACGAACTGGACGGACCTGTAGAGAATAATGAGGCCAACGCAGCCCAAGGAGAAGCGGCCTGTCTACATAGTTCTGTCCTGATCCAACAATCAAATCCTTATTCACAGCTTTCCCACAAACATGACTCCAGCCTGACTCCCCGAAACTGGACCGCGTACTCCACGAAGACGCAGCAGTGATGGACACGAGCTCTGGCACACGGGCCCGGGCTTGGGGAAGCCCTCTCTGCAGGTGCCCACACTGCCGGTGGCGAGGGGACCCAAACCCCTGCCCACTGCAGGCTGCAGGGCAACGAGTGGGAGGCGTGAGTCCCTGCCCCATGGGGTGGGCACCCAGCCGGGGGACTGGGCATGTCCCTGTCCCTGTGGAGCAGATGGGGGAGGCCCAGCCCCGCAGGAGTGTGACTGTGGCCACTGCTCTTTGGCCAAGTTGCTGTGTGACCCCGAGCAAGCCTGCGCCTTCTCTGGGCCTCGATTTCCCCATGGACATCTGGGGGCCGCTGTGCCCACCTGGAAACACCAGGGGGACTGCCAGGGTGGGGAACGGAGAGTGGGGAGCAAGTCCCTGCCTCTGATCCGGCCCTCGCCTCTTCTCTATGGAGCCAGCTCCCCTGCACAGCAGCCAAACGCACCGTCCTGCCTCAGTTTCCCTTCCAATTCCACCCAGGCCCGTACCCCCAGCCCAAGGTGGGTACGCCTGGGTAAGCAGTGAGAAATGAGAGAGCCGGGCCTGGAGGAGGGGAAGCCACTTGCCCAAGGTGGCTCGCCCCCGGGTGGGGGGTGGTGCAGGGCAGGGCTGAGTCCAGAAGAGGTGGTGCCCACCCACGCCACCAGCGCACGAGGGACCGAGGGACCACAGTGGGGGCGGCGCGGAGGAGGGTCCGGTCTGGGGTGGGGCCTAGGCAGGCAGGCGGAGGGGCTTGGGGAGGGCTGCCAAGCTCCTCCAGCCCGCCCAGAAACCTGCCGCCCCGGCCCCCCGACCTCGCCCAGAGCTCCGCGGCCAGCTGCAGCCGTTTCTGTGAATCAGACAACAAAACAAGAGCGGGTGACCGCCCTCTCCTGGCAGGCGTGTCCCTGGAGCGGCTGGGGGCGGAGCGCGACTGGCTGGGGAAGGGGACCCCAGGCAGGGCCTCCAGCTGGGCGCCCCGTGCTGGGGGGCGGGGGGGGCACCGCGGAGGAAGGCTCCTGTAGCCGGGCAGGGGTCCCCGGCCCTGAGAAGCTGCAGCCCCAAATCCACTCCGGGGGCGTCTGGCGGGCGCCGAGGGCCACGGCGAAGGTGTGGACAGCGCGGAGGCGGGAGCACACCCCGCGCTGGGAACCAGGGCCGCGGAGCGCAGCGGGCCCTGCTCCAGCCAGCCAGCCCCGCCTCGGCCCCCTGGCACCGCAAAGGGCCCCACACCCACTGTGGGCTGAAGAGCAGGCTCCAGGAGGTGGCTGAATCAGGGGCAGGGACTTGCTCCCCACTCTCTGTTCCCCGAGGCCACACCGCCAGGAGGTGCCAGGCTGTGGTTTTGAGCTCTAGGTCCCTCTGCACCCCCTCAGGCAGAACCGCCGGCTGGCCAGCGCCTGGCCCCGGGACGCACAAACAGGAAAGAGGAAATCCTGCCTGCCCACTGTGGGGCAGAGAGGCCAGGAGCCTGCCAGGCTCGGACCTGCACCCTGGGAGGGAGGACGAGGCACCCCAGGATCCCCCAGAGCATGGTCCTGTCAGTCCCCATGTGCCAAGCCCCGCCCAGCCGTGAGTGCAGGGGCGGCCACCCACCCGCCTGACCCGGCCCCTGCCCACTGTGGTCCCACAGACAGGCTCTCTAGGCAGTCCAGCGACAATAAGGTCACCAAAGCCCCACTTCACAGAGGACAGGGAGGCGACAGGCTGAGCCCCTGGTGCCTCCCCAAATGCCCTTCCTGCTCCTTGTCCTGCCTCAGCCCCTAACCCTAACCCTTCCCGGCCTCAGACGCCACTGCAGCATGCAGCTCCCGCCGGGGCTGGCACTAGGGGTCACGCCTCACACACCCCAGGGGCTGCGCCCGAGCCCTTCCAGTGAGCGGTGAGGGTCTATGCCCCCCCAGCAGCAGAACAGCTTCACTGCCGAGAACATTGGAATATTCTGGGGCGGGGTCTCAAGGAAGTGTGTCTGGAGAGCGGGCACAGCCAAGGTGAGGTGGCATGCTGCTGGGGGACCAGGTGGAGGGGATGGAGAAAGTGGGGCGCTAGCCCGGATGCCTTCCCCACTCTCCGCTCGCCCCAGCCGGGGACTCTCCTGCCAGCCCCTGGCCAGAGTAGGGCCACCCGTGGGTGGGGCCATTTTGCTTGAACAAAACCCAAGTTTGCATGGACACTGGCTGCCCTCCAGGGGGGCTGGGTGTGGTGGGCGCTTATGCACGTCACCAGGGCAACTGCCGGCCTGCGGGATTGTGAGATGGCAGGGAGGAGAGCCGCAAACGGGGACCCGGACCGTGGCCTGAGAGGTCCAGCGTGGGTGTGTGCGCGAGTGTGTGCACGCCCACGAGGGCGTGTGTGTGGACATCTGTGCCCGGGCCTGGGCCCCTCCCCGTAGCACCAGTGCACAGTCCCTGACGAGGCCCCCGGCCGCCCAGGGAGCCGTGGGGGCGGGAGCCCCTGAGGCAGGCCCACCCCTCAGGGGACGCTGCCCGTGGGCTTGGAGCCCAGTGCTCACACAGGCACACGGCACGCTCAGACCCCACCCCATGCTGGAACCTCACGAGGAAAGTGCTGGGCTCGGCTGACGGGTCATGAGACCTTCAGACTTCCCAAAGCAACAACCACAGGCAGCGAGGGCCTGCTCCCCGCCCCACCCTCCCCTTCCCAGCCTTCTCAAGGTAGCTGCTGCGTGGGGAGGCCAGCCTGGCTCCCGCTCTGCCCCCAAGGCCCTAGCCTGGCTGCCTAGGCCTGTGTGGGAGGGTAGTCATCCCCCCCCAAACCTGCTCTCGCTGCTGCCCGGGCTGCAACCAGGACGCGTTCACATCACCCTGCATCGCTCCCGGATGCCCAGCCGGCCCACAGCTCCCCCCAGCCCTGGCACTTCTCACCTGCGGCTTCCCCTGCCAACTCACAGACCCAGCATGGCCACCCTGCCGTCACTTCCTCTCTGGTCCCAAGCACTGAGAGCCCGGTGCTAGTGCAGAGAGCAGACGGGGAAAGGAAGGGAAGGATCTCCTGGAAAGCCTGAGGGTGCCACTGAGCTGTGGGACTGGGAGGGCAGGGAGGGGGGCGCCCAGCACGTCTCCTCCTGTACCCGGAGAAACTGAGGCAGGCACACCAGCCTGCCAACTCCAAAGGGCCCAGCAGCCAAAAGGAAAGGCCCCACACTCCGGCCCATCCCAGATGCACCAGTGGGCCCGAGCCTGTTTCTCTCTCTGAGCTGAGAGGCCAGTACCCCAGACGTCTGGCCCACCTGTCACCTGCCACCTGCAGTGAGCATGGGCTTGCTGGAAGCACCCTCCCCAGACTCCCAGGGCCCTCAATGCACCCACAAGGACAGTGGGCAGCCCCTGAGGAACACTGCCCGGCCACACGGTCCAACCTCGGGGATCTGCCTGCCCTGGGACTGCAATGGCTGAGCTGGTGCCCTTGACCCCATGAACTGAAGGCCTGTCCCTCCAACATGGGCTCAGGCTGAGGCAGGGCAGAGGGTCGGGGAGATGACAGCCCTGCTTGGTGCCCAGCCTGAGCCCCCCACCCGGCCCCCACAGGTGGTGGGTGGTGAGGTAAGCAGGCACCCAAGGGCTGAAACCGGGAAGGGGGCTGGCGCCTGGGGCAGGGGGCTGGGGACTGGGGGCAGGGGGCAGGGGGCAGGGGGCTTTGGACAGAGGGCAGGGGGCTGCAGGCTGGGGGCTGGGTGGGGGGCTGCGGGCAGGGGGCTGCAGGCTGGGGGCAGGGGCTGCAGGCAGGGGGTTGGGGGCAGGGGGCTGGAGGCTGGGGGCAGGGGGCTGAAGGCTGGGGGCTGGGGAGCAGGGGGCTGGAGGCTGGGGGCAGGGGGCAGGGGGCTGCAGGCTGGGGGCAGGGGGCTGCAGGCTGGGGGCAGGGGGCTGAAGGCTGGGGGCTGGGGGGCAGGGGGCAGGGGCTGTGGGCAGGAGGCAGGGGGCTGCAGGCTGGGGGCAGGGGGCTGCAGGCTGGGGGCTGGGGGGCAGGGGGCTGCAGGCTGGGGGCAGAAGCAGGTAGAGGATAGCCGCAGTGGCTTACCCAGGTCGATGTCCTCCCAACTTGCCCAGAAGTGAAGATCCCAGCTGAGCTCCCTCCGGCTGCCCTCCTGGGTCCCTCCCCTCCACAGCCCTGCTCCGCTGCCCCACCCTGGCCTCCTCCTCAGGCAGGCCTGGAGCCCCGCCAAGCCCCCCTCGCCCCAGCAGAGGGATGGGCGGCCCCCTCACAGGCCTGGAGCTGGGCCAGGCCCCGCCCCCCCAGCCTCAAGGAGCTGGGGAGCCCGCCCCTCCCCCAGAGTGCCCCCGCCCCAGCCCAAGCAGCTGACTGGGAAAGGAAACACCGGCCAGCCCCGGGATGTCTGAGTCACTACCACCCGCCAGCGCAGTCCAGTCCAGTCCTGCTGTGTAGACAGGTAGGCAGGACCAGATGTCAGATAGGACACCCCCCCGCACCCCCCCCGGCCAGGCTGTTCATGGGCCCTGCGCCTCAGTTTCCCTGTACATGGGGGACCAGAGGCTCGGAGTGGGCCAGACCGGGGGTGCAGGGAACAGGGGGCACAGCCCGAGAGGTAGATAGGCCCTTCCAAGACAGTCTTGCGATAGGCACTAAGTCCGGCCCCGTCTGGGACCTGAGGGCCTTCAGGCTGTGTGGAGACCCCTGCCCAGGGTACAGCCAGCCCTCCACAGGCAGCACAGACCGGCAAGGCCAGAGCAGGGCCGGCCCAAGCCCACCCATGGCCTGGGCTGCTGAGTGACCTTAGGGAAGTCTTGCTCGTCTGCCCATGTCCCTCAGGGGCAGCCTGACCCCGGCCACCCTTCCAGCCCCTCAGCCCAAACTCAGCAGCCACCACCTCCCAGAGCGCTAGGGCCTCCGACGAGCCAGGTGGGGGGAGGGCCCTAGAACCTGCATTTTAACCCCCTCCCCAGTCATCTGGCTATAAGCACAGCCTCTGAGTCTGAGACCCCAAGTCATCCACTCCCCAAAGCGCCAAGTGCCTGGCCTATCAGCTCTTGTCACTCACCCTGCTGACCCTCAGGACTCAGCCCCCACCCTAGGTGCCAAGGGGGCGGGTGGGAGGATGCAGATTCCGGCTCCGAGGCCCCTCCCAGCTCCAGGAGCCCTGGCAGGCCTGGGCAGGACCACACAGGCTGAGCCATCAGCAGATCTCGCTGGATCCCAGAGCTGCCCCGCCCTGTGCCCCACGGCCCCGTGGGGTGGGGCTCAGCTGGCTGCTGGCACCTGCACCCCACAAGCAGGTTGGAGCAGGCCCGCACAGCTGAGGAACCCAGCCTGGGGTTCCAGGGCAGTGAGGGGTCAGGCCCAGCCCTGGGGAGGTGGTGGTGGGACGGCTGCACCCAGGCCAGGATCAGCGAGGCCGCTGCAGGCTGGGGGCTCTGGGGACCGCTGAGGGCAGCAGGCCCCACACCGGGACACAAGAAGCCGGAGCGGCCTGGGGTGGGGGGACAGTAAGGGAGGGCGCCTGGCCACTCAGAGGGACCCCAGGTAGGGAGAAGGCTCTGGCTAGCCCGGGCCAGTGGGCACTCTTGGCCCAGCGCGGGTGAGAGGCCCCAGGGTGGGTCCCCAGTCCAGGAAGGAGGGACAGTACCCAGGCCTCTCCCAGCCTCCCCCTCTCTAAAAATTTAACGGTCACAAATGAGTCTATTTACCGTGAGACAGGAAAGCTGGCCAGGCCTGCCGGCCAGGGACCTCACCCACTCCCACAGCCCCAGATGGTTCTCACCTGGGAACTCTGTTTACTGCCTGACACCCCACAGGTCTGTCATCTCCCCCAGGGCAGGGCTGAGCCCAGCTGGAAGGGAGGCAGCTGCTGGTACCGAGCAGGCCACCCCCCTCCTTCCCTCCTGAGCCTGGGTGTCCCAAACCCACAGAGCCTCGTCGCCAGCCCCGTCCTCCGGGACCCCGCTGCCCCCCAGCTCCCTTGCCCCCGGCCGTGTGGCCCTGGAACACTACAGAAGCCTGGGCTGGGCCCCCAGCTCACACGGCCAGAGTGAGCTGTGGCCAGATCCACCCCCCCACGCTGGGCGGCCTGCAGGCTGGGGCCTGTCCTCCGGCCCCACCCTCCCCCACACCCTGTGCTCTGCTCCCCGGCACGCACAGACCCCCTCCAGGCTCTCGGCAGGCTCGACCCTGACTCTCCCCACGGGCAGCTAGTGCCCACGGCCCTCGGCAAGGCTGTGGACTTGCGGCTCCCCTGCCGATGGGAGATGGGGGCGAGTAGGGCCTGCACATGTGCAGGGAGCCCTGGGCCGGCAGAGAGGCCGGAGGCACAGGGCTGTGGGTCCAGGCCACTGTGAGCTCGTAGGGGCAAGAGTCAGGGGGCCGCCCTTCATACCTTGCCCCTGAGCTGGTGTCTGGTCCCACGGGGGTCATACCCGGCTCTCCGGCACGGAAGGGCCCCGGTGCAAGGCCCTGCCCACTTGCCTCAGCTCCCAAGGAGCCCATGTGGCCAGGCAGGTGCTGGGCCAGCTGATGGGTGTCTGCTGACCCGCCACACCACGGGTCCCGAGACCCAGGCCGTCCAGCACGTGTCCGCCGATGCCCACTGCCCAGGCAGTTGCAGCCCAAAGCCACGGGCACCCCGGGCTCCTGCTCAGAGTCCGCACGGGGACTCAGCTGCCGGCAGGGGCTGGGCAGGGCCGGGGGCAGCTGATAGTGAATCAGCTGGGGAGGCGGCCAGGGCCAAGCTTGGCGTTCTCAGGAGATGTGTCACAGAGGAACCCTTGGGGGCTGGAGCCGCCCAGGAGTAAGGCCGGCCAGAGAGGGAGCTGCCCCTCGAGCAGTCCCACAGCCAAGTGCCCTGTGGGAGGCCATCCTCGTCCCCACCCTGGGAGGGGTCCAGCAGGGCTGGCAGCTCTCGGGACACGCAGGCCTCAGTGGGAGACAGAGGTGCGGGGGTGCGGGCCCCTGGTCTGACCCCCACTCAGGGCAGAGGGGCTGGAGCCCCAAACAAAGGGGGCATGACCTGGCCAAATGGGGCTGGGCCCCCGGGCTGTCCCCTGCTGCTCCTTTCAGAGCCTCGACTCTCCTCTTGGCACTGGACACCCGCACCCGGTGCCGTGTCCAGGCCGGAGCGCCGCTGTGGGCCCCTCTCAGGATGCCTGCCGCAGACCCCAGCAGGGTCCAGGAGGCCGCCAGGCGCCCTCAGCCGGTGGCCCGGAGCCCGCTCTCCGCCGACACTCCCGTCAGTCACCGGGTCCCTGCCGGAAGCTCTCTGGCCCCGCGGCCCCATGCCACCCCCACCCTCTCACACACACTGGGGTCAGCGCAGGGCAGGAAGCGGGGTGGGAGCCCAGGGCCACCACGTGCCGCCCCCCACCCCAGCCCCTCAGGCCTTTGCATTTGAGAAAGGGTCTCAAACTATTAAATATTTACCCCAGCAAGGCGGACCCTTGGCTCCCAGCCGCCTGCCGCTTCCAAAAAAAGACAAACAGAGGGAAGCCTGGCGGTAGAAGCAGCAGCTGGGCGGGCTCAGGCTCACCGGGAGCTGTGCCCAGACTCTCGGCAGAAAGCGCCCCTGACCTTCGAGGGGGCTGGGGGGCATGTCAGGGAGGTCAGGGTCACACAGCCAGGTCTCACCGTGCATCCAGCTAAGCACCCCCACCCCAGCTCGCCCCACTTCCCAGCCCAGTCCTCTGCCCCCCTCCATTTCCTCCTGCCTGGCTTCATCCCTTCCCACGCAGACTGCCAGGAACCTGTGTGGGGCTCCCAGTGCCCTTGGAACAAACCCCCCTCCTAACAGGAGGCCCCTGCTTCTCTACCCTTCACCCCTACATGTATCCCCGGACCCACCCTGTTAATCTACTTGTCCCCCAGCCAAAGCTCTCTCCAGGCCTCTTGCACTCCTGCACTCTCCCTACCACATGCACCTTCCTCCAGGAAGCCCTCCCTGACTCCTCTGTACACCCAAGGCTGGGCTAATGGCAGAAGCTGTGCCTGACTCACCTTAGCCGGACAGACAATGGTACAGTGTTCCCCGCTGTGCGACCTCCCACGGCCCAGGGCCCCCAACAGAGCCCTGAGTGTAGGATCTGCCTCCTCTGGCTGGGGAGATCTGGGTTTCCATGCCTTGAGTGAGTGGCAGGGGCCTCCAGATGGCTAGTGCCCTGCTCCACTGGCCTGGGTCCTTCCCCCTGACACCTCCACTTCCTCACCCCCAGGCAGGCCAGCCCCAGGCTCAACCTGAAATAAGAAGCCTTCAGCCAAGGGCAGCCGTGGAAGAAGGGATACAGAGAGGGTCAGAGGCTGAAGGTAAGAGAGAGCTGGGCCCAGCAATCCACGGGGCTTCCTGGAAGAGGCAGCTCCTAGCCAAGTCAAGGATGGAAGAGCTCAGCTGGAGAGAGAGAAGGCCATGAGGGCATTCCTGCCACAGGCCCAGCCACGATGAGCCCCAGCGGAGTGGGGCTCACACCACCTCTGGCGCACAGGGGGCGGCAGGGCCTTCGGGGCGCTGGACTCCGCCCCCTTCCCCCCCTCCGAGACCTTGGGGCAGGAGCAGACTGTCCAGCTTCAGTTCTCCCACAGGGAAAAGAACGAGGGTGCTGTCAGGAATACATCTGCCACACCAGAGGGGGTTGGAGAATCTGCCTCATTCAGCTTGGGGAGGGCCCGTACCCCCGCCCAGGATGGCCTCCGCGGCCTCCTTGCTGCCCGCTCCTGCCGCGGACACTGTGGGCTGGAGGGAGCGCCCCAGAGCTCTCCCTGGTGGGGTAAGGCGGCACCCGCCGACTTCACAGCACTGAGTGGGTGGAGGCCAGAGAGGCCCCGCGCTGCTGAGGGCTCTGCCTCCCGCTGCAAGCGTCAGTGTCCCCGTCTGCAAAATGGGGACACAGCCCTCTGCCGGTGTGGACAACCCGGGGAAAGCTACCAGTGTGGACGGTGTGGGGCACTTGCCACGCGCACGGGCCCGTGGCCTCCCTGACCACACAGCTCTAGCTCTCTGCTCCACCTCTGTTGTGGGCAGCCGTGGTCACTTCTGTTCACGGACACAGTTCCAGCCCGCAGACCCTTGCAGCTCCAAGCCCAGGGCCATGCGAGGCCACCAGCCCTGCTCAAAAGAGGGAGGCCACCACAGGGATGCCCCACACTGCAGTGCTCTTGGGAAGGGCCCGAGTTACCATTGCCCCCCACAAGAAGAGACCACCCAGATCCTCCCTTATGGTGGGGCCTCCCAGGACCCAGTGGGCGCTTCTCAGAGTGGGGATGGGAGGGGGGCTCAGGCTAAGCCAGGGGCTTCGGGTGCAGGGCAGGGGCCCAGGGCAGGAGTAGGGGGCTCCCTGTCAGTCCAGCTGCGCAGGACCCAGCTCTGCCTTGGGAAGAAACTGGCTGCCTCTGGGGAAGGAAGCGGTGTGACGGCTGGTACCCATCACACAGTGAAGTAGGGGCAGTGCGCCCAGGTGGAGCTCCCTTCCCTCGCCTGCAGGGGCCTGGAAGGAGTTGGGGGCGGGCTGCTCCATGGCCAAGGTGCCCTGAGGCTGGGCGGATCCCCCCACGGGTGTCTTCTGGGCGCAGCCACCAGGGGGCAGCCTCCCAGTGCAGGCTGGACGGGAGATGGCTTCCTCCCCCAGCTGAGGGGAGAAGTGCACCCAGGCTCTGGGAAGGGTCTTCAAAGGACCTAGCATGGCTGGCCCAGAAGGACAGGTTTGGACGGGCGGAACGATGAGGGTGCGGTAAGGCCTCCCATCTCTGGTCTTCAAGGAGGGAACCGTGGCTGGGAGGGCCAGGACCAAACCCCCCAGGGACCTTATCGGGAATGCTGTTCCTTAGCCTCGGTGAAGGGTGGGGGAGGCCCTGGGAATCTGACCCAGCCCCCAGGGGCTCTGATCCAGCAGGTCTCCTCTCAATGCCCCATGAGAACCGCTGACATTCCCTAACAGCTGATGGTTTCGTAGACAGGACCTGAGGAGCGATGGCCCTGAGGCCAGTCCCAAGTCAGCAGAGAATAAGGGTCTCAGCTGTGGAGGGGTGTTCAGACCAGGCCTTTTTGAGGCAGCAGGGTGGATGAGATGGCTTTGGACCCTGCAACTTGGGAGTCTCTGGGTAACCTATGAGTAAGGGTATAGGCCAGTGCTGGAGGCAGCCCCATGTCCTTCTGCCCCCTCTCCTTTCCCTGTGATGCAGCAGATCCCCAGGGATGTGGGCCACGGCCAGCCTCAGTCAGGAGGAGGGGGCTGGAGGCCCACCACAGCCATCATCCTCCCGAGCTTGTCCAGGGAAAATCCCTTGGACAAGGGAGGGCCAAACAGGGGGCCAGCTGGGCCTTGGTGTTCACCAGAAAATTGGGCAACAGAAGGGACCCTGGGGGCTCCTGCTGCAGCTGGAGGGGCGTGCCCAGGCCAAGGGGCACCCCTCCCCGCTCTGCATCAGCACCATCATCATCTTCTACCCCAGTTTCCCAAGGAGTGGGGTCCAGTCTGCCCCACTGCAGCAAGGCCCAACCCCCCTTGCTGGCAACTGGCCAGATGCCCTGGGTGTGGCTGCCGCATCACTGACCCACTCCTGCCCCTGCCTCACCCCACCCTGCCCCCCAAGACGCTGAGACACCGAGGCTCTGGAACCAGCCCTCATGCAAGGACAGACAGATAACAAAGCAGCTGGTTCCCATTCTGCAGCCAGAGGCGTGGGGAGGGGGTAGTGCCCCATGGGCAACGCCCACCTTCGCCTTCCCTTGCCCAGCACTGGGTACTCCGTGGCCTGAGCTCTGACCCCACTCGGGCCCCTCACCAAGCCCCAGACCTCAGGTCTAGCCCCACCACCTACCCAGTGACCCAGCCACACAGTAGCCACACTGTGGACCCAGCCCAGCCCAGCCTGGGACTCTGGACCAAGGCCGATAGCCCTAAGTCCTGTTCCAGCCAGGCTGCTCTCCCCCGAAGCGGGATAGAGGGTGAGCCTGGCAGCAGGTCCCTATGCCTGTGACCCGCGGCCCTCACGCCCCACTCCCACGAGCGGCCCTCCCCAGGCGGCCGCCTCTAGGGACAAGACAACATCCCAGAGGGCTAGAGCAGGGGACAGTGACAGCGAGGGAAAGACAGGCAGGGGTAGTGAGTGACAGAGGCGGGGAGGAGAGTGAGTGGTAGAGATGAGTCAGCGACCCAGAGAGACAAAGTGAGCGGCAGAGACGGAGAGAGGCAGCAGGAGGGAAGGCAGTCCCGAGCAGCCCCGAGGCGCAGAATCGCGCGCGAGACCCCGGCCGGTCCCCGAGGCGCCCCACCCCGGTCCGCTGCGCACCCCGACCCGCCCGGCGCGCGTCCCCGCGCAGAGCCCACCCTCCCGAGGGGAGCGGGCTGCAGGCGGGGAGGAGGCGCACCGCTGCCGGGGGCTCCGGGCCAGGTGGGCAGCACCATGTGGAAACAGTCGCACATCGCGGCGGCGGGGCGGTGCGGGCCCGCGGCGGCCCGTCGCGTCCGGTCGCGGGTCTCGGCTCCGGCGCGCGGGCGGCCGGGGAGCCGGCGGGCGCCGCGCTCTGCCTCCGCTGGCTTGCGCTGCCGCGGGCCGCCGACCTCGGACTGCGGAGCCAGCCGGCGCCCCGGGACCCCGCCACCCCCGGGCCCCGCCCCGCCCCGCCCCGCCCGGCCTGGCCTCATTCAGCCCATTGGCTGCCGCCCGCCCGGCCACGCCCCCGGGGCCCACCTCCCGTCCGACCCCCGCTGCAGGCCCGCCCCGCGCCCTCAGCTGGCCTTTCTGGGTCCCGACAGTTGACTTTGGGCCCCTGTCAGGGAGGGGTCTCCACACGCCGCGCCTGGGCTCCCGGGCTGGACCCGCGCTCCGCAGTCTTACCTCCCAGCCCAGAGACGGACATTGAAGTGACAAGCTGGGGTGCGGGGCACCCTGGGGGCCACAGAGGCAGCGGAGCCCGTGCAGGCCGTGGGCATGTGATTTGACCTCACTGGCCCTGCCGAGGGGGCTCCCAGGCCAGAGGTGTGCTCTGCCCAGTAGCGCGGTGCCGCGGTGGGGGTGCGTGGGGAGGGGTTCCTGGCAGGCTCCCAAGGGACAGTGTAAGCTGGGACTTCAGGAGTGCGGGAGGAGTGTTGGGTTCAGAGGCCACAGAGTAGTGTGTGTGCCGAGGACAGGGTAAGAGAGCCCAGGCTGAGAATTAGGTGCAGTGAGGCAGGGGGCAGCAAGACTGGGCAGTGGGAGCTGAGGAAAGACCACCTGGTGGCTGGGGGGGAGCAGGGTGGTTGTCCCTGGGGGGCACTGCTGGAAGTCAGGAGCCCTACAAGAGGGTGGGTGGGGGCTGGGCCAGGGCAGCAATATGAGGAGGGAGACAAGGACCCAGGATGTTCCAGAAGATGGCAGAGGGGCTTGGTAAGGACTGGAGTGGGATGGGCCCCTGGGCTCCAGCTTGGGTAGCATGCAGAAGATGACACTCCCTGGGGAATGGGCAGGGAGTAGCAAGGCCCAGGAGAATTCTGTTTCCACCGAAGCAGGGACTTAGCTGAGGCCCAGCCCGATGTAGATCTGAGGAAGGGGACCTTGAGGTGTGGGTCCTGCTGGGGCTGGGGGTGGGAGGCCTGGGCCAGAACAGACCCAGGAAAGCACAGCTACTGCCACGAGGACCATTCCTGGGGGCTTCCTAGGAATGGTGCCAGTGGTGCCGGGACAGACAGATGGACACACACACACACACCTGTTCCTAGGGCAGAAAGAGACAGGCTGCAACGGGGGGCGGGGCACTCAGACACACAGACTAGACACAGAGACACACACATCACACACACACGTAGACAAGGTGGCGCACACATTCACACCGATACACAGACACAGACTGACTCGGCTACGTCTCCGTGCACACACACTCCCACACGTACTGACATAGGTGTGCCCACGTGCCCAGGTATGCACAACAGGACACAGACACACCCATGAGCACACACAGGCGCACTCTACTCCTGGGCTTCCGTGGGGATGCACACAGCCAGCAGGGCCCAGGTGAGCCTGCCCAGCAGGATGACTCATGCGTGCCAGTTCCCGTTAGCTGGGCTGCAGCCGGGCAGCCGGCCAGCCGTCGGTCGGACAGACATGCACAGCACTGCTCGGAAGCCTCCCCTCCACCGAGCCCACGGCACAACGGGGCACAGCCCTGTCCTTCGGCTGTGGGTCTCACCCTTCCTGCCCTGGTGTTTTCCCACAGGCTGGGCAGCATTGCCCTGCAGCCAGAGACCCTGTGCTCCCCTCTATCCCTGGAGTCCTGCCCTGCTCTATCCATCTGGGAGTCAGTCGCTCATGGGTGCAGGGAGAGGGCACTCTTTGTGTCCCCGGGTGTGGTCCACATCTGTCCGGACCTGTTGGGATCTCGGCCTGCCCGTCTGTGTATGTGAGTCTGGCAGCGGGGGCCTGGGAACAAGGCGCACTTGTATAATCAGGGCCTAACTTAGGGCACAGACCCAGTTCTGTGTCCCCCTGCCCCATTAGATGAGTGACCTTGGCAAAGTCGTGTGGACCCTGGCTCCCTGTCCAAATGAAGTGGCCTCATTCCATGTGACATCCTGATGTCCAGCATGATGGGGCTATGGTGGCCCCTCCCAGCTCTGTGGGGAGGGCAAGGATGGGGCCCTGGGTGGGGAGGCCAGGGAGCTGCCCCTCCTGAACAGAGGTCCGGAGCAGGGGTCTCACATGGCTGCTGAAGGAACAGCCCTCAGCCAGCCCCTGTGCAGCTGGGTGGTCCCTGGGATCGCTGGCTGGCCAGGGACCCTCCCTGGGGCCACTTCTGCACATGGCCTTGGTGAGGGCTGGGTGGGCTTACACCACCCTGCTGGGGCCTTGCTCACTCTGCAGCAAGGGAGTTGGCTTGGCTTGGCTCAGGGCCCAGATTCAGGACGCTCCTGCCCCAGAGGCTGCCCCTCCCTTCTCCTGCCTGCTCTCAGGCAGAAGGCCAATATCACCTGTTATGCTCACCCCTACACATCCCCGGGGGGCCCCTGGGGGCCCCATTTCATCTCTAGGAGGGCCTGGCGCCTTAGCAGAGTATGCCACTGTGTAAAGGGAGATGGTCCATACTTTGGCCCTCACCCCCACCCCAGGGCCTGCCATCCCGGGCCCTGCCTCCTTGTACACACCCCTCCTCCCTCCTGCAAGGGCCTCAGAAGCCCCCCCTGGCCCCAGGATCACAGGGTCAGCCCGGGGAGAAAGCTGCTCGGGTGGAGCCTGTGAAGCCCATCCATAGCCACCCCCCACTCCCCGCCCGTCGCTACCCGACCCCCCCCCCCCCCCCCCGCCAGCTGAAGCCTGGCTGTGAGTCTGCTGCAGAGCCCTGAGCTGCCAGGAGCTGCCGTCGTCCCGCCCCGCTACAGCCCTGCCCCGATGGCCCCTCCAGGGACAGAGGCCCTGCTGGGAAAGGTGACAGCAGTTGGACATGGCTCAGGAGGCCCTGCTCTCCCACAGGCCAGACTCACAGCCACCCCTGGCCCATACAAGGCCCCCACCCTCGGAGCGCTGGGCGGGGCGCGCTGGTTCTGCAGTGCCCCACGCTCTCTCCCGTGGGCACACACAGGCTCAGCCTCCTGCCTCGGACCACCGCGCTAGGCCACACCTCAGCCCGGCCCTCGCTGATGGGCGGGGGTGTCAGGCTTGGCCCGCAGCCTCCGGAGGCTGGGTGCCTGGGAACCAGGGCCTAGGATGCAGGGCACTGGTGGGGCCAGGATGAGGAGTCGGGCCTCTCCAGGCTGGCAGGGACGCCCAGAGCATCAATGATTGATGTCTCTGTGCGGCAGCCACTGCACCATAAGCAAAAATAGCTCTGCATCGTCCCTGGCCCAGCCCAGCCCAGCCCGGCCCAGCCCAAGAGTCACAACTGAGTGGGGGGCCGCGTAGGACCCCATCAGCTGCCATCTGCCCTCCCATTCAGTCCTCACATGGTGGGGAGGGGGCGGGCTTCAGGTCTGCTGACCCTTGGCCTCTAACTGCCTCAGTCTCCCCCAAGCTGAGTGCCTGCTCCAGGCCTGGGGAAAGGTGGCCTCCTTGACTCATCCCAGTGGTTTGGGTCTGAGAACCCCAGAGGAGCAGGATACCTAGGTGCTTCTGGGAGCAAGGGACACCTCCCCATTGCTCATCAGGCAATGGCTGGGAGGCACCAGGATACTGCGGGGCTCTGAGCCAAGTGGAGGCTGGCCCCTTTCTCCTGAGGCTGGGACAGGGGAGGCTTAGTTTGGTGGCAGAGAAGCTGTCCCCCACCCCTGTTCCGCAGGGCGGGGGGTCAGGGATGGACTGAGCTATCCCGAGAGGAGCCTGGGGGGCCACATGGGCTCTTCCTCCTAACTACACTATGCCACCCCCTCCACTCATGCTTGTGTCCCCTGAACCCCCACTTTAATGGCGCCATGCTCCCCTCTGACCAGTCTCCCTCAGCAGGTGAAGCCTCTTCAACTTGAACAGATACCTGCCCTGCCCCGCCCCCCGGAGGCCTGGCCCTCGGCTTGTGCCCCGTGTCTCATGCCCATTCTGCTCAGTCGGCCAGAGGAGTCAGGAGCCACCTGTCAGCTCCCTGGGTTACACCCCCCAAAACCTGCAGCCAGGACTGAGCACCCTACGTCAGTTCACCTCTGCCACCTCCTCTGAGTCTTGGCAGCACCTTTTTAGTAGTCAGAGGTCACCGCTGTAACAAATAACCACAGCGGCTTACACCGACACGTTCATGCCCTTGCGGCTCCAGGTGTCGGGAGGGCTATATTCCTTCTGGGGTTCCAGGGAGGTGTACTTCCTTGCCCTGTTCAGGTCCTAGAGGCGGCCCGCATCCCTCCGTTCAGAGCCCTGCATCACTCTGACCTCTGCTTCTGTCTCTCCAGCTCCTCAGACTCTGACCCCCCCTGCTTCCTCCTTGTAAGGGCATCGGGCTCAACGGCATAACCCAGGACTTTGTCCCCATCTCAAAAGCCTTAACGTAACCATGTCTGTAAAGTCCCTCGTGAGGCCTTGTAAGGTCCCGTATTCACGGGTTCTGGGGACCAGGGCGTGGACATCTCTGGGCGGCATTATTCATCCACCACGGCTAGTAAGACAGGTCAGCCCACCTGCACCCTGAAGGTCACAGCAACATTTTCACTCTTCGCTGAGGCCCAGACAGGGCGTGGGAAACTGCTGAGCTCCCAAGAGCTGGTTCCAGCCCCAGCAACACTCCTCACTCGGGCCTTTGGGCCCGGGCTTCAGTTTGCCCACCTGTACACAGGGACAACTTTTCTCCTACCCCTTTCCCTCCCTGGACTACGAGGACAGCAAGGACAATGGATGAGGGGGTTCAAGCAGTGGGTAGACGGCAGAAATGCCTGGGACCAGCACTGTCCCTGGGGTGACATCCAGGCAGGACAGCCAGCACTGGCCACCTTCCCGCAGGGCCCCCCAGGTGTCTGCCCAGAGCTGGGCAGTCGGACTGCATTGCCGGCTGGCGTACCCCTCAGGAAGCACGGGAGGAGGCAGGAGGCTGCAGTCCAGGAGTCAGCGATGAGCTCATCTGGTCATTTTCAAAATTAAAATTTTCAGTAGCTGGGCTGACAAGGACCAGGGAGAGCGGGTGAGTCATGCCAACAGGACAGGGCCCAAGGAGGTCACAGGGTGGAGAAATGCGCGGACAGAGGGAGCCTGGGGAGCGGGGTGTGGATCAGGGTTTCCGTCACTTCTGGGGAGGCTGGAGTCAAGCGCACTCAGCAAGGTGGACTTCGTGAGCCTGGAGGTGGGGGCGGATGGGGAAAGGTCTGGAAGGGCTGGGAGGGAGCCGGCGGGCGGGCCAGGCTGCCGCAGTAGTGCCCTTGCCCGGGGGCGGGGGCAGCAGGAGGGGCTGGCTGTCCAGGGCCCACACCGGGCCTGCCGCGCCCCCTGTCCGGCCGCAGGCGGCGGACCGCCATCCGCCCTCACGCTGGGGACAGCGCGGCCCTGGGACTCGCACCGCGGAACCCGGCAGGGCGCGCTCGGGGCGGGCTGGCGAGTCGGGGCTCCACAGGCGCGCGGGGCCGCTCCCGTTAAACCAGGGTCCCTCCTCCCGGGGGGCGGGGAGTTGGGGCCGGGGGGTGGGGTGGGGGACACGCAGGCGCACGGCGGGGCGGGCCGGCGCGCTGACGTCACGACGCCGGACGCCGGACGCGGGGGCCGGCGCGCTCCGTTGCCGGGCAACGGGCGGGCGTGGGGACAGCGGCGGCCGCAGCTCCGGTGAGCCGAGGTGGGTGCGGGCCGGGGCCGCAGGCCGGGCTCTCGCGGGGACCCCGGCCCCGGGCTGTCCTCCGCCCCGCCCCTGGGCGACCCCACCCCCCGCGCTCCCGCCCCGTGCAGCCCCGGGAGGCTCCGGCGCCGCGCTGTGGGTGTCTCGTGAGCACCTCCCAGCTCCCCATCGCGTGGACGCGGGCCGGGCGGCACCGACATGCAGGGCCAGCGGCAGCGGGGGGCAGGGCCTGGCCGGACACCCCCTCCCAGCAGGTGTCGGAGCGGCCTCGCAGAGGAAGCAGGCGACGTTTCCCTCTGCCCGGCTTCTAAAGACCGCGGTGCAAGCAAGGCGCCAGCGGGGCGGAGAGGCGCTGGCGCCGAGTGGCTCTCCGGGGGCGGGGAGGGCTTTTCTACCTGCCCCGCCGGCGGCCCGGACCCCGGGGAGCACAACAGCGCCTGGGGGGAGTTTGAAGGCTTTCAAGAATCTTCGGCCAAGTCTGAACAGTTCTCCCCAAACTTTGAGCTCCCGGAGAGACCCCCACATCCTCGACGGCAGTCAGTGGCTTCTACCCAAAAGGAGCGTGGTTCTCGCCAGCCTCCCCAGGGCAGGCCTGGGGTGCCAGGAGCCGCGGGCAGCTCACCTTGTGAGGTATTTCTACAGCAGACCCTCCGGCTTCGGTGGGCTGGCCCGGGAGGGGGTCTGCTTCTCTCCTGGCCTTGGTCCCTGCCTGTGTGGCTGGCTGTCCTGTCCTGAGCCAGGGAAGGAAGGAGGCTGGACCATGCTGGGGGGCGACTCAGGAGCGAGTGCTTGTGTGCCCAGTGCTCCTGAGTCCAGGCACTGGGCCTCCACCAACCCGCCAGCCCACCTTCCCCGCTCCGTTCAGGGCACACCGGGAAAGAGCTTTTTGTCCAAATTGTCCCTCTCCTTATTCAGAAAGCCTCACCAAGAGTCCCTTCCAGTCTGTGTGTGATGACCGGGTGCTGGAGATGGCCTGGAGATCCCAGGCCGCGTCCCCTTTGCCTGTGGCACTGCCCTTCCTCACCTGACCACCAGTTTCACCTTTTTTATGACTGCATCTGATCCGTCTCTTCTTGTCTTCCTCTTCCTTCCCTTGCTCCTCTTCCTCTGCCATCTCTTCCCAAGGGCTTACCCCGAAACCTCAGAACACCACGAGAACAAAAGGAGTCAGATGAGTAAGGGACGAGAGAAAAGGTTTCGCTGGTTCTAGGGATGAACTGTTTGCTTCCTGAACCAATGTTTCCCTGGACCTCTGGCGGGAGGCGCTCTCCGTGCAGTCCGCTCTGCTAGCCCGCTGTTCTGAAAACAGGACTTGTCTTCCACTGGGACGAAGAGATCAGGGAACAATCTGACAATAATGTGAACTTTGCAAGAGACACTAGGTGAAGACAGAAAACTGCACCCTGCTGATGTGAATATATGCACTGCACACACACCCCCCTCCAACAGCTCTCGGGGCTCCCCGCCCTCCCAGCTCGCACACCTGCCCTCACCTCCACCTGCCCAGTGCTTACCTACCCTCACCTCCAGCCCACCCAGTGTGCACACCCATCCTCACCTCCACCTGCCCAGTGCACACCCACCCTCACCTCCAGTCCACCCCGTGTGCACACCCACCCTCACCTCCAGCCCACCCTGTGTGCACATCCACCCTCACCTCCAGCTGCCCAGGGCTCACCCACCCTCACCTCCAGTCCACCCCGTGTGCACACCCACCCTCACCTCCAGCCCACCCTGTGTGCACACCCACCCTCACCTCCAGCCCACCCAGTGTGCACACCCACCCTCACCTCCAGCTGCCCAGGGCTCACCCACCCTCACCTCCAGCCCACCCCGTGTGCATACCCACCCTCACCTCCAGTTCCACCCAGTGTGCACACCCACCCTCACCTCCAGCTGCCCAGGGCTCACCCACCCTCACCTCCAGCCCACCCCGTGTGCACACCCACCCTCACCTCCAGCTCCTGGTTTGCACTTCTGTCACCTCCTGCCAGACTTTGGACGTTCATTCCAGCACTTCACACTAACTCCCAACCTTCTGACCTCAGGTCTTTGTCCAGGAAGGGCCACCTTTACTGTCGTGTGGATAGATTTCCCAGCCAGCTGACACGCGGGAAACACTAACATTTTTATCGGGTGCCTCTTTCTCGTGTGTCACTGACGAAGCTTATGAGTGCTGTGCCCTAATCCCACTTTCCACGCCCTGTGCTTCTCATCGGGAGTGTGCAGAGCAGAGATTTCGGGGAGCGAGGGTGGCACGCTGTGGCAGCAGCAATGGTCTGATTGTCCACACGCTTCATTTGCACCAAAACTACGTATCGGGGGTAAGGTGACGTAATGTGTGTTTTTCTCTTTTCCAGCTTCTGCACAGCTACAAGGACGTGTTCAGGTTTGTTTTTCCAGAAGTACCAGTCCAGCAGGCAACTGAAGGCGTCTCCCCCTTAGACCGCATCTTAGAACTGCCTGGCTGTGAATCTGGACAGCAACTGTGGTAAGGAACTTACGTCCTTACAGCAAGTCTGAGTTTATACTTTCGGTTGACCAACTGGACCTTTACAGAGAGCCCATCTCTCCCGAAGTTCCCACAGCCTTGGGGTCATGGGGTCCTCACGAGGGACCAGGCAGCACGGGTCGATGCTCTGGCCATGGTCACCCCTCTCAGAGCCATGTTCATCTGGAACGAGGTGGACGGGGGGTACCACCTCCCGGCGTCTCAGTGCGAGTGCTGGGGGTGCGGAAGGGCCTGGGGGCCTGGGCCGCGGGCACGGGGCCCTCCCGGGGGGCCTGACCGACTGATCCTCAGCCACAGAGAAGACATGCTGGCGCCCCCGAGGGACAGTGTGAACCCACAGGGTCAGCCAGCCTGAGTGCATCTGGTGCTAGCGGCAAGGCTCTGGTCCCCGGGGCCCGTGCTCCGGGACATCACAGATGCAGGTGCGCGCAGATGGCCGTGTCCTCAGATGCGCTTTCACTGGGCACTGAGAGAAAGCAAGTGCAGCCCACTGCATGATGTGCAGTGGTCGAAAAGCTCGAGGTCCGCTGAGCCCAGGCCGCAGGAGGAGGAGGTGAAAGTTGCTGTGAGCTGGCTTCCCTAACCCCGTGCCCTCTTTGTCAGAGAGTTCTGCACACCAGCCCTTCTGGGCTCCGGTGTTGGGTCCAGTCAGGGCCCGCCCCAGGGAGCCCCGGCAGGGGCGCGGAGACAGAGGCCTGGAGCCCGGAAGGCTGTCACCACCGTGTGCCCTCTGGATATGGTGCTTCCCCAAGGCGTGGGCCGGGCCAGCAGGCAGGTGGAAGGGCCTTTGGTGGCAGCATGAGCCTCAGACACCCAGAGACATGGGTGGTCCTGGGTGTCAGGCCTGGCAGGGCTGGACACTGGTGTGTGACGGGAAGTGGCTGTGACTTGGGTGTGAAAGCATGAGGACGGCTTGGACATGATGTGGGCACTTAGCGTAACTGCCCCTCCCGTGGTTCTTTGTGTGAACACCTTCCCTGCCCTCGCAGGAGCTGCTCTAGCAGCCGTGGACGGCACGTGGCCGATGGGGGGTGGCTCCTAGCTGTAGACAGCGTGTGACAGACTCCCAGTAGTCTTCTTCTAATCACTGCCCCACCCCTAGTTTTCAAGTGTCCCTGTGGTCCCTGCGATCACCAGGAACACAACCATGAAGCACCGGGCCTCCAGGACGTCTGCCCCTTGGAGGAGCCGCTCAGCCGTGACCGTGAGCCCGGCGGGGCCAGGGGAGGAGGGTGGGGGTGGGGTATTTGTCAGGGGGCACACGTCGTCTGAAGAAAGCAGCACATGACTCGGCCCAGAAGGGAGCACTCTGTTCTCACAACCGCTGGGGGCAGGTGCCCTCTTCGCTTCTGTTCTGAAGGTTTCTCAGTCTCTTTAATTAACGTATCTCTTTTCCAGTTCTGAATCTAGAAAACTCTGGAGAGCTCTTCGGAACACAAATAGCACGTCGGCCTCTCGATGCCTCGGGAGTGAGTCCCGTTGCCAGGAAAACCTCTTCCTTGTTCTTGGAATAGATGCTGCTCAGAAGGTGAGTCAGGTGGACACGGGGCTCCTGGGGGTGCAGCTGGACTCCACAGCGACTTTGCCAGCCACCCTGAGGCCGCAGGGAGCCGTCTACACAGATGGCATGAGGGTGGGGGGCCTTGCTGCCAGAAAACAGCAGGTGGGGGAGAAAACGCACTGGTTTGCAGGGGTGGTGGTGGGGGATGCGGCAACGCAGGCAGGGAAGGGGCGAGATGGGTCAGCTCGTCGGTGTCAGGGCCTGCCCCGTGCCAGGCTGACAGATGTCCAGGTGCGGCCCGACCCTCGACACGTGGTGGAGGAGGCGCTGTGGCCGAGCGGAGGACAGACACAGCATGTGGGCCGGGGCGCAGGAGCTCCCGGCGGAGGGGAGGGTGGAGAAGTGCCCCAGGCAGCAGCAGCCTCTGCTCAGGGGCTGGGGGCGGGGAGCGGCAGGTGCCCGCAGACGGGTGGCGTTAGCCACCAGGTGGGTCCCTAGCGCCTGAGGTGGGAGGCAGCAAAGCTGGAGCAGAGAGGAGGCCAGTTACCAGAGAAAACGCGAATTGTATCCAGAGCAGTCTTTCAGCCGTCAAGTCGGCAAAGACCCTTTTCTGGTTTTTAGTATTATGGAAATTTTCAAACATGGAAAACCCAAAAGTGGCTGGTGGGCCTCAGTGACAACGGGGGCTCGGGGATGGCTGCTGCTGGGCCTCGGGGTCATGTGGGGCTTGCCAGGAGGGACGTGAGGGCTGGAGGGAGCCAGAGGGGCCTGACGAGGCCACCCTGGCAGCTTGTGTAAGGAAAACAGCCTGGAGGATGGGGAAGGGGACAGGCAGCCTGAACGGGAGGTGGGGAGGTGGGGCTTCTCCAGGTGCAGCCAGGTTGGGGGGGCGGGAGGGGGCAGCTCCAGGTGCAGCCAGGCTGGGGGGCGGGCAGGGCTCACTCTGGAGGTGGTGGAAGACTTGAGGAGGTGGAGGGCCCTGCGGGTCTGGAGGGAGAGGGTGGCTATGAGCCTGGTGACAGGAGGGTGGGGACCAGCGGGCTGCCTCAGCCCTGTGGACACTGAGTCATGACCATGTTGCAGTTTAATGGTGTGATGTGCCAGAGGGGTCTGGGTTAACAAGGCAAACGCAGAGAAAGCGGTTCTTTATCTTCCTTCCCCTGGTGTGACCGTGGCTTGTCTCACTAGAACCTTTCCGGAGACCTGGGTCACATTCTGGAATGTTCTGACCTCCAAGAGCCTGAAGAACTGGGTGTGCCCACCTTCCGTCTGCAGCCCTGCAGAGCCCTGATCCAGACCAAGGTGAGCCGCCCCCGGGACAGGCCACGGCCGTGCTGGCCGCGTGGGTCTTTGTGCTGGCACCTGCTACCTGAGTCTCACGGACTCGGGAGAAAGGAGCACCGCGGCCATCTGGGGCTGGCAGAGCACCACCGGGCGCTGGGAGGTGCGCAGGCGTCACGGGCGACCGGTGGGCTGCAGGAGGGGCTGCAGGTAAGCAGCAGGGCAGGGGGGTGAGGGGCGCTGCAGGCCCCGCTGGCCGGCGGGAGGGAGAGGTGCACAGACAGGGCCTTCTGCTGCCCTCTTCTGAGGACAGGGCACAGCTTTTCCTGGGAGTGGGGGTGCCTGCCCACTCGTGGGCCAGGTATTGTGGGGAGCAGTGCCCAGCCTGCAGGGGCCTGTTTCCCCCGGGACCCGGAGCACAGGTGGGGTTCACTCTGCATGCACCCCTGCCCCAGGAGAATAGTGGCACCTGGGGGGTGTCCACCGCCAGGGTCTGTTCTGATGGTGGTTGGTGTGGACAGCGAGTGCAGGGGAGGCCCCTTGTCATCCAGCTGCACGGGCCAGGGCCATCTCCAGGACGTCCAAGCACGCTGGTCCATCTGCTCTTTGGGAAACCCCACAAGGCAGGAGGTAGAAACTTCTAGAACTGCAGGCAGGGGCCATCTTAGAGCAGCAAGACACAGAAATGTCCATCACAGCATCGTTCACAGTTGCTTACACGTCCACAGCGGCTGGTAGGTGGAAATCCATGGACACTGCAGACAAGAGCAGGAAGGGCCCTGTGACCCCAACTAAGCCCTCAGGACAGGGTCATAGGATCACCTGGGATGAGGAGGCCTGCATGGCCCTGGGCACACAGCATGGCTGTCCTCCCAGTGTGGTGTCCCCTTTGCTCCGGGAGAAGCCACGGAGCTGTCCGCTCCGTCCCATGCGCCTCCGTGTTGACTGCACCATGACAGGAGCTTAAGGCAGGAGAGAAAGCCCCATGGGGCCCAGCGGCAGGTGCAGCAGGCCGGCCCCAGGGGCAGACAGCCCACTGGCCTCCATAGGCCCTGACCATGCCCTTCCTTTCCCATCAGCTCTCAGGGACGTCCGGCGGCAGACAGGGGGGCCTGCTTGCACGCAGCCTCTTTCTGAAGACCCCCTTACACAGACACGGGCAGTACCTCACAGTGCCATGGAAAAAGAAGATTTTCAATCCACGTAACCTAAAAATGACCTTGTTTAATAGTGACATTTGCTAAAACAGGAGTACTTTGTATTTTTATCAGTTTTACATTTTCTTACTGGCTTGGTTTGGTACTGGAAACCGGAACTGTTTTGTGGGCATGTTTCCGGGACGCCCTGTGCGCACCCAGGCTGCGCCTCCTGGTGCATTTTGGGGTCTGACCACTTTAGAAGAGCGTGTCCCTTGGCAGAGCCAGTCTGAACAGGAAGGGGGTGCCCAGGGTCCCCCGGAGCTCCGCCCCAGCATGACAGGAACCAAGGTGGCACTGGGGGCCCTCTGCCCGGTGCAGGTGCTGCCGGCCCCTGGGGGCGCCCAGGGAGGAACCCCAGGCCTGGCTGCCCGCGTGGCTCCGCCGGGGGCACAGCCGGTGGCCTGGCTCTCAGCTGGAACTGTCCGCAGGAGGCAGGCGCCCACACGCTCAGGGAGTCCGGAGCACGTTCCTGTCACTCCTGGGGGAGAGCGAAGGCCCTGGGAGCACTCACCCGCACCACGGCCTGTCGGCGGCCTTTCTCTGCGCCCGGCCCTCCCCTCCGACTCCGAGCAAGCGCTCTCTGGTTCTGGTGGGGGCACTGATTTTTGTAAAATTTTATTAAATAAAATGGCCTGGACAAGCCCACGTTCTTGCGGTTCATCTGCTCCATGGGGACTGTTGCCAGAAGTCCTGCGGCCGCAGGCTGTCCCTGCCCGGAGCCCCTGGCCTGTCCGTCTGGCGGAGCCCGGCTCCCAGGGCTGTCCCGCGTGCGCCGGTCACACTTGCTGCCTGGGGAGCACGGATGGGGGCTGGCCTCAGATGCCAGCTCCGTCAACCCCGGAGTCAGACCCAGACAGTGACCAGCAGATGTCGCCTGTCACGGGGAGAAGGGCGCTAGCGGTCACTCTCCACCAGACTGCAGGTGTCTTATGTGAAGGGGTAATCAGATTTTTTTTTAGTGCTGTAGGTTTGGGAAATCTGCCCTCATTTTCCTTTTTCAGCCAGAAAGAGATGGAAATTTGGAAATTGCTTTTCTGCCATGCTGCTCCCACCACAGGGCAGCGTCCGCCCTGGGATGCGCCATCGTTTCCCAGCCTTTGGTGAAAGTCAGACTTGAACCCAAAATAGGCCGTTCTGTGTCCTGCCTCCTCCCCCGAGTCACTCTCGGACGCGGGCACTGGACTCCCCACAGCTGCTCCCCGGCCCCGTTGCTGGCGGGCCTCTCCTGACCCCCAGCCAGCCCAGCGCCCCCAGCTCTGTCCCCCACGCCGGAGGCCAGGGCTGTCCCTGTCCCTCAGTCCGCGTCCAAGCAGACATCAAGTCTGGCTCTGATGCTGTGTCCGGGTGCCTGGCCAGGCTGCTCAAGGAGGGGCCTTCCGAACCGGGAGAGTGAGTGCTGACTGGTCCCCTCTGGTTCAGAGGCTGCCCCTGGCACCCCGACCGGAACGTGCCCCGTCAGCTACAAAGTCAGGGTTCAAAATAATCACAGAGCTGAGGATACCAAGGAACCTACATTAATGGAATTCAGTGCCCCCAGGGGCAGAGCGGGAGGAGGGGGACCCCAGGGACCCTCGTCCAGCTCTCGGCCTTCACTGAGTGCTCAGAGTGGGGTGCAAGGAGAGAAGCCTGACAGAAAATCCCCAAGTAGAAGCCAGCCTCTCTCCGAAGTGGGGGCTGGAGAAGCGAGAGACCCCCCTCTGAGGGGTGCTCTGGGGTTCCTGCCACCCGCTCTAGAGGCTCCGTGGGGCAGCTGGGCCCCTGCCTGGGCGCTCCAGGCCATGGCGGGCTGGAAGGACCTGGAACGGGGGCAAAGGGAGCCTTCAGTGATCTGCAAACATGGCGCTGGGCTCTGCGAGGCAGGCTGATGTCCAGAGCCTGGCCAGGGCTCAGACGTCGGGCCCCGCTGAGCAGCAGCCCTGCCGGCACCTGGGGACGCGGGAAGCCTCTGGGAGCTGCAGCGGGGCCCGGGCCCAGCCCGATGGCGGGCGAGGACTCAGCCCCTCCAGGAACCTGACGGCTCCTCGCTATGGACCTCAGTCTCTGCTGTTCTCTTACCGAGTGCTTCGCAGTCAGCAAGACATGGCAAGACCACGAAAATGCGAGAACCCCTGATCCCTGGTGGACAGGAGCGGAGGCAGACATGGCCCAAACGGTGCAGGTCCGAGACCGTAAAATGGCGTTGGACGAAGTGGTGAGAATCCAGTGGGAAAGGGGAGCACACACGGGAGAGACGCGGAAATCACACAAGAGAACAAAACGGAAGCGCCAGGAATGAACACTGTCACCCCATCCACGAGCCATTCTTGAGAAGGGCCCGACGGCGGACCCGACACGAACAGTCCGTGAGCGCGAACCGGTCAGTAGAAACCATCTGAGCAGGACGCAGAGGGACAGAAAGAGGGAGAAGACACAGGACGGGGCGCCCAGGACCCGGGGGCTGCGCCAGGCGGTGTGCCCCCGCGTCATCAGAGGCCCAGAAGCAGAACCCCAGAGGAGAGAATGGCTAAGAACTCTCCGACGCCGACGAGAGCCACAGACCGGCGGCCCAGAGCAGGATCCACTGGAAGAAGACCAGACCTGCGCTCTGAGCCTGCAGGAGCCCAGCCTGGAGGGACAGGGAGCTCCGCATGTCCGCACGGCTCAGACGCAGGCCAGCGGAGGCCTCGGCCGCCGTGCAGGGCTCTGGCCCCTGGCGCCCGCAGGCTGGAGGCCGCGTCCGAGTGCCTGGACCAGCCCAGTAAGCGGCCCTGCGGGGAGGACGCGGCCACACGGGGAGGACGCAGGCGGGACACCATGAGGGAGATGCTGGAGGGGCCACTGTGACCGCGGGCCGGGGTCGGGGAAGGAGGCGAGCGTAAGAGCCATGAGCAAGGCTGTCGTGTGCTGGCAAGAGAGAGATTTAGGTTCAAAGAAGGTAGAAGAAAGGAAGTGAGGACAGCAGAAGCCAACGAGGGGAGCCCGGGCCCAGTCCTGGACGCGGAGGCTCGCGGTAACGCGCACCCGGGACTGAGCCAGATGCGCCCCGACGGCCGGCCGCCCGCCCTCCCCCCGATTCGGCTGCGTGTGGCACCCCGCTGACAAAGTTACAGGGAAAGGACAGCTAGTGGGGACACGTGAGTATGACTGCGTGTCGGCCGGTGGGAAGGAATTAGCGTTCCTTTTCTGACCATGACACGGGATTGGGGTCCTGAAGTTTCATATGTATTTACAGGCAAAACGTCTCCACATCTCAGACCCGCGTTAAGCTTCTTTAAGGAAGAAACAACACGGTTCCCAGCTGGTCACCACTGGCAACAGGCCCAAGGCCGGTTCCCTGGCTCTAGAGCGTGTCCACTCTTACAGGGGACCTTTCTCCGCGGCCAGAGGCCCCCCTCCCTGAGAGTCATCGTGCCCCCGTCCCCAGGCTGGCCTGCGGCAAGCAGCGCAAGCCCCTCGGCTGCAGGTGGGGGCCCGGTGGGCAGGGTTTCAGCAGGGCCCTTCCCGTCATCGGAGCCCCTCAAAGCCGGCCACCGGCTCTGTCTGCAAGGACGACCCAGGGCTGAAGCAGGGGCTCTGAGCACCAAGCTCCCGGTGCAGGTGGCTTCTGAAACTCGGTGGGGACCCTGTGGGTGGGCACTGGGTGGGCGGGGACCAGGTA
This sequence comes from Halichoerus grypus, assembly GCF_964656455.1. Lineage (NCBI taxonomy): Eukaryota > Metazoa > Chordata > Mammalia > Carnivora > Phocidae > Halichoerus > Halichoerus grypus. The sequence continues at coordinate 150,791,079 of NC_135719.1, forward strand.
GGGGGGCAGCCCACAGGAGGGGCGGGCGCCGGAGGGGACACTGTGTCTGAGCTGTGTCTCAGCGGGCTCAGGCCACTAGAACAGAGCGCCACCACCGCGCCACCAGCGCGAGGCTGGACAAGCTCCTTCCCGCAGTGCGGCAGGCGGGGCGTCGCCGCGGGCCTCTCCTGGTTCCTGGCTGCCCTCGCTGGGCGCCTGCAGGGCAGGGGGCGGCCGGGAAGCAAGCTGTCACATCTCCTCTGACGGGCTCGAGCCCATCACGAGGGCACCTCCCGGAGGGCCCCTCCTCACGCCAGCACAGGCAAGTTAGATTCCAATGTATGAATTTGGGGCCCATGAACAGGAGTCCAGTAACACACAGGCAAACCCCAAACCGCCCCCGGGAAGCCTCTTCTCCGTGCCTCCCCCAGTAGGCCCACGCACGTCCCCATCCGCGTGCACGCGTGCCGACCCCACTCCCCGGGGAGCCTCCCCTATCCCGCTGGGCGGGCCCCACAGCAGGGCCACGGGCAGGGGGCTCACCCACGTCCCCGTCCTCGCCGTGCGGCCTGGGCTTTGGGCAGACAGGCGCCGGCTGAAGAACTGGGCCAGGCCCCTGACCTTGCCCCACCGCCGGCCCTGGGGTGGGTGGATCCCGGGACACAGGGCAGAGAGGCACCCTCCGCATGAGGGGACTCGGGGTGCTCAGCAGCTGCTCGGGGCCACCGTGGACGCGGGCTCCCTTCCTTGTGCCCTCCCCGGGGGGGGGGGGGGTTGTCCTGCATCCGGGGCCTCGGTGCTGATGACGCTCTCAGGCCAGTAGCCGAGGCGGGAGAGGAGCGAGACCCCGGCCAGAGGCCCTCTGGAGGCTGGCTTCCGGGGCTTGGGCCCCTCCAGTGCAGGGGCAGGAAGCACAGCGGGCTGTGCCCGGCTCTCGGCCCTGGCTCATCCGCCAGCCGGTAGGGGGGGCCCCCATGGAGCAGCACCTCCTTGGACCCAGCGCCGGCCACCCCGCTAGGCTCAGCTCAGCGGCTCCGACCCGCGCAGCAGGTGCCGCCCCTGGCCGGTCCGACCTGGCCTCCGTGTAGGGGCAGTGCCCCAGGGGTGACAAGGCCGGCGCAGGCGGAGAAGGCCACGCTGCGCTGCCGGGCGACAGCCCCAGGCCGCCACCCCGTCAGGGAGCTCGCGAACCTCCCCAAGGAGCGCCCCGCTGCAGTTTATAGACTTGGGGGCTTTTTCCCCAAAGACTACAAAACTACAAGTACAAAATTAGCCACAAAAAGAGAACAGAACGAGAAAAGAAGCAGTTCCCAAGAATTTAAAAAGGCGATAGCAAGAAAGTCACCAGCTGCAGGAAAGCGGCGCTCTGACCACCGCCTGTCTCCTCGCTCCCGCGGGGCCTCTCGACTCGCTTCTTAACCCCCGAGCCCTGTGACAACGCTGTCATCCTATCACTTGCTATCCTGAAAGACAACTCCACGTACGTTTACGACTGCTGGTTCAGAGGCTCTTCCAACATAAGGCCCATCAGCGGCCACAGCGTGCGACCTTCGTGTGACCTTCGGGGCCGTCAGTCAGGGCGAGGCCCCTCTGGAATTTTTCACAGGCCGGCTGTCATCCCTCAAACCTGCCTCCCCTCCCCCCAGGCTCCGGGGGACAGCGGCGGGGCCCCCGCCCGCCCTGGGAGCCCCAAGCCAAGACAGCAGGGGTGGCAGGCATACCCGAGGCCCGTCCTGGCTGAGGAGGGCGGGCAGAGGCTCAGCCACGCTCGGGAGCAGCCGGGAACACGCAGCCGAGCCCCGCTGCCTCCACCCGGGCTTCCCCTGCCCAGAGCCCAGAAGCGCAGAGCTCCCCTGCCCCCCGGAGAGGCAGCCCGAGAGGTGGGGTGAGGACAGGAGCCCTAGCATGCTGGGGCCCACAGCGGCGCTTGGACGGCCGGGGTCCCGCACGTGCAGGTGGGATGCATCCTCGGCAACTGGCCGCCTGCCTCCGCCCCGCTCTGGAGGCGCTCACGTTTCCAGGGCCATCTGCGGTCAGGCGCCCACCAGCCAGCCTGGCTGGGACGACAGAGGGCCTGCAGAGCTGGCCCCGCCCAGGGCAGCCAGGCCAGCAGGCGGGCGCGAGGCGGCCCACGGGAGGGAGCCCCTGGAGTGGGAGCGGACAGCTGGGAGACAACAGGAGAGCAAAGGGGGAGAGGAAGGGCGGCCGGCAGGAGCAGCTGTGCCAGCGAGGTGGGGACCCCCAAGCCGGAGGCCCTGCTCGGCCGGCCGTCCTGAGCGCACCGGTTCTCCGAACGGCTCCACCTCGGACAGGGCAAGCGGGCGCCGCAGCCACTGAGCCTGAAAATGTAATTTTTAAAGAAATCATATAAAGACACAAGGTACTTGTTAACCTTGAAAATAAAACTGCCAGTTATTTCACCAGCAAAAGACGGATTTATCTGGGAATAACAGAGTTTCAATGCAGCACACGCAAGCTACGGAAACACCCGAGAACATCGCACAGGAGGCGCTTTTCTGGGGGGCGGGGAGTGGGGCTGTTGTAAACGGAAACTCCGTTGGAGTAACCTGAGAGCTCATAGAGGTTTCTCATTGGCTGGGCTGGGGCAGTCTCTTATTGGCTGGGCTGGACCACCTGTCATTGGCTGAGCCGGGACTGTCTCCCATTGGCTGGGCCGTGACAGTCTCTCATTGGCTGGGCTGTTGCCAGGGCCGGAGGAAACCTTCCCTCGTCCTGCTGGGAAGGTAACATAGTATCCATGGGCAAGGGGCGTGTCTTCCTGTTGGGTCCGCTGTGGTCAGTGAGTGGGGGGCGGCAGCGCTGCTCCTGCCGGCCTCCTGAGGCCATTCTAAATGAGGTGTCCTTTTACTGATTTTTCACACTGCTTCAGGGTTATTGTTTATTAAGACACAGAGACTATTTTCCACGAGGAAAAGGTACGTTCAGAATCTGAAGGAAGCCGTCCGTGGAAGTCTCAGCCTGCTGCTGGCCCCTCCCCCCAGCCCCACAACTGGGGCAGAAGCGGGCGCTGAACGTCGAAGGCTGTGTGGTTGGCGAAGTGCCAATTTAACACATCCAAGTGAAACAGATAAGCCACTCGAGGATTATGTTGTAGCTGATAATGAACACATTTCCATTTTGTTTGCTGGGTAATTTTTAATAAAGCAATGGTACATGGCTGATATTAAAGAAAGGTCTTATGCAGGAAAGAAAACAGACTGTTTGGGCTAAAGGCTGGGTAAAGAAGAAAAAGCGCGAGAAGCAAGAGATGGGCAGGGGTGGGGCACAGGAGTGTAGGCTTACTTGTAAACCAGTAAAAAAATCAAAAAGGTGTGGGTGTTCCCAGTGTCCAGGGCAGGGTCACAGGGAGCACGCAGGATACCCCAAAGCTCACTTCCGCGGCACTGTTCCGCCAACCCCGCTGTCAACCACCCTCAGGACTGAGAAGTCATACAATCACGAGTGTCCAGATTTACTTCTAGACTTCTCCTCACAGTTCTGTCCCAGCACCACAGCAAGCGTGGGCACTCTCCAGTCCAGCGCCCTTCCCACACACGCCTGGCACGCGGTGGCCTCCGTGCACACCAGCCCAGCAAATGTGCGTCCAGCAGCTAGGCTAGTGTTGACCTTTTTACCAGTAAAATGGGTTTATTCAGGAATAACAGAATTGCAACCTGCTACGGCAGAACCATACGCAACAAACAAATGAGAGGAACATTATTTATGGAGAAAGGAGGAAGCTGGAAGGGCTGTTTGGAACGGAAGTGCACTGGAGAGAAGTGGGAGTCCTGGGTGATGAGGGCTTGTCTCTGGCTGAGGTTCTGGGGCCGGCAGTTTCTGGTGGGAGATGCAATGTGCACCTTTTCCTGTGGGGCCTGCAATTGACTCTTTCCTGTTGAGGATTCTTCTGCTGGGTCTGTGATTGACAATCCTTGATGTCCCGTGGGACGGAGTGAGAGCCCCCTCTTCAGGCCTCCCCACTCCATTTTAGTGAGGTTTCCCTTGATTAATGTCCATACCAGTCGGAGGCCCTCTACAGTGGTGAGGCACGCTGGGGGGGCAACATCTTCCGGGGAGAGGCCCATCGCGCTGGGAAAACCACACAAGAGGGGCCCCGAGAGTCAGATCCTCTGAAGGCACCGCCTGAGACACCTGGGGTGCCCACAATCTGACCGAGTGACAGGATCTGACCCTCGCCTCCAACATACACATATAAATAGGCATAAATAAAACCTTCTGAAATCCCCACGTAACTCTAACGAAGACAGGGCTGGCACAGCAGATCCGGTAATGACACTCAAGAATAAAAGGTGGGGCTGTGCAAGGTGCTCTAATCATCACGGAGGACAGGAGAAGGTTCATACAACGTCAAGTGAAAATTCATGACCTAGGTATGCTACATGGAGTGAAGCTTCATGTAAAAAAAGTCCTTACTTAAACCTTAAAAAAAGAAATACACCAACTGCAACTGTTTAGGTTATAAGTTTCTAATGTAGCAGCAGAAAATGTTTATAGAAAAAATATACTTTTAAGAAAATAGCTGAAAAAATCTAAAAAGATAAAAGTATAAAAAGTTTAAAAAATATATCTTAAGACAAAATATTGCCCAAAACATGTAAAACTTAATTTAAAAAAATTCACCTATCTAAAGTTAAACCAGGCGGGATACAGAGCTGGCAACTCGAGCCCTCCAGAGAGCTGCAGCAGGACAGAGGGGACGAGCGCCCAACCCAGCGGGATGTCAGACTGGCCCAGATGACCAGCCCGAAGGAAAACCGCCTAGCCCCCTTGGGGAGAAATGGGAGAGAGCAACTGGATGCTGTTCTGGAACGTTCTCCTCATCACAGACAAACCAGGCGCTGAGCCCGCAGACGCAGGGCAGCGAGCATCACAGGCCAAGCACTCCGGATGCCTTATGAATCAATCCGCGACGTGTCCCATCAGGGCACAGCTGCCCTCTCAAGTCTCCACCAGGATCTCCACCGCGTGGTCCAGCTCACCCAGATCCGACCTGCAGCTGGAACTGGGAGGCGGCGCGGTCACGGAGGAGAAGGCCTGGAGCCCGCTGCCATGGCCCGACTGGGTGCTGCCCACCATCCCCGTGAGCACCGCGTCCAGGTCGTAGTAGGAGCTGTCCACGTCTGCAAACAGCTCTTCCACAGAACCAGACGTCTTATTCTCCAGCGTTTCAAATATCTGATCCAGGGACTTCTGAAAGCCTCCTCTGTTTTCTCGAGAGCTGTCCACTTCCCAGAGGCCGCTCTGCGGGCTCCTCAGGGCCTGTGCAGACGGGACCGCGGCAAGTCCCGGAACCAGGTCTGGCGCGTGGCCATCTCCCGCGCCAGGGGCAGGGCGCTCCCCCTCCGGCTCCCGCACCGAGCGGCACAGGATGTCAGTGGAGACGAGGCGGTCCAGTGGCGCCCGCCCTGCCGCCTGGGGCACCACCGCGCGCCAGGCCCCGTCCTGGGTCATCTCTTCCTGGATCTGCCGGACCGTGTTGGCTATGAGGACCGAGCGGCAGAGGTTGGGCTCAACCAGCATGTGGCACAGCTGCAGCTTGACCAGGGACATGTCCAAGAGTGACTGGCGCTGCACGCTGTAGGAAGGCATGGCCTGCGCACCTGCTGGGCCGCCTTCCACGTCCTCCCCGTCCTCGGCGCTCTTCCTCTTTAAGCCTCGTGCAAACATCGTGCCCTGTGGAGAGCAAGGAGGATGCCATTGAGCACATTCCAGAGTCCCCAGCACACCCTGCCCCGAGCCTCAGTCTGCAACTGTCAAGGGCGGGTGTAGGAGGGGGCCTGGCTGCGGTAACGCCACTGCTGGGGTCCCGGGGGCACATGGAGCCCCAGCTTCTGGGAGGGAGGGCTCTGACACATAACAGAGCTCTAAAGCACTCCCCGCCCCCATCTCCATCAGAAAAGACAAATGGACTACCAATACAGGAAATACACTTGTACAGAGCAAGGCTGAAACCCTACACCCAAATTCTGGGCATTGGTGCCTACAAGGGAGGAGAGCATGGAGGAAGCGGGACAGGTGCTGGCCTGCCTGCCGCCCCCTAGCCTGTGCCCAAGCTGACGACCAGGGGTCCCCGCCATGGGCAGCCGCTATCCCCTCAGGGCTTTCCTGCCACAGCCCTGCCGAAATGTGCCCCTTGGGTCCAGAGGGCCAAAGCCTTCACAGCCCAGGGTCGTGGCAGCACATTCAGCTGGGGAGGGCGGGGGAAGAACGACACTTGGGCTGATTCCCTAGACAACTGTGTCCCCCCCTCCTCCAAGGTACAGCTTGGACTCCGCCTCACTGGGCACAGGTGGGGACTCCGAGGCCAGCCGCCATTCCAACCTGGAGGACCAGACACCTTGGGGCAGGTTAGGATGCACCTGGAGGCTCTGGGGTGGCACCGGTCTCATGTACCACAGCAGGCTCACTAGATGTCTGCTCTCAGAAGCCAAAATAGGAGCAAACTGTTCTTTTGAACTGATTCTAGGTTGAGAGATCTCTGGAGAATTAAAAAGCAGAGCAGGAAGGGTCTGGGGCCCCAGCCTGGTACCTGCAGCACCTGGCCAGGCACCAGGAGGGCTCCGGAGCCGACTCCCAGGGCATACCACAGCAGCGTGTGAGGTCTACCCTTTCTAGGACAAAGGTAAGCCATAATGCATCAAGTTTCTCCCTCAAGTTCATAAAGTAGCTAAATATTTTTATTTCAAGTAACTTTTTAAAAAAGATTTTATTTATTTGAGAGAGAGAGAGCCCAAGCAGGGGGAGCAACAGAGGGGGAGGGAAAAGCAGGCTCCCCACCTGCCCGATGTGGGGACTTGATCCCAGGGTCCTGGGACCATGACCTGAGCAGAAGGCAGATGCTTCTGAGCCACCCAGGCGCCCCTTATTTCAAGTAATTAATTTGATTTATTCATAAAGAGAATTAGTCTTTTAAATTTGCAAATTTTTAGATTTTTTTTTGTTTTTTTTTTAGAAAAATCAATCCCGTGGCTGTGTGTGACTGCTGCCGGCCCATTACCTTGGTGTGCCCGGGGGCCCCCAGAGAACCAGGCAGGGGCGGGGCGGTGCCTGTGCTGTCTGCACTCAGGCCCCCGAAGCTCTGCACCCCCGCCAGAAGCCCCTCTGAGGACTCACTCCTGCCAGCCCCACCGTTAGACAGAAAGAAAAAGGACCCCTGTCCCTGGGGTTTCCTTTCGATGTCATAGATCTCACCCCTATACGTTTAACATTTTAAGAAATTTTTAAAATTAAGTGACCTTGGGGGCATTTATCCCAAAGAAATGAAAGCCAACATTCATGCCAAAACCTGCACAAGAATGTTCCTAGCAGCTCTACCCACATAATGACCCAGTGGAAACAAAGTCCAGCACCAGGGAGCGTCTGACACACTCGGGGCATCAGTCACACACTGCCACTCAGGAGGGCAGTGTGCCCCAGAGACACCCACACCTGGAGGGGTCTTAGGGGAATTATGCGGAGCAAGAAAGCCCATCTCAAGTGGTTGCATATGGCATACATTTCCAGAACATTCTAACATGACCTAGATAGGAAGTGGGTGTAGTGGGTCCATGAAGCTATGCATGTGCTCTGACCGCACAGAACCACGTGCGTGCACACAGCATCACTCAGCTCTGTGGTCACACGGAAGACACGTGTGTCTGCATGTCCACTTCAATGTCAGCACCATAGCTCCACGTCATTTCCTTACAGCAGCCTGCGCATCTGTAGTCATTTCAAACTAAAAGCTTTAAAACGCTAAGTGACTGTAGCTTATTCCCCTCCCAGACTACTTTCCCCAGAGCAGCAAACAGGTGTGACTTACCAACTCTGAAGCCTGAAACCACTGCCATTTCTACCAGAACACCGGCCACACACTGACTTATCGACTATTTTTAAACAAATGAATAAACAGGTTTACCACCAAAACACATGAAAAAGATTTCACTCACTACTGATAGCAAAGGATTCAAGAGTTTTGTTGTGGCTGCAAATTCAACTTTTACAGAAGCTTTTTTCTGTCAATATTTGTGTAAAAATCACTTGCTTAAAATTGATGAGTATATTAAGAATTAATATGAAATTGTCAAACTACAAGATACACTGTGTTGGGGAAAAAAATCAAGTCTTCAGGGTTCCTCTGTGGCAAGTCACTTTACTTGTCTTTTAGTATCTCTTTTCAACCAAATCTAAAATCCCAACTCTGTATGACAACCGATTTAATTTAGAGCCCAACGAAACTCACTCAAATAACATAACGAAGCCCAAGTTACCAAGAGAATGACTCAGAGCCACCCTTTCTGCGAGTCCTGCATAGCGAGGTCGGTTAGCAACACCAGGGCCGCTGGGAGCAGCGAGAGACCCACAGCTCACACAGCTCAAGACGCCACGCCAAGCACCCAACTCCCTGGGGCCCCATCTCCCTTTCCTCGAGGGGTCCTCAGAAAGCCCAAGACATGAGCTTGTGCGTGGTCAGTGCAGCGGGAGCCTCCCGCACCAAGGCTGAACTCAGGGCCTGCCACAGCTGCTCCGGTTAACAACAGCCCGGGACAGCACTAGGAACACGTCACATCAGGAAAAGCCTGGGGAGGGCCCTGTTAGTATTTGCTTTGAAAGAATGAATATACACAGGGTACCAGCTAGTCCATCCAGGACGCCAACCCCTAACCTGCAGCAACCAGCCAGGAAAATTAATAAAGGCAAGCCTCACTAAAATGGAGAAGGTAGAACGGGGAGCCAGTACCACTCATGGCAATGACAGCCTCCCCCCCGGAAATACGCACACTGCATCTCCCACGGGAAACCGACACCGCAACTCAGCCAGTGGGAAACCCTCACCACCCCGAGCTCCTGCTTTTCTCCAAGGGACTTGGTTTCCTCCAGCTCCCTCCTTACTCGCCTTCGTTGGATTTGCCTATGGTTTCGCCGGAGCGTGCACGTCCTGTTAACCTTAGAAATAAACCTACCAGTTATTTCACCAGCAAAAGACGGATTTATCTGGGAATAACAGAGTTTCAATGCAGCACACGCAAGCTACGGAAACACCCGAGAACATCGCACAGGAGGCGCTTTTCTGGGGGGCGGGGAGTGGGGCTGTTGTAAACGGAAACTCCGTTGGAGTAACCTGAGAGCTCATAGAGGTTTCTCATTGGCTGGGCTGGGGCAGTCTCTTATTGGCTGGGCTGGACCACCTGTCATTGGCTGAGCCGGGACTGTCTCCCATTGGCTGGGCCGTGACAGTCTCCCATTGGCTGGGCCATGACGGTCTCTCATTGGCTGGGCTGTTGCCAGGGGAGGAGGAAACCTTCCCTCGTCCTGCTGGGAAGGTAACATAGTATCCATGGGCAAGGGGCGTGTCTTCCTGTTGGGTCCGCTGTGGTCAGTGAGTGGGGGGCGGCAGCGCTGCTCCTGCCGGCCTCATGAGGCCATTCTAAATTAGGTGTTCTTTACTAATTTTTCACCCAAATAAATCCATTTTCGCTAGTAAAATAACTGACTTTCACTTTTAAGATTAACACAGACCAGGAAGTCAAGACTTGTATCTCCATGACAACCCAGGATGCCGATGACGTCTGTAACAGTCACCCCAAGGGCCCAGGGCTTCATCAATAACCGACGGCTGCCCTAATATTTGTCCCCACTTCCTAGAAAAATCCAAACGTGCTGCCCACGAAACCACAAGGGCTGCTCGCCTCCCCAGCCTGCAGCCCCCATCAGGGGCCCTGGAAGCCGATTCCAGCCAGCAGCGCTGCCACTCCCCTGCCTGTCCCCAAGTGTCTGTCCGCAAGCCAGGAGGTGGCCCACTCCCTGGCTGCAGGTGCTTCCAGTAAACAGCCTTTGCTCTTCTCCCACAGGTGCCTTCATTGGTTTCCGCAGCTTACTGTACATACTGGGAAGAGCATCAGAAAGTACAAGACAAAAATCACCGTGGCCGACCCCTCAGAGAACCAGTTAGGACGCGGGTTCTTCCTAGCATCTCCCTAAGCAGGCTCTTCTCTGTGCATGAGAGCTCACTACGAGCTCTGCTTTTCTTGCTTATCACACTTTCCACCACACGCAAAAGCTGACCATCACTTCCGACAGCCTGGCGGTGACCCTCAGGTATAAACACACAAGGAACTGAGCCTTATTCCCTGCCTTTACACCACTCACGATCTCCCCAGTTAGTGATGCTGGGTTCTGACTCTAGGTTCTGATATTGGCAGTACTTGGCTCTGCAGAGGTTCTACTAGGGCAAAGCAGGAGCATTTATAAGGCACGTGATACACACCATCAGGCTGCTCTCTAGGAAGGCGCCATCAATTCGCCCTGCACCAGGCTTTTCCGTAGGGATTTTTTCACATTTGCTGGTAAGTTCCCCTCCACTGTAGCCATTATCCCAGCTCCATCTTCCAGGCCCCTGCCATTAACCTGTTTCACCACCCTGGATGTAAACATTATTTTCAGATTCAAAATAAGCAAGTCAAATGGGTAAGCTGGGGTGTGTATGACAATGGAACACTACCCAGCAAATCCACACCGATCTGTGCAACATAGGCAAACCTCAGATACTATGCCTAATTACAAAGCAGAAACAAAGAAATAGATACCATATGATTCCATTTGTATGAACTTCTAGAAGAGGTAAAGCTAACCTAAGTTGTAAAATAGCAGAATGGTTACCAGTGGAGGAGTAGGGTCAGTCAAGAACTCCCCAGGATGATGGAAATTCACCCCATCTAGACAGGAGCATGGTATTTGTCAGATTCCCTGAACTGCACCACTAGTAACTGCTCATTGCATTGTATGAAATAAATGATACCTTGATTATAAAGAAAATACATAAACAAGTTGATGGCGGGGGAGGCCACCACATTAGTTTAAATCTAAACCATTTTAGATATTGCCTCCCCTGCATCACTAAGTGCTTGGATCTCATTCCGCATGCCAGGACAAGTATGTTCAAAGCCATTCTAATTATTCCCTTCAAATGTCCCAAACCCTGAGCAACTGTTAATTTTTGTTGCACTCAGTACAAGAAAATGCTGGCAGACTTAGGACTTGAGACGGAGTAGCTCAAGGTCAGCGCATCCAATCACGCGAGCCCAGGTGCCGTCACCAGAGCCGTGTCAGGGTGATGCGCCAGGCTGAAGGTGGCCAGTGAGGATCACCCTCCTCAGACATTTGTGCTTGGGACCAAGTCAGCACAGAGTACGGTTCTGAAGGCAGCAGGGGTGGGCACACATTCCCCCAAGCACATGGGCAGCCCAGGATGGTGGTCTGGGGCGCTTGACCCTTCGAGCACAGCACACAAGACCCCACACTTCCCAGGCTGTCGTAACTGCAGAGCCTGACTCACCATTCAGTTCTGAACAAAAAAGCGTTCGGTATTACGCACCTCCATCCACTCCACAGATGGCCGGAAGGTCTTACTGAGTTAAGTCCCATCAACCCCTCAGGGTTAACAGTGTTTCGCTCAAAACCCTCCAAAGTCAGTGGACAAACAGGCCATTAGTGCTCAGCTCTTGGTCAGAGCACAATAGCCTCCAGACCAAGGGCTGACCAAACAGAGAAAACTGGAGAAGACAGAAAGACTGAGGGTCCCCTGTGGTGGGTGGAGCCAGGGAGGGGCACTGCGCCGGTTCCATCAGGGCACCCCCAAGACAAAGGGGACCCCGGCCTGGCAGACTCCCCACGGTTCACGGCGAGTGGCCTCTCCCTCTCCTGCAGCTGCTCTCACATCCGGTGGCCAGCAATCCCCAGACTCCGAGCAGAAGAGCTTGGAGAGCAGGAGACAGACTCGGCTCTGACCTGACCTGTCACCACGACCTCAGCCACCACCAAGCACGCTCGTGACACTCAGGTTTTTCAGGCAAATCCACGTGAACTCTCAGTTTCTGTCACATGATCAGACTGTCTCTGAAATACCCCATCAAAGGAAAACGGGAAGACAGAGCAAGTGTGCCAAAGTCTTGAGAAGGGCTGCTTTGGAGTCCAGCTGTGGGGGTTCATCTTCACTGTCTTGAAATTTTCCTTAAGCTATTACTAAAAAGTGCATTTCAGGTACTTTTGTTACTTGGAATGAAATACACAAACTTTCTCTGCCTGGAAACATGTTCCCTTAGGAAGCTGAAAAAAACTTCCTAGCCCTCTTTCCAACATAAAACCTGCCATTCTTTCTAGAAAAAGGTCATAACTGACTTCATTCTGAATTTCAACTTCAGCTGTAAAACATGGCAAAATTTGAAAATAAAGTTATGTGCAGAAAGTGTATAAGACATTAAACTTAATTTTGTAAGCAGGCATTTTTTCTCTTCTTTTAAAAAACAGTTAACTCAGTCCTGCTGTCCTGTGCATGCAACGCAAGGGTCACCAGAAGAGGAAACAGAGTTGGGAAACCCTCCATTGGGACCAGAGCATCTCCCAGCAAACTATTACCTGGTAAGCTCTTTTCCTGGTAATCCTGTTTTGCAGACAGTAAGCTTTTGAAAATGTGGAGTTAAGCTTGCCTCGGATTTCTGGAAGAGAGGTTCTGATACTTTTCCTAGTGACAGCACGGCTCCCTCCCACACCTGAGTGGCAGGGCAGCAGGGCACAAGGAGCCCATTGAAGATGGTTTACCAGTCAGGTCTGGGAATTCTCCTGTCCTCACTCCCCACTGCCCTCCCCGATGTCCATCTCCACTGCACTGGGCAGCTTCAGCTGGACTGCACAGGAGGCAGGCAGGGCGGGAGACCACCCAAGGCTGTCATCATTTGCTCCCCGATATTCCCTAGCCAGCTTAAAGAGAAGTTGGGTCCACTCGAGTACGGGGGACGGAAACCATTGCAAAATATCCTTAACGTTCCTTTTCAATCCTTAACGTTCCTTTTCAAAGCAATTAAAACCCAGAAACAAAGGAAAAGGAGCCAAAGTGAACACTCAGAGGCCTGCAGCCCGCAGCAGAGACTGTGCGGCCCTCCAGGGTTCCAGAGAATGGTGCCCCCCCATTGTGGAAGGCGTTCTAGTACCAGCAAAACCCAGCTTCGCTCAAGGACTTAGAACGCACCGCGCACTCAGTGTCAGGAATGCAGAGCAGGACGGGAGCCCGGGCACCACAGGTCCCCGCGGAGGGGGGAGGGCGCGGAGGGCGCGGAGGGCAGTGCGGGGCCCTCTGGTCGGCGCTGGAAACACCGGCCGGCCGGACGCGGGGCTCGGCAGGCGGCGCCGACCCGGGCCCAGGTGGGGAGGCGGAGGGGCTTCCTGGGGGGCCGCGCCGCAGCCCACGGCCCCGGCTGGCGCGCTTCCCCTTCCAGGGAGCCCGCAGCGCGCTTCCAGCCCGGGGCCACCCACGGCTCTGAGCTTCAGACAGAGCCGGACAGCCGAAGTCCGGGCTGTGGCCGCACGACCGGGAGTCCCCGGGCGCCGGAAGACCCGCCAGGCCGGCCGGTTGGCCGGCCGGCCGCCCCGCGTCGCGCCCCCTCCTCCGCCGCGCCTCCTCCCCCCACCCCGCCGCGCCCCCCGACCCCCGGGGCGCCCAGGGCGGCCCGCCTCTGCCGCACAAAGCCCGCCGCCCGCGCCGGGACGCTCACCTGGCCGCCACCGCCGTCTGCGCCCGCGCCGCCGCCGAGGGAGGGGCGGGGCCGCGCGGGGCGGGGCGGGGCCGGGCGGCTCCGCGCCCACAAAGGGTCGCCATGGCGCCGGCCCTCCCGCCCGCCGATTGGCCGAACGCGGGGGCGGGGCCTCCGGTTCAAACCGCGGGCGGGGCCTGGCGCGCGAGTTCCCGCGCGGCCGCGTTGGCCGTTGGGGCCCGCGCCCTGGCCACCCCGCCTCCGCCCGCTCCCAGGTCTCCGCGCGCGGCCCCAGCGCGCCTGCGCAGGGCTAGCGGGGCGGGGCGTGGCTTGGCGGGAGAGGATTGGGAAGGGAAGGGGGGGCAGTCAGAGCGGTGAGCTGGAGGGGAGGGGACGGGATGGAAGGGAGGGGGAGGAAGGGAGAGGGACGTTAGGAAGGGGAGTGAGGGTGGGAGAGCGGTGGGCTGGAGGGGAGGGAACGGAGGGGGTAAGGAAGGGGAGGGGAGAGGGATGTTAGGAAGAGAAGGGGGGGTGGAAGTGAGAGCAGGGGGAGGGGAGGGGAGGGACGTCAGGAAGGGGAATCAGAACAGTGGGCTGGAGGGGAGAGGAGGCGGGGGCAGAAGCTCCCTGGACAGCCTGGGGTCAGTACAGGGACTTCCCAGGTTTACATGCAAGAAATGAAACCATAAAAGTCCAAAGCAGGGGAGGTTTCTTAGAAAATAATTTCTCCAAAGGTCTTAAGTAGAATACAGAATCCTGACTCCATTAATTCAAGCAACATTGCTTGAGTGCAGGCCGGGGCAGCAGTCCTAAGCAAGTAGAAGCCTCTCTGCTCTGTTGTGCCATGTGCTGGGGCTATGCACCAACCCAAGGGGTAAGTGGTGTTGGGAGAGGCCCAGGTGAGGTGGGCTCCCTGTGCAGACGCCAAAGGCAAGGGACTAGGCTGGAGAGGAGGAGCCCTGGGATCTGGGGAAGGTGACGTGGCAGGGGTGGGGGATGGAGACCACTGGACACTGGACGCTGGGCAGACAGGGGCAGGTCCTGAGTGGGGCTTGGAGAGCATGACTGCTAAGATCAGATGTGGGGAGTGGAGGGGGAGAAGTAGAAAGTCCACCTGGGTTCCTGCAGTGCTGGGGGTGGCACACATGATGGGCTGTGACTCGCACAGATGTAAATGTTCGTGTGACAGTGGGAAAAAGCTGGGGGACTTTTGTTCCTAGCCATATGCCACACGGATTAAATTCCTTAACACACGGATACCCTGCAAATGAAAGCAAGATGAGCAAACCAATAGAAACTGGGCAAGGGATATTAACACAGTTCAAAGCAAAAGAGAGAAAATGGCCTTCCCTGGTAGAAGGGCCTTCAGCCGGGAAGAAGAGCCGTGTGTGTTCCAGCTGTCAGACTGGCAGAAATAAAAAATATTCTCTGCAGTAAGTCTGTCTTCCAGAGCTGTCACTCTTTTTCACCCAAAATGTCCACCATAAAATGAAAAATTAACAGGCATACCGGACACAAGACCAAAAAGTGGGGAAAAAAACATACAGATAATAGACTCATGGGTGATCCTGATATTGGAGTTTTCAGACTTTTAAAAACAGCAATCATTTTATTCATGAGAATTAGTGACAAGGTGAACGGGAATGTGTTAAAATGACTCAAATGGAGGAAATAGCATCGAACTCTTCTCAACCAAAGGGCCAGCATAACCCCAACGATAAAACCCAGAAAGGAGGCCAGAAGGAAGAATCGCAGGCTGATTGCTCTCACAGCCACACTTGAAACTTCCAAACAATAGTAGCAACTCAAAGTCCCACAATACACAGAAAAGAAGATAAAGCACAACCAAGTTAGGGTTGTTCCAGGAAACAGAAGGTTAACACTCCAAACCAAACCAAGTAATTCATGACATTAACAAAATGAAGAAATAGTTGGAAATCTCAACAGGTGGAGAAGTATCCCTGGTAACATTCAACCCCCGTTCATGGTAAAATACTGAGCAAACTGAATATACAAGTGCAAGCCCACAGCACCCCCCTCACCTCTGACACCCACTGCAAGTTTGGGGCCACCAAGACCACCCTCGGTTCAATAATTCACTACAAAGGCTCACGACAACTCACACTCGCCGTCGTGGCTTGTTACTGTGAAAGTCCTGCAGGGACGAGGTCCAGGCGGCCCCCCCACCACCCCCCCCACGCATGGGGCTTCCACACCAAATGGCCCAAGGCCCCCTGCCAACAGTCACCCACGGGCAGGCAGGACAGCCCAGGGGGTTGGGGATCCCCTCCCAGGGCCCAGGGGCAAAGACCAGACCTCCTTGGGGAAGGCTCATTTTTTTTTTTTGCTACGCAACAAGGGACTCCCTTCACCTAAGGGAGGTGTACTTACAAAAAACCTACAGGAAACCCTGTAGTGTGCAGTGCCATAGTGAAACCGTGCAAGCTGCCTCCCGTGATCAGGAATTAGGGGCAGATTTCTACCCAGCATCGTGTGGGAGGGCCTGGGGGGCAAACAGGCAAGGGAAAGAAGTAGAAGTTACAAGGATTCAAAAGGAATTGGGATCATTATTCCCAGAAGATCAGTTTCTGAATGTAGAAAATCCAAAGAATCTTGTCCTAGCCGGCATGGACGGTCACCCACAGATGGGTGACCTAGATCCACCATGATTTGTTTTCTCTCTGTTCCGGAGTTTGGAAGGCCATGGGGAAGGTTCTGATGTGCAGAGCGAGCGGGAGGATGAGAGAGAGCGGTCCTGCTCTGAAGCCAGCCGTCCCCTCGGAGCAGGGCCCACCCTAGGAGCTCTTGCAACCTATCATAATTACCTCCTAAAAGCCCTGCCTCCAAAGACAGTCCACTGGGGGCCAGGACTGCAACATAGGAACTGGAGGGGGACACCATTCCATCCATAGCAAATCTCCACATAAATGAGTCAAATGAATGAAGAATTAGGCATGACCATCAGATAATCCTATTTATATATACAAGTAACAAGCCAGTATAGAATTTTTAAAAATGTTTTAATGATACCATTTGCAAAGCGCCAAAAACATCAGCACCAGATGCATCTAGCTACAAATATGCACGGACTGTACCCGGAGGAGCACAAACCACCGTGGAGAGAAGTCAGGGACTGAGCTGGGGAATATGCCAGGTCCCCGACTGGAAGACTCCCGTTGTAAAGATAGCGGTTCTCTCAAACTTACCTGTAGATTCGGTGCGATCCCAATCAAAACCCTAACTTGTTTCCTGGAAACTGACAAGTTGGTTCTAAAATCTGTACGGATGGGACACTGCGGGGCTCAGTCGGTGAAGCGTCTGCCTTCAGCTCAGGTCATGATCTCGGGGTCCTGGGATCGAGTCTGCTCAGTGGGGAGCCTGCTTCTCCCTCTACCCCTGCCCCTGCTCCTGCTCTCTTGCTCTCTGTCAAATAAATAAATAAAATCTTTTTAAAAAGGGGCCCCTCCATTATAGCCCCAAAGTGAGAACAGCCCAAGTGCCCCAGTGGGAGGATGAGCCGGGCATATGCAAGCACGCACGCTGCTGGCTAAGAGCAGGCGTGCACACGGAGAAAGAAGGTGCCAGAGCGCACGCCGGTTGCACAGGTGCAAAGCTCCAAGCAGGCGGAGCTGTCCTGTGGAAGGGGAATGGTGGGGCGGGGGGAGGCCCAGAGAGACTTCTGGGACCCCAGGACTGTCCATACTGGATCTGAGTGCAGGGGGTTCACCTTTGTTTAATACGTTCCCACTGGGAGCATCCTCTGTTTGTGCTCCGAGAACTACGCTGATCAGGACATCGAAGGCGGGGTCCCCAGAAGGCCGGCCCCCAGGCCCCCAGTCTCGGGCGATGTGCGGTGCCTCACGGTCTGTCGCAGGCCCTTGGAATTACTGACCACACGTGTGTATGACCCGGTCCAAGAGTCCAGTCTTTTCGGTAATAAAGAAAACCACACTGTGGCCTCATAGCAGGGCCCCTTCCTAGAGCCTTGGGGAGCATGCGCTCAGCCACCTCCAGGCAGGAGGAGGGGGGCCCCCCCAGCCCCCGCCTGCCCTGCCGCGCTCTGTGACACCTGGGCTCGCCTGGGACCACGCCCTGCGGGTCCACCTGTCTGCCCCAGTCTCGCGGGTAGAGGTGGGGTGCTGGGGTGGTGACAGGCCCAGGCACAGAGGAGACTCCGAGGCCGTGGCCAGGAGGCCTGTCCCAGAGATGCTCCAGGCCCACCTGCTGGCGGGGACCCTCGCCGGACCCAGCCCTGAGACCCCACCACCCTTCCTGGGATCTCCTGTCCGCTCTTGGAGGGGGTCCCACTGGGCAGGGGACACGTTTGCTGCCAAAGAAAATAGGTCAGAGGGTTTATGACCTCACCCATCTGGTGTCATCACCCAGTCCTTTGGATGTGGCCAGAGTTAGAATTACACTTTGACAAGTGGACTTTCTTTGAACATCAGGAACATTGTTGTGAACGTCCTGTGTGCCTTGTTTGGTGAACTTTTCCCATGAGACAGCCTTAGGTATCCAGAATCCTGGAAGGTTCCTCATTGGACTCTGTGTTGTCTACAAAAAAACAGAATGACGTTAAGAGATGCTTTCCTTTCTGTCATTCGGTATTTGTATTAAGAGCAGCGGTCACTGGGGCGCCTGGGTGGCTCAGTTGGTTAAGCGACTGCCTTCGGCTCAGGTCATGATCCTGGAGTCCCAGGATCGAGTCCCGCATCGGGCTCCCTGCTCGGCAGGGAGTCTGCTTCTCCCTCTGACCCTCCTCCCTCTCATGCTCTCTGTCTCTCATTCTCTCTCTCTCAAATAAATAAATAAAATCTTAAAAAAAAAAAAAAAAAAAAGAGCAGCGGTCACTCACAGAGTTGCTGCCCCGTGAAGGGTGAAAGCAACCTCACCTCACATCGGCTGCATCGGATCTGCTGCAGGAACACAAACCCTCCCAGCTCCCTGGGGCTGGACGGGAAGGTGGGGCAGGTCTGGGGGGCAGGGAGTCCGGCCTCCTCCTGGCACTCCCAGCCCGCGTCTGGCGTCTGCCTGCACTGATCCGCTGCCTGGTCTCTGTCCAGGGACCATGTTGTCCCCTCCTGTACAGAGCCCCCCCCAGCTCCCTAGCTTCTGTGTCCCCGCCCAGGTGAATAGCCCAGACCCTCTCGGTGCCCCGAGAAACGGTCTGCCAGGGCCAGGCATCTGCCTTTGGTGCACCAGCCCCAGCTGAGCAGGGGGACCCTCCCCTCTGTGTGGGTCCAGGCCTCAGGGGCAGGCAGAAGGGCATGGGCTGGAACCCCAGATCTGCCCATGGTGGTCCATCCCCCCAGCATAGCTTTGGGGTGCACACGGGCACCACGGTCCCTGAACTCACAGATGCCACAGACCTGGGTGCATGGCTGAGGGGGCGCCCTCGGGGTCCCCTCTGGCCACCCCCCCACACACAGGGGGCTTGCTTTCCCACGCAAGACCTCCAAGGGTGAGCCCTGTAGGTGGGCGCCCTTGGAGGGCTGGATGTGATTTTGTTGAAGGAGCCCTCGGTTTCCTTACGTGGTAGCTGCTAGCTATTTCCACGCACCCTCACCGTCTGCATCAGCCGCTGGGGGACCCGTCTGATTCCCTCGAGGCCTGGGGACCCCCCTGCCTCTGCACCTTCTCAAGCCCCTCCCCTAGGGCCCCCTCGCTGGGTCCCCCTCTTCTCCCCCCTCCAGATGTTGGGGTGCCCCAGGGCCTGGACCTCAAACCACTTCTGTCTACACCCACTCCCTGGGCCGCCTCGCCCAGCCCCTGATGAAGCACCGTCTACCCCACAGCACAGAGTTTACGATGCCCGACGGTGCGGTCTCCCAGTATGTTCACGCACCGCTGTGGCAGACAGGATTCCACCAGTGGCTCCCCAGGACTCCCTGCACCAACCCAGAACCTGTGACCGTGGCCGTGGCAAGATGCCCGTCTGTGGCCGTGTTGTTACATGGCAGGGTGACCTGCATACCCAGATTTCTGGGACGGCCTGACCTGGTCACGTGAGCCCTTAAAAGAGGCTGGCAGCAGAAGGGGAAGCCACAGAGGCCCAAGCAAGACAAGGACGGGGGCGCCTCCCACGCTGGTTTTGAGGAGGCAGGGGCCGCGTGAGAAGGTGTGTGGGCACTCCGCTGGGCAGAGAGCAGCGCCCCCTGGCAGGCCGGCAGCCACAGGAAGTGGGGGCCTCCGTCTGACAACCGACAGCGGCAGGAATGGAGTCCGGCACCTGCTTGAGCGTGCGGGACCCCCGCTCCAGCCGAGGAGGCTCCAGCCACCTGCCTGATCCATGCTGCACGTCTGACCTACAGACGGCCGGCGGTGTCCGCCAGACCCACCCCTCCTGTCTCACTTTCCTCCGTGTCTCCTGGACGCTGGCAAACTAACACATCTGAAACGGAAGTCTTCGCTCTACCCAGAGTGTCCCGTTTCTATCACCGGTCCAATCAGCCACTCGCGGCTCGGCCAAAGACCTTAGGATCCTCCCGACAGCCCTCTTTTGCTCATATCCACCTCCAATCCTGTACAGACCTCGTGGGCCTCGTGGGCCAGCGACCCGGCCTCGGAACCTCAATCATATCCCGTGGATGTGTGATGCGGGCCACCAGCTGGAGGTCTGGAGAGTGAGGGGCCGTGTTGGGTGTGAAGCCCGGGCGTGTGGCTGCTCCCCACGGGGACAGGTGCCGTCTGCTGTTTCCCCAGCACCTGGAACAGAGCTCTGCGGGGTTGAAGGATGGCTGGCTGAGTGAAGTTCCATTTTCAGCTGCGGGCGCCATGCCTGCCCGAAAGCCAGGAGCTGCAGTCAGTTCAGAAACTGACCTGAATGCAGGAAAGCCTGGCGTGGAGCTCTGGGCTGTCGGGCAGGACCCTGGCCCGAGCCACCCCCCGCCACCGCGGTGCCCAGCCTGCGAGCCACGCCGATTAGGAAGAGCGACTGGCAGAAGCACCGGGAGTGTGTAATTATCCATGACAACGAAACAGCGCAGACCTGCATGGAGGACAGGCCTCTGGGCCCCTGCGTTGTGTGTCTCCCGAGCAGAGGCCTTGCAGCTCTTTCCAGGGATGCAGTGAGCAGATCACCAGGGAGAACAGAGAGCAGCATCTCTCCCTCAAGGTGGAGGACGGATTTGCTGTCCAGGATCCCGATGACGCCTCCGTCTGGGCCAGGATGGGCAGGCTTGCCACCAGTGCCCTGGGAAGGTTGGTGTTTCCCAGATGCAGGATCCCGCCCTGTGTGCACTGCACCCACGTGGGCCCGAGGGTTGCGGCGTGAAACGGACCCGCTGCGCCGTGAGTGACGGGCTCCCGTGTCCCAGGTCTTCGGGCGGCAACCCTGACAGGGAGGCGTCCCCGTCACTTGCAAGCAGGGTGAAATCTCAGACCCTTCGGGGCTTGACACTCAGCTCCCTTTTCCGTCCTTCCCCTTCCCTCCATGGGGACCAGCCTCTGGTAAATCCCAAGTGCATGCCAAAGGGCGCTGTGTTCTCATCGGGGGAAAGGGGTGCGAGGAGAGGAAGACGCCAGGCCGGGCGGGCCCGGTGTTGGGCTGCAGCTGGAAGTCGCAGAGCACACTCAGTTTCACACACGCAGACGTAGAGAGGTACGGACGTGTGTGCGTGTGTTTGTGGAGGCCTGCCCATACCGTCCGGCTCTGCAAACCACGCTGCCGGCCCCAGTGGGCGTCCCCGGCACCCGGCTCTTGCTCTCACCACTCTCGGCAGCGAGGAGCCGGGTCTCCTTGGAGAAAAGGCTGAGCTGAGTGAACTCAGCATCCTGTACCAGAAGGTAAGGACGCGTCAGAAGGACGCAGGAACCGACTGAAGGTTACGGACAGTATTCCCTCGAGCAAACCAGCAGTCCAGATGTAAGAGCGTACCCCCCAAGACGGAAGGAAACGCCAGCCTCGTCGAAGACTCTCACGCTCTCTCCCCACAAACTGCTTACTAACTAACGAGTGCGAAGTGCTCACCAGCTCCCCCGCTGAGAGGGTGTTGGCAGGTGCCGTCTTACCCCAGTGCCGGACTCCATGGGAGCCGCAGCATGTGACCGGGAGGACGGGGCGTCCCTCCAAGGTGGTCCAGCAGACATGCAGAAAACACAGGAGACTCTGCAGAGACCCCAGAGGATGTCACCGAGACAGTGTGCGTGTTAGATCAGTGGCGATTTCCCGATCTTTAAGGTTGCACCACAGTTATGCAGGAGAGAGTCCCGTGGCTCTGAAAATTCTCTCTCAGGTGTTAAGGGCAACAGGCATCGTGTCTGCAACTTATTCTCAGATGGTGCAGGAATAAATTGTTGTACGGAACAGAGAGTGAATAATACGGCAAATGCCCTAAAATGCGGACAATCGGGGAATCTGTGGAAAGAGAGAGAGAATCCAGAGTGTTTTTGCACTGAGTGTACCACTTTTCTATAAATTGGAAATTATTCTGAAATAAAAAGTTGGATAAAAGCAAAATAATTCCACATAGTTTCCACAGGTGCCCACGTAGACAAGTAAATGTTTAGGAATAGTCTGGAGGGTTGCACAAAAGCGTGTAAGCTGTGACCTCAAAGGACAGCAGGGTTGCAGGCGGTGGTGGGAGGAGACTCAGCGGGGCCTGCGGTGTGCAAGGAGGCATCCCGGGCAGCTGTGTGAGCCAACGTGGGGGTGACAGTAGGGAGAGGCAGCAGTGGACACCGGGGACACAGCGGGGGGTGCCAGTGTGGGAGAGCCGGAGGAGGCAGGGTTGGGGGCACGGCTGCCCCGCCTTCCGAGTGGAGCAGGCCCCGGGGAACAGGAGCAGTGCCGGACTACAGGGGAGCGTCACTAGCCCTGACGAGGCCAAGCAGTGGGATGAGCAGCTGCAGGACACAAAGGCCCTCCCCTTTGTGCTGGCTTTCTGCTTCGATGGCTTTGCCCACAGTCTCAGAGCGGCTGCCGCAGCTCCGGACCTTGCACCTGGCCTCACAGCAGGTCCAGGGAAAGGGAGAGCCTTTCCTCCAGGAGGCAGACTGAATCCCCGGCCCACCTCTCACTGGCCAGAATTGGATATGTGCCATTCCGATGGCACTGGGCTGAGACCAGAGGTTCTCAGTGTGTGGACTTGAATAAGGACCTCTTGGGAACCTGTTATAGATGCAAATTCTCTGACTCAGAAAGCGCGGGGCTGGGTCCCATCCCTGCTTTAACAGGAGGCCCCCTGGGTGATCTGGATGCAGGCTGCCCACCCCGGGCCACATCCAGGGGCGGAAGGGCAGACGGGGCGGGGCTGCTCCTCTCCAGGCCAGTCAGGAGCGATCATGATCCCAGTTCTGCGCATTTCACAGAAATGGAATCCTACCCACTGTGGCCTCTCGGGTCTGCTCCTGTCACTCAGCGGTGTTCTCCGTCCGTCCCGCTTGCCGCCTGTGTCCCACCGTGGGGTAGACCGCAGTTTGGCCTGTCTGCAGCCTCCGGCCTTAGCGAGTGTCGGCCATCCCTGTGGCCGCGTGCTTTCAGCCCCGGGTGGCGCGGGAGGGGTGCTGCTGGGGCAGGGCTGACTGCGGAACCGCCAGGCTGTTTCCCTCTCCGTTCCCGCCAGCACCGTGGAGGGGCGCGGACGCCAACACCAACACCTGTTACCCTCGGACTGGTTCTAGTGCACGAGGAGGCCCTGCCCCGAAGGACGTGTGCAGGGGGAGTCTGATGCGGCGGCCGGCGGTGGGCGTGCGGAGGCCTGCTGGACGCATCCTGGGAGGGCTTCCTGCGGCCACGGCTCGCGCGGCCGCCGCCACGCTGCCCTGCCCGGGAGCTCAGTCTCTGCCCTGTGGCCTCCACCCCCTCCAGGAGCCCAGTCTTGAGCTTCACCCCTGCCCCTGCGGCGTCTCACCAGCCGGGCAGGGGGCTGATGTCCCTGCCAATAATGCTGTCACCAGGGCTCAAGGCCGCTCGCCATTCCTCTTCTCAGACCCAGCTCTGGGCCCAGGGGGCTTTGGGCTCAGCCGGCCAGCCTGGGAGGTGGCTGGGCTCCGCCTGCCCTGTCCGTAGGCCCCGGGAAGCTTCCTCCCCAAGATTGGGACTGGGGAGGGGCCGCGGGGAGGGGCCGCCCCCCCACCGCTGCGCAGTGCTGCCCCCTGGTGTCCACGCACCGCACCTCCAGGGGCCGCCCCTGGGAACACATGGCCCTTTGTCAGGAATGAACTTGGCATCTGCGCAGGACCCCAAGACCAGCGTCTAACTGACTTTGAGCACACCCTCGTGTCAGGTCAGCTTAGGCCAGGGACATACACGACTCAGTGTCCCCAGCAGCTCTCTGGGCAGGTACGGTGGCCAGCCCCGAAAACATTGAAGACAGAGGGTGAAGTGACCTCTTCACAGTGAGCTGTCCTCGGGAGCCCTGCTTCCGAGGTGGCCTGGGGAGCCTAAGTGCTCCGTGCCATGTTGGGGTGCATCCCATGCCAGCGCTCCTCACTCCCTGGGCACCACTCAGGAGGGCCTGCACATGGGCTGCCCCAAGGCCCTCCCCTGCAACATCCCTCCCGGGGTCAGGAGGCTTCCTGCACCCCTTCTAGACCCACTGCAGACCACAGCAGCCCAGAACTCCCAGCTACCCCATTCTGAGTCCACGTCCCCCCGCTGTTTGGCCTCTCCTGAGGGGTGCGCCCAGGGTGTCACCAGCAGTACCAGGAGAGTGGGGTGGGCTGGGGAGGGGTCCGGCCCTGCACCTGACCAGGAGCGTCTGTCAGGGCAGGAAGCTGGAGGGCATCTGGTCGAACGGTCCAGTAGGTTGGTTTACGTGTGGGTGCTGAAATGTCAGGTGACCTGGCCGGGCTCCTCAGCTGGCATGGTGCTCGTCCACGCACACGGCCGTCTGTCTCCCATGGTTCCTTGAGGAACAGGAAGGGGACTACCCAGGCACAGGCCCTGTCCAGGGAGCCGGGAAGGCAGCCGTGAGCCGCATGAACGAGGGAGGAGCGAGGCCCAGAGTGTGTGCGTGTGAGGGAGCAGGTGGTGGGCGAGTAAAGGTCTCACACACAGGTATCTGGTCTGGTCACTAGCACTCGGCAACCCCACTGCTCACCAGAGAAGTTTCCGGAAACAACATGAGTCAGATGAAAGGCGAAAGGTCTGTGGTCAGTGAGTGAAGACAATACCATTGCTCATCATCAAGGAGGGGAGCACCACCAGGCAGGGGGCACTGACGCAGGCTGGGCCTGGGGTCAAGCTGGGCGCTGGCGCCCAGGCCAGCCCTTGCCCACGCCCTCCCCAGCTGCCCCTGACCAGCTGGGATTCGGACCTGGTGCCCTCTGCCTGCTGCCCCCCAGGCCTTGCCCTGGGTGCCCCCACACCCAGCATGCAGCTGGCCCATGGCATCGGGGTTCCCCTGGCAGCCCGTCAGCTAAGGTGAGCGCGCCCTGCACACTGTGTACAGTGGATCGGTTGGTGTCTTAGTGCGGACACCCGAGCTGTTTGGGCCCTCAGCACAGAGCTTCTCCTGGTCCCCAGGGGTCACTGTCCCTCCTCATACACATTTTCTCATTTCACGCGGCCCTATGCCGTCACTGCAGACACCCTCCGAGACCGGCCGGCGAAGGAGACCCTCCAGGTCACGCCTTCTGACCCTGGACCCCGGTTCACTGTGCCCTAGCCCCGCGCACCCGGGCTCCAGCCACCTGATCCCGCCCACGCTGGCCCCGCCCACATGGCGGCAGTCCGGGGCCTCTCCATCACCACCAGAGGAGGCGTGCCCCAGCGGCGGGTGCGATTGGCTACCTGAGCAGGCCTCCACCGGACCCGTCGCCCAGGGCTGGGGCCGCACGTGCCAGCGAACCTCAGCCCACCTGTCGTTCTTCCCTCCTGTCCAAAAACGCTGGTCCCCGGGCAGTACTGAGGTGCCGGGACCAGGTGGCTTGTGGCAGCTTCTCAGGCTGAAGCGCGGAAAGACCCAGGAAGACCCCCCAGGTGGGACACTTGTGCACCTGCCAGGGGCGCTCAGACAGCCTGGTCACCCTGGTCACCCTGGTGCCCGAGGGGCAGGCTCTGAGCTCCCTGAGGACAGAGGACAGAAAGCCGCGGCGGAGCACGTTGGGCCGGAGAGCTGAGGAGCCAGCAGCCCCTGCGCGGGTGTCCAGCTGGCCACCGGAGGCCTTGGGACAGAGAGGAGGTGGGGACAGGCTCCCCCAGGGGAAGGGCCCGTGATGAGGGAGGCGGAGACCGGAGGAGGGCCCGGGATGGCTGAGAGAAGAGCCGGGACTGGTCCCCCCCCCAGAGCCCCGAAGGAACCAGCGCTGCCGACACCTTGATCTCGGACTTCCAGCCCCAGACAGAAGTGGGAGAGAACAAGTTTCGTGTCAAGCCCCCGGGCCTGTGTTAAGTGGTTACGGCAGCCCCTGCAAACCAGCACAGGGCACCCCGTGGAAGGCTGACGGGCCCCTCCCGCGGCACCAGCTCTCACCCCAGCGCGGAGCATTCCGGACAGTTCCCAGAAGCCACGGCACATCACTTCGAGAGCCCAGGGGCTCACACCCCTCCAAGAGAGCCCTGGAGGAAAGCATGTGCCCGAAGAGGTAAAGGACATCATTACATCAGAAAGGAACTTGGGACTGGCATGCATTTTTGCAACTTTATTTCCAGACTTATTTTCTAATTGTGTCTTTTCAATGTCTCTCACTGCAAGGAAGGACAGTGGACAGCCAGCTGCCTTCCAGACACGAGAACGGAACTTGGCACCATGGCCCAGCACAGCTCCCGTGAAGGGCAGGCGCCTGGGGGTGCCTGGGCCCCTCCGCGGGGCGTGCAGCCTGCTGGACTCCTATTTCAGAGTGCCTGAGCAGAGGTAGTGGGTCAGCCCCCCACACTGACCCGCGAGGTAGGTGTCATTGACCCTGTTACAGGCGGGAAACCAAGGCCGCGCCGTGACCTGGCCGCGACGAGGCTGGCTAGCGCAGAGCTAGGCCCCGACTCCAGGCCTCGTGGTGGCGTGCTCTACCCGAACTCCATCTGCACCTTGCTGCGGGGATGGAGGCCTGGGCGTCACCTGCTCACTCCTGACCCCCGGTTCCGAGCCCTCGGCGGCTTCTCCCCTGACAGTGAAGCCAGGAAGCCTTGATGCGCAGGAATTCCATCTATGCCCCGAGGCTCTTTGGCGGCCGTGTCACCCTTCCTGGGGTGCCCGCCAGCATTCCCGGCCTGGGCACCCTCCAGAAGATATGTCGGCCGCCCTGCTGGAAGCTCCGCTGTGGGGTCCACAGCAGCCTGCGGCCTCAGACCTGCTCGGCACGGAGCAGCCCAGGGCCTTCAGGGCTGGGCTGCTACCCCCACCTCTCTGGCCTCGGCTGTCCCGCCGTGACCAGGCACTGCGCGAAGGTCCCAGTTTGCACGGGCACTTTGAGGCAGAACACAAAGGTCCCGTGTTGTACGATCACGGTCATCCAGGCAATGCTTGTAGAGAAGTGCGGAAGATAAAGTCATCACGGTGGATACTGACCGGGCACCTACTCCGTGCGTGGCCCGGGCCAGCTGCCGGCAGCACCAGGCGGGCACGAGGCCTCTGCCAAGGCCCTGCTGTTTGCTAATAGTCGGGTGAGCCAACCAGCTCGAGTGCAGAGGAAGAGGCCGTCCTGCCTGCCATGCGCTGCCAGGGCACCCCGCGGCCTGAAGCATCGCCCTTCCTCTGGGCATGCTGCCCCCTTCTGTGTGGGGCCCAGTGGGACCGCCCAGGGGCGCCGGGACCCTGAGGGGCAGGGGGTTATGGAGGGCATGGCTCCAGGAATGAGAGATTGGCAGCATGCTTTCCAGAGGGCGCTTCAGGGCCAGCGCCGTGGACCCTGGCTAACAAGCTCTCCGTGGATGGGGAAGCCACAGCCCTGGCCCTGGGCTCCCAGGACGGCCACCCTGCCCTGCAGGGCACTGGGCTCAGCGGGACTCTTCACCCAGCCTCTCCAGAGCGTCCAGTGAGCCCCCCAGGGCCGGCTCCGACTCTGACGGGTGGACAGTCCTGGGGAACATGGGGTCGTTTGGGAGCGACGTGGGCAGTGTCACCTCCTCTGAGTCCTTCGAACATGTGAGCTTGGTGACCTCTGCTTTCACGGAGCACTTTTTCCATTCCTTGTGGATTCTGGACACTTCTTGCCGTGAATGGCCCGTGGCCAGCACGTAGATGATGGGGTCGGCCACGCTGTTCACTGTGGACAGGCACAGGAACACCGCGGAGAGCTTGCACAGGCTGGCTTCGAAGGCGCGCGTGACGCCCAGGTCTCCCCTGTAGTAGGAATAGGCCACGGCTTTAGTGAGGAGCACCAGGTGGTAGGGGGCGAAGCAGATCAGGAAGATGGTCACGACCGCTATGGCCGAGTGCTTCACCTTGGCTTTCTGGGCGTCGCTCAGGCCCGTGCTCTGCTTGATGCTCCTGAAGATGCGCTGGTTGGTGAACGCGATGACGAGCAGGGGGATGGCGAACCCCACGGTGAAGCGCAGGTAATAGTACCCAGCGATCTTGGTGTCCATCGAGGCCTCGAAGCACGTCTCCTTCTCTTCCATTTTAAACACTGGGCAGTGAGCGAGCCCGACAACAGCAAAGACAGACACGGAGATGAGGACGGCGGTCCACTGGTGGCGGTGGCCACGGCTCTCCAGGGCATACACCACCGCCACGAAGCGGTCGCAGGAAATGCAGCACAGGAAGAGGATGCTCACATACAGATTGCAGAAAAAGATGTAGCCGGTCACCCTGCAGGCCCAGATGCCCAGAGTCCAGCGGTGCTGGTTCTGGATGTAGATGACCCAGAGGGGCAGCGTGCTGATATAGAGCAGCTCGCAGAGCGCCAGGCAGAACAGGTAGACGGCCAGCACGTTGCCCTGGAGCACCTGCAGCAGCGTGAGCCAGGCCGTCAGGCCGTTGGCCGGCAGCCCCAGCACGAACACCGCGCTGTACACCACCACCAGGAACACTCTGCTCTCCTCGAAGGACGCGTTACAGGTGACCACGCCAGGGAGCACGGTCACTGGCACAGGGCTGGTGACTGCGCTGGCGTTTCCTGTGGGACAGAGACAAGCGTGAGGACAGGCATCCCTGGGAACCACCTGGGAGAGACTTTATGGCGCTAAGAAAGGGTAAGATTCAGGCTAACTCCAGACTAGACACACCAGGTGCTTACACATTTCCAAGTGGGTTCCTTAAAATGACTCTCCGATCTCTGGTCTCCAACCTGACGGCACTGTGGACAGAATACACGGGCTGGTGCCGTACCCACTCCTGGGGACGGGAGGTGAGGCCGCAGAGGGAATTAAGCTTGCTAAATGGCTGACAGAGCAACAGGGAGACTACCACGGATGACCCGGGGGCCTGATGTAAGCACGGGGTCCTTGCTTGCCGAAGACGGAGGAAGACAGGAGAGGGGTGTGGAGGGTCGTGACAATTCCGGCAGCCACTGGCGACTTTGACGAGGGAGGAAGGGGCCGCGAGCCCTGGGAAGCAGGCGGCTTCCGGAGCCCGAACAGGCGAGGGAACGGATCCTCCCCTAGCGCCTCCAGAAGGAATGCAGCTCGCACCACCCCATCTTGGCCCATCTCCCACGGCTCGCCCCCAGGACAATGACGATAGTAAGTTTGCACTTTTTTTTTTTTTAAAAGATTTTATTTATTCATTTATTTGAGAGAGTGAGAGAGAGAGAGAGAGCACATGAGAGGGGGGAGGGTCAGAGGGAGAAGCAGACTCCCTGCCGAGCAGGGAGCCCGATGCGGGACTTGATCCCGGGACTCCAGGATCATGACCTGAGCCGAAGGCAGTTGCTTAACTAACTGAGCCACCCAGGCGCCCAGTAAGTTTGCACTTTTAAGCCTCTAAGTTTGTAGGAATTTGAAGCAGCAACCATAGGAAGGAGGTCAAATTTCTAATAATGCTTTTAGTAGAAAGTCTTTTATTGCTTGAGATAAAAATAGCAGCTCTCTTTTGATTACTATCCATTTGGTGTGTTTTTTTCCAGCCTTCTACCTCCAAACCATCTGCATCCCCATGTTTTAGATGTGACACTTAGGAGAAGCTTACGGCTGGATTTGAAAACCGGACACTCTGAGCTCCGTTACTGCGTGCGTTCCGTTTACATTGATACGGTTTTGTTTCCGCCTCATTTTGTGCTCTTCTGGCTGCCCTTTCTATCCCCCTTCCGCCTTCTGTGATGGGTTGAACTGTGTTCCCCACCCCCAGAAAAATACTTGGTGAAGACCTGCCCCCAGCAGCTCAGAGCATGGCTGAGGTGGTCAGGTTACAGGGAGGTCATTTGGGAGGGCCCTAACCCCCGGGGACATTCGAGCACAGGGACGCATGCAGGACGGACCATGAGTGTGGGACACGGAGAAGGCGGCCATCCACAAGCCCAGGAGGGCGGCTGGAGCACGTTCTCTCTTCCGCACCAGCAAGCACACACCCCTTCTGGATTTCGGTTCTTGAATGCTGTCTCCCCCCCTCTGTGGGTTTGGAAATCATCAGTAGGTCTATTTGTAGTCTAGCAGGGATACCCTGGAAATGGAACGTGCAGGTTTGTAGCATCTGGAGCTCGTCGGAGCCTGCAGCCTCCTGAACGTGCGGGAGCCTCGGGCACCGTCCATCCAGCGCCCCGACTGGCCCGTGTGCCACCCTGGCCTAGTGTGGCAGCTCATGTGTTTGCATCCTCACGTGGGCATGGCTGTCTGCTGTGTGCAGGGCGAGCCACGTGGCAGCCGGGCTCCCACCAGCTCCCCTCCCTTAGGCTCTGGCCTCAGGACCTCCTCCGCCCGCAGAGAAGCGGAGCCTGCAGGACGCCCTCTTCCCGCGGTTCCAGCAGGTGGTCTCCCGGGGGTCCTGGCCTCTCAAGCCGTGAGGAGCTGTCACCCGTTGGTCTGACTTTGAACCTTCTGCATCCAAGAGCGTATAAACGCCGCCGTTGCGCACAGACCCTGTGTCCGGCCCCTCGGGGCTCTGCTCTGTTTGTCCGCCACACGGGGCTCCTGGTCCCGCCCGTCGGAGCCCGTGGCCTCCACCCCGTCCTCGATCTGCAGTGCCAGCCGATGTCCCGCGACAGCATGCACGTCTCCGTCTGCGTCTGTCTAAGCTGTGCCTTTTTAGAAGTCAGTGATACACTTTCATCACCCGAGCTCGGGGGGCCAGAGGGCAGGGGTCCTGGGATTCACTCCAGAGCTGCTTTCCCGGCAGCTCCCACGCTGGGACTGTCCTCTGGGGTCCCATAGGCAGGTGTCTCCTTGCAGACCCCACGCCCGCCCCACATGAGAGCCCAGGGCTTCCCTGCCGTCCCCATCGGTTGGGAAGAGAACAGCAGTGAATCAGCACGGGAACAGAAAACAGGCTCTGGGGCATCACGTCGGTGAGCGTCCCCGTGCTGATTCTCCCTGAGAGTCACCGTGCGTGCCTCGTGGAGTCCAAGGCCCAGAGATGTTCAGGGCTCTGGAGTTCCGGGGACCCCAGGGGCCCCGTCAGTGCACAGCCTCGGTCACCCAGCCAGCCCAGTGCCTGCGGAGAAGACAAGCTTTCACGGAGCTCTGCCGACAGGTGACCCGGGCTTCAAGGGACTTCCTAGCGGGAGCGTGTTGAGGCTGGCTGATGGACCACGGTGTGCCAAATGGGTGACCCAGGGGGGTGCTCCCTGACGTGTCCCATCCACGCCCGGACACAAGGACTCCTCCAGGCCCCACTCCAGTGCCCATTTGTCAGGGAGGACCCTGGAGGAAGGTGTGACCTGACGCCCGCCTGCCCATCACCACCCCGTCCAACAGCAAGGAGGCCCGACCCCACCCTCGTGCTGCCAGAGCCCGAGGTCGGTCCTCACCTGCCCTCCCTCCCGAGTGCTCCTGAGGGGCAGGGGACATGTGAGTGGAGGAGTCACGAAGACAGAGTGCTGTGCTGGGAGGGGCGACCCCAGCGCTAAGGGTCAGGGACACAGCCGTGCCTCACGCATTGTCTGGGGACCCGCCGTGGGGAAGGAAGCCGCCGCATCCCAGGCACCGCCCGCTCCTGCCCGGCCTGCTCTCCTGGGCCCCCTCTGAGCCCCGACCTGCACCCAGAGCCTCCCTGGAGCCTCTCCTCCCTCCCGCCCTCCCCTGAGACCCATCATGGGGATGAGCGTCTGTGGCCTTCGAGTTGACGCGTGCTTCCCAAAGCCTGTGCCCCCGGGCTCTGCCTTTCCGTTCCTCTGGACACGCCGCGCCATCCTAGCCCTGGGCCCCACCTCTCCTCCCCCGTGCGCTCATGCTCCCAAGGTGAACAGGCACCCGAGGTCAGCAGGGAGCGTGGACAGCCGCCAGCCCAACGCCAACGCAGGCCAATCGCTCCTCTGGCCACGGCGGCCCCTCCCCAGTCTGGCTGGGCCTCGGTGACAGCACGGAAGGGAGCTGCCGCTTCTCGAGCCCCTGAGTCACGACGCCGCGGCCTCCCCGCATGGACATCCACTCGGTTAGGAGAGCAGCACATCCCAAATGCTGACCTCGCCGCGGGCGTCCGGCCAGGGCTTCTGCAGGCCGCGCACGCGCCTCGCTGGGTGTAGGCAGCCTGGCCGGGCAGGGCCACTGTCGCGGAGTGCAGGCCGCTGGCGGCACCTGGCTTATTTTCCTGCTGGGGCTTCATGGTCAGGCCTCCGACAGTGCGTCCCTGAGCGACAGGGTCCATCAGCCTCACGGCTGGACCCTGACGCCCGGTCATTCCACTCACGCGTCTCCCCCAATGCTCTGATTCTGGTAGAATGCACGTAATAGAAAAGTTACCGTCTTTGCATTTTTACGTGGGCAGCTCAGGGCCGTTGGCGACATGCCCGTTGCCGTGCAGCCACCGCCGCTGCCCCTCCACAGGACGCTTGTTGTCTTGTGAGACCCACACCCCGTCCCCATGACACCGGAGCTCCGCTCAGCTGCCCGGGGCCTGCCCCCCGCGTTCCGGAGGTCCCCACGGGGGTGTTCTTGTGCCTGGCTTCTCTCCCTTGGACCATGTCCTCGAGGGCCACCCACGTCCCAGCCGGCGGCACACGGGTCACAGTCCCATGTGCTGGAGCCATCCGAACCTGTGTCCTTTGGCAGAGGGACGCCCGGCTCGTCCCCATGTCCGTCTGTGGCTTGTCCCCAGGTCCGTCTGCAGAGGGACACCCGGCTCCTCCCCATGTCCATCTGCAGAAGGACGCCCGGCTCCTCCCCAGGTCCATCTGTGGAGGGACACCCGGCTCGTCCCCACATCTGTCCTTCGTGAGTCCTGCTGCCCGGGACATGGGCGTGGGAGCTTCTCCTCAACACCCTGCTTTCACTTCTTTTGGGTAAATACCCAGAAGTGGAATTGCTGTATCATAGGGAAGTTCTACGTCCAGCTTTTTGAGGAACCGCCCAGCGGCTTTGCACACGGCCGCACCGCCTTTTGCTCCCACCAACAGTGCACGGGGTTCCAGTTCCTCCACAGCCTCACCGACACTTGGCTGCTGGATTTTTAAGAGTCGTCAGCATGATGGGGCGGGACGGCCGTGTGGCTGACCCCCCGGGCGCCCCCTTCCGAAGGCCTTGGACAGGTCCTGCCATCCCCACGTGGAGGCGAGGGGCTGGCGCTCAGGGGCGTGAGCGCGGCCAGGCCCAGTTGTGGGTTCTTGCCCAAGACTGGGGCGGCAGCGGCGGGTGGAGGGAGCACAGGGAGTACGTGGCCGCCGTGGTTCTCAGGCAGGAGGGGGAGGGTGCCCTCTCTTTGCTGGGGCTCCCCTGCAGGTCCACATGGGGGACCCTGACCTCCGGGGAAAAGAGCTCCCTGGTTGGGGCGGATGAAGCCCTGGGAGACGGGGTGAGAGGCTCCCGTGGGGCGTCTGAGACAGCTCTGGGGCTCCGCACTGCCCCAGAAATGGGAAGGGTGGGGGGCCCTGGTGCCCCCTCAGTCCTGTTCCTGCTCCTTCCTAGCACTTCAAAACAATAAAGAAACAAATGCCCCCCGATGTCTTGACGGAGAGCCTCCACCTTCACTGTTTATGGCTTAGTTTTTATTTCGGTAAATCTATTTTTGCATGCTAAGTTTTGAACTAAGTATCCCCATTTGAGGCAAAGCGCATTGTACAAAAATTCTTACAGGCTCCCTCCTAAATGTTTAAAGTCAAAGGAGACGTGAAGGGAAGGCGTCTCACCTGGCATATAGGAGGGTTCCAATATCATGGTGGCTCTGGAAGGCTGTCTAGTACCCGTCACACATTCTGTCGATCCTGTTGAGAAGTTTGCTCTGAGAGTTTAAAATGACCTGGAGAAAGAGGAAGGTGAAATGACTTTGGGGAAATCTGATTAAATCACAAATGAAGCCATTTAACAGATGCTTAGTGAGCATTTACTTTGTGCCAAATCTTGTATTTATCCTATGGGATACAACAGCAGCTCCTTAATATAAAAAGAACATCTACAAATCAATAAAAATAAAAAGTTTCAAAGCCAATAAGCAGATAATTCACAAAAGAAATAAAAACAGCTCCTAAAAATTAAAAAAAAATGTTCAACTTCATTTATAATCAAAGAAACGTGAACATAAACATCACAATGATAGTCTTTTTTTGCCTATGAGGTTGGCAAAAATAAAGAACTTTGATTCTCAGTGTTGGCAGAAGTGTGAGGAAGTGGGTGCCCTTCCCTGTGTTGATAGGGGCACCAACGGGCACAAATGTGTTGGAGAACGATTTTGCAACATGCATCCCAAATCCTCAACGTGCTTAACTTTCGATCATGTAAAATCCTTTCTAGGAATTTTTCCTGGTGAAATAATGAGCCAGGATGTGAAGTGCATGCGACCTGGAAGCACGTCACAGCACATCGCCCGTGTGGACAGGACCAGGACCCCCAGGCAGCGCCCACGACGCCTACAGAGCACAGAGTGTGGGCCGGTCTGAAGGCACAGCGGGTCCTGGCAGGTGAGGGGCACCGTCCAGGGTGCCCGCTTCCTCGCCTAGGCAGAGGCGCCTCGGAAACAGCCTCTGTCCTCATCAGCCAGAGCGTCCGGCGGGAGGCGAGCGCTCTAAACCCATCCTCTGACCGCGCGGACAGGACAGCAGAGGCCGGGGGCCCGCTGGCTCCCACCCTGTGAGGCAGGGCAGAGGCTGGGCCCAGAGGGGCTCCTGCGCTGGCTCCCACCCCACCCCAGGCTCCATCCTCAGGGGAGACGCCCATGGGGAGCCAGCGGCTACACCCTAAGAGTAGATTAGCCACCCAGCCGCCCTGTCACTGTTTCTCCATTGACTAGGGTGGCCGGGATGTGTGCCTGAAGCTACAGAAAGCTGGTTGACTTAGCAAGGACTTCCAAGGCCTACCTGGAAAATCCAGACAAAGGGGACTCTAGAAACAGTAGAAGGTATTAACCTTCTGAGGCTGACGTTCCCGGATAGGCCGGGAGGCGCAGGCCTGGAGGGTCACTGGGCCTTGCCCGTCCCACCCCAGGTCTCAGATCTGCCCCCCCCCGCCCCCGACAACCTACGCTGGGAAGCGGGGCCGCCCCTGGGCATTCTCTGCCTGAGGTCTGTGGCCTGGCCCAGGAGGACCGTGTGCAGGACTCTGCCCCTTAAAGAGAGGGGCCAAGCTGCTCCCGGCGGTCACACAGCAGAGCCTGTGCGGGGCACACCCCAGAACAGAGACCCAGCCGGCTGGGGGGTACTGAGCGGGGTCCCCAAGGGAGGAGTGGCTGGGAGGCCAGGCGACCTGTGAGGCATCCAGGTGCTTCTGAGCCCCGGGAGCATGGGTGGGATGGACACGCCAACCTCACCCCGGGCCGGATTTCCTTCCTCAGAACGGTGAGCTGCCTGAGGCAGGGGCTTGGGGAGGTCTGCAGCATTCTGGAAGCTGGGGTGCTGAGCGCCCCGCCCCGGGGCCTGCACTGCCCGCTCTTCCCTGAAGCACACAGGAGCAGAGAGGGGGTGGTATCTCTGGAAGCCGCTTCTGCAAATATCAGAGGAAGTGGTGGTCCAACTGAAAATGTGCGCTCTCCTCCCAAGTGCGGCCTGCCGGCAGAAGGGCCTTCTCCCAGGGCTGCCCCTGAGGCCCAGGGACCTGCACTCTGAGGGCACAGACAGGTCAGGGCTGAGTGGGGCTCCTGGGGGGCCTGGGGGGGCCTGCTCACGTGGTCCGTGTAATGCCAGGTGCTGATGTCCAGGTCTGGGGCCAGCCCGGCTGGACAGAAGGGACAGGGACGGGGAGGGACCTCCCTGGAAGAGCCCGAGGGCCAGCACCAGGCCCAGGCCGGAACAGCTGGGCACTGGGGTGGCCCGAGAGAGCAGGTCCTAGCCCTCCAGGCATCCTGACACCGAGCACCGCGGCCTTGCCGCCGCTGGCCAGGGCTCTAGCCGCCCACCTCTCGTTCCTCAGAGCCTGTCCTGTTCCCTGCCTGATGGATACGTAGCTTCCGACCTCAGCCCACGGGCCCCCCAGGGTCTTCCTGTCTCCCCTGCTCACCACCCCTACTGCCCCTACTTTCTCCTACTTTTCTGTGCCCCCCCACCCTTCCAGGCCTCACCCCCGCCATCCTCAGTGGGCCCTCGCATCATCCTGGCGGCCAGGACGTGGGGCAGCCGGGCCCGGGTGTGGAGCGCCCAGCACGGCCAGGGTCTTCCCTGGGCCGGAGGCGGGTGGGTCCTCCCGCAGGGCCGGATGGTGTGTGGGGGGACGAGGGCTGTGGGGGTGGCTCTCTGCACTCCTCCACACCAGCAGGCCATCTTGGGGACCCACAGAGGCAGGTCTCTGCGGCGGGGCAGGGGGAGGGACAGACCCTGCGGGATGGGCCGACTCAGTGGCTGGCTGCTCCCAGCCCCGGGGCGCAGGGGAGGGGAGAGCCGGCCCCACCTGCAATGCCAGCCTGGGCCTGAACCTCGGGGGTCTCTGTGCTTGGTCTGTGCTCTGGGGAAGCCACGGTAGCCACAGAGCTAGGGGGTGGGTGGGCCGGGTCAGCCCGAAGCCTCTTTCCCCCTGCCCCTGGTCCCCTGCCAGCCCTGGGCACGACATCCCAGGGGCCCGCGAGCCCTGTGTCCTCCTGGCCAGACCCGGCCTCTCTGCCTTCAGCTGCACCAGGTCCCCTTCCAGCCCTTCTCATCTCGCGGCTCACAGCGCGCCTCCCCCAGCGAGCCCGCGAGCCCGTGGCCCACTCACGATGCTGCTAAGCCGGCCCACTCTCCCAGGACAGGAGCCCTGCATTCGCCGGCACTGTCCCCGGCGTTCGGCGTCCTGGGTTTGCCGCGCGTCCCTCAAGTCTTTGAAAATACATTCTTTAACTCGTATTACGTAACTTTTCAAGCAGAACCAGAAGCACAGCCACAGGATGCCACGATTTTCACCCTGCCCTGGCTCACTTGGCATTTGTACGAGTGGTTTCCCCATCCTGACACGTTGTTGAAACCCCCAGGGCCGGGATCGGCTGTACCATGGCTGGACATTCCAGGTTCTTCCAAGTTCCCCACATCCTCACGCCCAATCCTTGACTCCATTTCTTTTTCTTTTTTCTTTTTTAAAAGATTTTATTTATTTGACAGAGACAGACAGAGCACGAGCAGGGGGAGCGGCAGACGGAGTGGGAGAAGCAGACCCCCAGCTGAGCAGGGAGCCCGATGCAGGGCTCGATCCCAGGACCCTGGGATCATGACCTGAGCTGAAGGCAGACGCTTCACTGATGAGCCCCCTGGCTCCCCCTTGACTCAATGTTTGTGTTCGTGTTTGGGGTGAACTCTGGGGAGGGAGTTCCTGAGCTGTCGGCCCCCACGGCATATCTCCCACGTGGGCTTCCCATGCTTTTTTCTTTCCATTTTGATAGATTTTTTTTTTTTTTTTAAGAAATCTCTAGGCCCAGCATGGGGCTTGAACTCAGGACCCTGAGATGGAGAGCCATGTGCTCTACCCATTGAGCCAGCCAGGCGCCCCCAATAGATTTTTAAATGCACGGTTTAAAATCTCATTTGCATTTCTTTGATTGGTAATGAGGCTGACATCCCCCACCGTGTCCATCCTTTTTTGTCCTGTCCCCCTCTGCCCCAGGTGACTCTGCGTCCACCCTCTGCCTGGCAGGGCCCCTAAAACATCATCTCGTCACCCTTCTGAGCACAAACACGCCTGAAAGAACAGTGCAGCCCGACTCCCCATCCTTGGTAGCCTGCCCACCCTACTCGACAGGGGAACACCCCACGGCCCATGCTCGGCACCAGACAGCATCCTGAGAGGCCTGCCAGCCGCCCAGCCCCAGGACCACGCCCTGCGACCAGGGGACCATCCCCGTGGCAGACATCTCACTGTCCCCCCCGTCCCTCCTCTTGGCCATGTGCCCCTCAGCCCAGGCAGTCCCTGGAGGCAAGGGAGCCAGGCCCTTTATATCTCACCCACCAAGCACCCCGAGATTCAGCCACAACGCCACCGCACCCGGAAGGTTCCACCTCTCCACCCTGGAGAGCTTCCAGGGGCGAACTTGCCCCTGAGCGCCGACTCTCTAGCCCCAGGGACCGGCAGCCGCGGTGAGAGCTTCACGGAAGGAAACCTCAGGGTGGGCAGAGACTTTTGGGTACGGACAGAAGCTGCCGCCCCTGTCACCCCCACACCCTTCTGCCCTACCACATCTGCGCACACTGGTGCCCCTGGGTTCGCTCTTGAAGGACCCCAAGCTGAGCCCCCTGACCAAGCCCCCACCTTTACGCCAACAAATCACCTTTGCTTTCAGA
This sequence comes from Halichoerus grypus, assembly GCF_964656455.1. Classification (NCBI taxonomy): domain Eukaryota; kingdom Metazoa; phylum Chordata; class Mammalia; order Carnivora; family Phocidae; genus Halichoerus; species Halichoerus grypus. Next base: position 150,829,220 of record NC_135719.1, read on the forward strand.
CCCCACCTGTCACGCACATCGCCACCCCACCACCCTGCTGCCCCCCAGCACGTGGGGCCTGTGACTTACTTAGGGAGGCAAACCCCACACTCACACTCCGTAGGCCCAGCTGAGCGCTTTCAAGAAGCAGCAGCGTCCAAGTGTTTCCTCTAGAGCTCCCCTCACTGGGGCGCCTGGAGGCTCAGTCGTTAGGCGTCTGCCTTCGGCTCAGGTCATGGTCCCAGGGTCCTGGGATCGAGCCCCACATCATGCTCCCGGCTCCGCGGGAAGCCTGCTTCTCTCTTTGCCCCTCCCCCTGCTTGTGTTCCCTTTCTCGCTATGTCTCTGTCAAATAAATAAATAAAATCTTAAAAAAAAAAAAAAAAAAAGAACTCCCCTTACCGTAAACGGCAGGCCCCGGGTTGACTAGCCCAGCCGAGGTATCATCTGGCTGATGCCTTGGAACTTTCCTGGGGCAGATGCAAGAAACCACCCTAGATTCACTTCTCCTCGTGGCTGTCCCAACACTGAGACAGGTTACACCATCTTCCCAGCTGGGGCCGGACAGACGGGACCAGCTCAATGAGCGTGGGCCCAGCTTCCCCAGACGAGATAGGGCAAGGCACGGGGAGGGACGCTCGGAGAGGAACTCGGCTCCTGCCCTAGGGCCCCCATTCGTCCTCCCCCCGGCAGGCCCAGCCACGTCACGTGGTACCCTCCCTCCCCACTTCCCGTCTAGGGGTGGGGTCCCACCAGCGGAAAGGGGCCAACACAGTCTGCCCTTGGCTCTGCCTCTGGACCCCTAGAGCTGATAGCAGCCGGGCCCAGGGGACTCTGCAGGTGAGTTTCTCTGGGAGGGGCCGCCCGGGCTCCCCAGGACACAGCATCCCTCGCCAAGGCGCTGCCCAGTCCTGGCAGGCACGGCTGCTTGTCCCTGTCCCCGGCTTACAGGACCCCAGGCGAAAACATCTTGGATCCAAACATCCACCCCACTTTCCTTAGAAAATGCCCTGGGCTATAGGCGGCCCCCTGTCTTACCAACCACCCTCTGCCCAATGAGCTGCTTCTGGATTTGGGGGTGAGACGAAACTACATCTCCCACCACCAAGGCCTGACTCGGTCCTGGCGCTTTTAACCCACGGGGGCGGGGCTGGGCCCACCAACACTCGGGGTGATCTGGCCAGCCCTGCAGCAGGGACAGTAAATGGTGGTGGACCCAGGCGACGGCACCCGGGCACCTTCGGGGCTGGGAAACCCCCCAGGAAGGTGCACCCCCACTCTGCTCTTTCCCCAAGGCACATTCAAGTCTCAGCCCACCCCAGGGCTGTGTGCAGGGTCTTTGTGGCTCTGGGCTGCTGTCCCGCTCAGCCCCACCCCGAACAGTGATTTCTCACAGGTGTGGGCGGCTGCCAAGTACCTAGAAAGCTGGGCATGGAGTACGTGTAGGTCTGAGCGTAGGGCTGACCTCAGCCTTCCAGAAACACCCGCCCGGGGTCTGGCCACTGCCCTCTCCGGGGCTCGGGCCCAGGACACCTCTTCCCAGATGGGCAGTAGCAGGCGGAGCTAAGGCTCTGGGTGGGCCTGAAACCCACCCTCCCTTGGCAGCAGCCGCCAGAGGCCCAGGCATCCGTGGGAGGTAAGGCCTCTGCAGACACAGAGCCCACATCAGGCCAGCTGGGCCAGGGGTCTCCAGGGACGCTGGGTGTCCATACTCGTGGCCCGGGCCCCCCTCCGGGACCTGCTCCCCTCTGGAGCCCTGCTCAGGGGTCCATATGGACCCAGGTGTGAAGCACAGCTCCAACCCGGACCATTATCATCTCTGCACATGGCTGGTCGGTCAAGGATGGCCCCTGATTCAGGGTCAGCTGAATCCTCCGCCGGAGGCCCACCTCCACCCCCCGGGTTTGCACCGTCTCTTCCGGTGCATGAATCCCTGAGCTGCAAAGGAGGGAGGAAGGCTCCGGGGGAGGACGGGCCTGCAGAGAACCAGAGATGAGCTCCCCCTGCCAAGGGGTCTGGGCCCTATTCCCGAGGGCTGGCCGTCTTCCAGGCAGGGGGGAGGGGGGCCTGTAGCCACCTGACAATACGCCTGGGGGTCACTTACCTCCTGACTTCTGCTGGGCGGGTGCCCACGAAACCTGGAAGGGCTCTTCATTTATCCTGACTACAACATCATGCTCTTCCTCTCTCAAGGAGCGAAAATTATTCACCATTTCAAATAGGTCCTATGGATTTGAATTTCAGAAGGTACAAAGTGTGGGCGTTGACGGCTCTCTCCCACCTGCCCTGCTCCTGGCTCTCTCAAGGCACCTGCGTACCCAAACAAGGGTGTCCATTCTCTTCCCAATTTCTATAATTTTATAATGAGAAGGAGGGAACGTAGAGCCCTCCGGTAGCCACTCCCTAGATTCAACCAACGTGTAGATCTCAGACGGGCTTCATCTAGCAACAGCCTCAAAGAGGTCTCTCATCAACCGGAGGCCAACGACATGCCCCCGCCGGCGGTGACGCTCTCCACGGGCAGCTAAGGACTTAGAGTCTCTCTCTCTCTGAGTATCATCAAGGACTCATAGATTTGTGTTTTTGTTTTTGTTTTGTTTTGTTCTTTAAGATTTCATTTATTCATCTGAGAGAGATCCAGAGAGCGAGCACGAGTGGGGGGAGGGGCAGAGGGAGAAGCAGGCTTCTCGCTGAGCAGGGAGCCCGATGCGGGGCTCGATCCCAGGACCCTGGGACCATGACCTGAGCCGAAGGCAGACGCTTAACCGACTGAGCCACCCAGGCGCCCCAGGATTTGTTTTAATGTGGTAAATTATACATAACAAAACATTTACAATTCCAACCACTTTGAAGTCTTTTAAGTGTACAGCTTGGAGGTATTAACTGCACTCACCATGTGCAGCTGCCTCGAGCATCTCCAGACTCTGTCAGCTTCCCAAACGGAAGCCCTGTCCCCATGAAGCACAAGCCCCCCCTTCCCTGGCACACATCACTCTTCCGCCCATGTCTACGAATCTGACCCCCCTGGGGACCTCATACGTGTGGGTCATGCAGGCTTTGTCCTTCTGTGTCTGGCTGATCTCACTCAGCACAGGGTCCTCAAGGTCCAGCCATGTGGGAGCGGGGGTCAGAACACCCTTCCTTCTGAAGGCGGAGTAATCGTCCATCGTGTGGATGGACCACATTTCCCTAATCCATGCTCATCAGTGGACCCCGGGCTACTGTCACCTGTTGGCTGCTGGGGAGGTGGGGGCACCAGGCTCCATGTCCTCAATGTGTCTCAGTGAACCACAGTCATTAAGCTGTCCCAAAGTGGACCCATGACCCACACTGCCTCTGGCGGGTTAATTATATGGTTTGTCTCTTTGGATTTGTTCTCATGGTAACGTTACCCATCGGCTGCCACGTCTTCCTTCCCTGACTCCTCTCGGCATCTCCCCCCTCCCTGGAGCAGGGCTGAGTCAGGGGCTAGAGGAGAGAAAGGCAGGGGGCTGCTGGGCTTTTCAGGCGCTCGGCGGTCCTCAGAAGAGGGCAGGAGTTTCCCAGGCACCAGCCCGGAAGGGGTTTTCGGGGCAGTTCCTAAGAGAGCCGCCCTGAGAGGGAAGAGGCTGGGGCAGGAACGGGGCTTTTGAGAGGGGCCGCCCCAAGAGCTCAGCGATTCTGAAAGGCTCTTTCTCAGGCCATGTTCCTCTGACCAGGGCACCTGCTGAGTGGGAACCGTGAGTCCTGGTTCAGCCCAGGACAGGCTGCCCCCATCGCCCCAGATAACCACGCTCCACACACAGAGGTTGTCTCTCTCGGGGCTGGCCTGGCAGCTTCCATAGCCTTGGGAAACTGGTGCCTTATCTCGTGGCCCAAGAGGCTACTTGATCGGCAGCCTTCACGTCTGTACCTCAGGTGTCGGGAAGGAAGAAAGTGGACGATGGCGGCGCCCCTCCCCTTTGAGGAGACATCCCAGAATTCCCACCCAGACCCCTGGTCCTACGTCCTCGGGAATGCAGGGCTGGGACCATGCCTGGCTGCAGGGGAGGCTGGAAAATGTGATCTTTGCTGTGCCCGTCCATGCTGGGTGCTCTTCCTAAGCGAGAAGGGGCGTATGGGTTATGGGGCCATGTCGTGCCTCGGGCACACAGGGTCACCAGCTTTGCTTTGACCTGGCAAGGGCAGGTCCCAGGCAGGTGAGTGGGGTGCACACAGCCAGGCCCAGGGATGAAAGTGCCCCCAGATGAGGAAAAGGTCCAGAGAAGCTGGGGAGAGGGGGTCTGGGGGAGACCCCCGAAGGGTTGATGGACGAGGGGAGGCCCCGCGGAAACCACAGGAAACCCCCTGCCTTCGGACCTCTGGAAGCAGGATCACTGTGGAGAACTGAAACCGTCAGCACGTGACTCCTGGCCCACAGGCATTAACGGGCGCAGCTACCTCTGTGTCCACCAACAGAAGTCCGTCCTCCAGCGGGGAGAGTGATGCTGAATACCCTTGTGCTCACCCCAGAATCTCCAGGAAGAGCCATCAGCTCGTAAGCAGGAAGTGCCAAGTGACACCTTGGGTGATATTTTGGGGGTGCACATCACCAATATCTACTGGGGGCACCCGAGGATCCCAGAGCCCTGCAGAGGGGGTCACAGCCACACCGGGTCCTGCTGGTGTGACAGGCCACGGGCCCTGCCTGTCCATCCCTTTAGTCCGTGAGCCCCGCGGGCGGCAGGGTCCACACCCCATTTCCTTTGGTGCTTCTGAGCCCACCGTCGCCTGAGTGGACGTCCCATCAGTGGAACCCGCTCTCGGAAGATTATGCGTAGGCCCAGCATCCTGCCATTCAGAGCCACCGCTGGGTGGGCGGAGGAGGACGCCCAACCTCGGGGCGGGGGAGGCGCTTGGGACATAACAAGGGGCTCCTCGCGCACAGGAAACCTAGCACCAGGGGGTCACAGAGCAGGTGAGAAACAGAACTATAAAGCTACAGAAGAAAGCAGGGGTCTTCGGGGCAGCGGGGGGGCAGCGGGGGGCAGCGGGCTCTGGCGGGACAGACGGCGGGCTAACAGACCCGCTCGCTGCGTGAAAAGCCACAGACCCAGGAAGTTCATAGAAGACTGTACTGGAGGACATCTCGGCTGCCCCAGGCACAGAAGGACCTCAGAAATCTCCCAAAGCACCCAGGAGGCCCCTTCTCCCCTGGCCACTTCAGGAAGCTCTGTCCAGGCGCCCAGCGGGAGGCAGGGAGCCACGGAGACTCAGGGTGGCACACCACGTGGCCGGGCGGCCACTAGGCTCACGGAACACAGTGCCTCAGTGTGAGCCTTCTTTTCCGGCTCATTCCCCCAGATCCTCCGTTGCCAAGGTCAGCAGCAGATCAGAAATGAAAACCTGGTCCTTCCTGCTGGATTCCTCCTGCCGCGGGGAGACCCCCAGCCACCCCCACCCTTGCAGCACGGCCAGGCCAGGGCCTCGCCTGGTGGTCCCCAACCAGGGCGATGGCTCCCCCAAGGGGGCATCTGGCCTTTCTGGAGACATTCTTGGGTTTCACTGAGGGGATGGTCCTGATGTCTAGGGGGTGTGTACTCATGATGCTACACATCCCATAATGTACAGGACAGCCCCTCCCCCCATGATGCTGGAGGGGGGAGCCCTGATGGCGGGTGGGCACCAGGGAGGGTTTGGGATCGCTCTGCACTCTCCCTGCCCCCATGAAGAGGCTGCCCGCTGCAGCTAGGAGGCCCCCCCGGGCCTCACACCCCCGCCCTGGGGAAACCCCGGAGCTGTGGACGTGAGGAGTTCGGCAGCAGCCAAAGCCGGGGTGGCTTGCCCTTGGGGCCTGGACGAGACCCGGCCTTCACCCCTGGGCTCTGGGACCCTGTGCCTTCCTCCTGCCCGTACCCTCTGCAATACAGAAGAAAGCGGAAGTGAACTGGGGAGGGGAATGCCAGCGTGGGGCTCCCCCTCCCCCTCCCCCCTCCGCAGGTTGACACATCCTAGATAGCAGTCACACAGAAAAACACTCTTGGTATCTGAGCCCGCCACTCTCAGCGGAAGCAATCTGGTTTCCTCTGCAGGGTAACAGGCCTCCAGCCAACCTCAGTTCTCAACAGTCTGGGTAACACCCAGGCTGGGGGTCCCAGGACGCTGGGCTGGGGGTGTTTACGGAGCACCTGCTGTGTGCACCGCCCTGGGCAGGTCTGGAGGGTAGGGGACCTCCCCCAGGCCTCTGGGAGCCTGCAGCCCGAGGAGGGGGCCCCTCACGGCAGCAGAGAGAGGTCATGGGGGCCACGTGGGCGTGTGGCCCTGGGAGCACGGCCACAATCCTGGAGAGTGACCGGAAGCATTGCAGGGCACTTGGGGTCTGGAAGGACGTCGGGGCAGAGGGACAGAGAGAAGGAGGCTGGGAGGAGTGCATGCCCCCGGGGCCCACAGGGAGGGAGAGAGGGCCAGGACTGTGCAGCTGTCTCCCAGCGCCGGCCAGTAGAACCTTCTGGTGAGGGGCCGTGCGGTCCCACAGGCTGTTCTGCCAGGTCAGGGTGAGGACGGAGCCAGAGGGCAGTGGCCAGGCCTGAGACCGCAGGGCCAGGAGACAGAGAGGAGGCAGGGGCAGGGGACCCACTGGATACGGGCAGGAGAGGCCAGAGCTGGGCACTGCCCAGGGGACAACGATGCCAGGGGGCACAGAGAAGACTCGGGCCTAAGGGCCTCGGAGGCCAGCCACCTGCCCACAGGAAGATGGGAGCAGGTCAGAGGGCAGGGGGTCCCGCTGACCCACTCAAGAGGTTATGCTCAGGGCAGGGGGAGAGGCGGGCGGGGGCTGGAGGGTGGAGGGAAGGGGTGCGTGTAGGTGTGAAGCCATGTCCCGCATCTGATGGGCTCCTGGACGCCCCTCCCCTCACAGAGAATCCAGGTCAGAGGTGGGAGCGGCCTCCGCTTCCTGCCCTTCACCTGCAGACTCCACACCCTCTGCCGCCACCGCTACCCGGGCTGAGGCTTCCTTCCGGGGTGGAGGGGCGCCGCCCGCCCGGACGGGGCCTCAGTCATGCCTTCCTCCCCAGCCCTGCCAGCGCCCACCTGGAGGTCACGGCTTGCTCTGTTCGCCCGCGCACAGACGCGTGGCTGCATGCATGTGCACACACTACACACACACACACGTGCACGCAGACTCACACTCACACACGCAGGAACCCCGCACGGGGCTCCAGCTGGGACAGGAGCGTGGGCAGTGCTCAGGACTCCCGGACCCACCTTCCTGCTGCGTGACCCCAGCAGGCCGCCTGGCTTCTCTGGGCCGGGCTGCTCTGGGGTAAGAAGCCGGGGAGGGCGGGCCCCGGGGGTGGGCTGTCTGTAAGAGGGCGCCCTGCTCCCTGCAAACTGTCCTTTCTTTGTTGGAGGCTGTGCACCACTCTTGGAGCCTAGGGGCCCTCGCTGGTGCCTGGCACCGGCTGCCCAACCCTGAGGCTTTCCTGCAGGGGAGGCAATGGCCATTCCAGAAGACCCAGCCCTACTGCCACCTTCAGCCTCCGCAGGGCCCTGTCTCGCCTTTGGATGTCGGGCTGTGATCAAACCGCCACTGGCCCCAGGCTGAGCCTCAGAAACCCTGGTCAGTGTGGTGGGGCGGGGGCAGGGGACAGGCTTCCGTCCCCAGCTGCAGCCCTGGGTCCTAGCTGCAGCCTGGGCGCTGGGCTCTGGTTGGCTCCTCTCTGTTGTGGGAGCAGATTGTCCTTGGAAGACGTGGTCAGGAGAGCTGACCCTGCGCTGGCTTTGGGGCTCCGCACTCTGATGTGGTCACCTCCACGTCCTCATTTGCAAAACGGCCATTCCGGCCCCAAGTGCCCACATGGGACTACTTTTAAGTATTGCCTCCATTGACCTGCCGGCCATACAACTAGTCCAACTTCTTATTTCTATTTTTCTAATAATGTTTCTGTCTCATCTATGTTTTCAGAAACACTGACATACAGTTATTCACAGTATTTTCTTGTTAACACGTTTTTGGAATTGATTTTTTTTGCCTTTTTAAATTTTTTAATTTACATGCCGTAGAATTCACTCTGTGACATTCAGTCCTATGCGTTTTGACAGATGCACACGTCTGTGTCCCCGGCAGAGTCAGCTCTGGCACCCCCAAACTCCCTCGGGCTGCCGCCCCTTGGCGGTCAGCGCTGCCCCCCATCCCAACCCCTGGCGACCTCTGCTCTGTGTCCCCTGTCTCTGCTCCTGCCGTTTCCAGAACACCATGAGCAGAGTTATAGAGGCTTGTGAATCCGCCCTTGCCCACAGAAAGTGCATTTGAGATCCATCCGTGGTTTGCACGTAAATAGCTCCTTCCTCTTCAGTCCTGGACGGTACTCATGCCGGCTGTGCATCTGTCAGTTGAAGAGCCCCTGGTTTTTTCCAGTTTGGGTGGATCATAAACCACACTGCTGTAAAGATTCACATGCAGGCTTGTGCACGAACATGAGTTTCCATTTCTCTTGAGGGAGCACCTGGGAGTGGAGTTCCTGAGTCATCGCAGGGGGAGAAATGACCCAGCCGGCGCCCACAGCGACCGCACCAGCTGCGTGCTCAGCAGCCGGGGGCCTCGAGGCTGCCTCTGGCCGCAGGGCTCGTGTCCCAGCGGGGGAGCCGGGGGACCCCCCCGCAGCTTTAATTTGCATTTGCCTGATGACGTAGGTTGGGGACCACCCTCTCGTGTGCCACCTTCCTTCTGGACGCCCTCCTGGGTGCCGCGTTCAGATCTTTGGCCAATTTTTATTTATTTTTATTTTTTTATTTTTTTTAAAGATTTTATTTATTTATTTGAGACAGAAAGAATGAGAGAGAGAGAGAGAGAGAGCACATGAGAGGGGGGAGGGTCAGAGGGAGAAGCAGGCTCCCTGCCGAGCAGGGAGCCCGATGTGGGACTCGATCCAGGGACTCCAGGATCATGACCTGAGCCGAAGGCAGTCGCTTAACCAACTGAGCCACCCAGGCGCCCCAGACCTTTGGCCAATTTTTAAATTGGGTTGTTTCTACACTGTTGAGTTCCGAGAGCTCCCCGTGCTTCTGCCTACGTGTCCTGTACCTGATGGATGTTTGCAAGCAATTTCTGCCAGTCTGTGGCTTATTATCTTCTAAATCTGCAATTATAGCCTCTTGTTGATTCATGTTATTTATTGGTGTCTTTTCTTGTTGTTTTTCTTCCTCCCAGACGCTGGTCTGCTTCAGTGGGAGATGAATTTTTGGAAGAACTAACTTTTGTCTTCATCGCAGTCTATCACACCTTGTTCTTTAGTTCATTGATCTCCAGTCTTGTTTTTTATCTCTGGTTTTTACCTTTCTTTGGGCTTATTCTGCTCCCCCCGCAACTTTCCTTTTTTATTTGATTTATAAAGTTGGGGCTAACTTACGCACGGGATGTGGTTCCAACTTTCGACAAAGGCATCCAGGGGGATAACTGCTGGCACCACAGATAGAAAATATCTCTGTCACCCGCCTCATTGCCTTGAGCCCTTTACAGCCGCTGCCCCCCCCCCCAGGCCAGCCCCTTGGCTTCCTAAGGGGGGGGTCCCAGCTTTCAAAGCCCAAGGCTTCCTCCTATTCCAGTATAAGTGTTTGTACTCATTCCCTGGGAGCGCCGCTCTGCTGCCCTCGAGTCTGGACATGCACTGTTTTATTATCATTCAGTTTTGGGTATTTTAAATTTTCCATTATCATCTCGTCCTTCGCTCATTCGTTATTCAGCAGTACGAGGGCATGTCTTACAGCGCTTGTCTATAAAAATTTCTCTAACGTTGGATTGTATTTTCAGACACTCAGCGCAGTTAACAGAATTGTATGGCGAAACCCCACAAACTCACCCTGAATACCCCACAGTTCACCTGTCCCTTCACACATCCCTCCATCCACCCATCTGCTGGGGAGGAAATATTTTCCTCTACCCTTCAAAGGTTCTTCCAGGTGGTCTAAGAATAAAATGGACACAAGACAGATCAACAGAAGAAAAACAAATTAATTTTGTCTGTATAGGAACCACCACCCACAGGAGAGGTCCCAAGACAGAAGGGTAAAAGGAAGTATTTATGCCATCCTGAGCTACGGATTGGGACGGGGGCCCGGGCTTCAAAGTGGAGGAGGGCAGTTCACAGGGCCGTGAGAAGGAGAACAGACGTTTGCTAATTAGATGCTTGCCCTGCCACAGGGATGGGTCATTCACGTAAACTGTATCTCTGATGATAACTCTTAATCTGGCAAAGATTCCCAATTTAGGTTCTTCTAGGTATTTAGGGAAGGGACAAAATTTCTCCTGAGCCCACGGGGTCTTAATTACCTTCAGCTCAAAATAGCCTTCATACCAAAATGGCATATTTTGGCAAGACTTGTCCTGAACCCCTTCACATCCATCCACCCATCTATGCCTCTGTTCCTCCCTCCATCTGTGCCTCATCCTTCCCTCCCTCTAGCCTGAACTCCCCCCTCCATCTACCCAACTATTTATCCATCCATCCAACCAACCATCCACCCATCGTTCCGCCTGCCCATCTCTCTATCCATTCACTCCACCCCCTCCCTTTTCTCCACAAGCCCCACTTTCTTCCCTTGGAGGGCTGACTCCAACCGAGAGCACTGCTTCGAGGGCCTGTGCCCTGGAGAATGGGAAACCAGAGGAGAAAGGTCCTGTAGTTGGGTCCTTGGGGCTGCCATAGGTCGCTGCTGCCTGCCGGCTACCCACCCCCAAGGCCTGTATTGCTTCTTCCTGTGCACAAATTCCTGACCAGCAAAGGGACAGGGGTCTCAGATGTCTTGAGGGCTCAGAGGTCACCTCCTAGGTGCCAGGCAAGGGCCAAACCCTTCTTTGGGCTGTGTAGGGTGTGGACAACCCAGGCCTGCTGAGTTAACCCTACACTGCACGGGCTCCGGAATGGGTTCTTGGATGTTGAGGCCAAGCCCTGTGGGATGAGCAGAGGGAAGAGCTTGGGAAAAGCAGAGGCCTTGATGGCGGGGACACAGGGTGGGAGTGCGGTGGGCAGGAGAGGGGCAGGTGGGCAGGTCTTGGGCATTGAAGGGAGTGTGCATTCTGCTGAAGTGTAGATTTGGGTTTGGATGCATCAGTTTAAGTTACTCCATAATAAATATCATTTCAGCTCATTCAGGGGTCTGCGACAACTTTTTTCTGCCATCAGCTTTGATACGGGGTGGGGGAGTCCCTGTTGCAGGCTGCCCCCCCCACCTCCCAGGCTGCTCCCCAGACAGTAAACGGCTAATGACTCAAGCTGTGCCACCTTCTGGGAAGTTTGCTGGGAACTTTTCTTCGTGATTCAGGGAATCCCCCAGCTGCCCTCAGATAAAAGTCTAGCAGATCCCTTCTATGAAGCTATTGACATTTCCCCAGACCACAGACCAGGGAGTGGTGCTGGGGTCAGGGTCAGTGACCCTAGCGGGCAGGCAGGTGGCCCAAGCTGGCCCGAGCACAGAGGTGTGCCCCTCTCCTGCTTTCTCTGAGCTGTGGAGAGCCTCTGGCCCCCAGATCCCTCCATGCCACCTCCTGGCTGAGTGCTTGTCTCTAGGGAGACAGGCCACAGTGCCTGGGACAAGAGGGACAAGGTGCCCGCCAGCCTGGGGCCAGCGGGTGGGGGCATGCTCAATGGCATCCCCATGTGTAGTGGCCAGGCCCTGGTGGAGATGTGCCCTCCCAGCTGCCCAGTACCAGCCCCCCATGGCTGGGCCCTGATCAAAGCACCCCCAGGGTCAGGTCAGGAGCCTCTAGTCCCAGAGGACCCTCTCCTGGCCCAGGGCTCACCTTCCCCCACTGCAGCTCAGCCTGGGTCAGCCCTCCCGGGACCCGCCACCGATCCCCTTTTTCCTAGGAACAAGCAGGAACAGCAGCCTAGGAATTCCCCCCTCCCTGACCCCCATTTTATAGGGGAAACAAAAGCACAGGGAGGTCAGTTGCTCAGGGTCACCCCATAGAGGCGGGGCTGGGGGGGGCCTCAAGTTTCTTTCACCTAATGTCCCCAAAGAGCCGCCTCCTTGTTGGGCTCCTGCACAGGGACTGCAGGATGAAAGGGTTGATGTCAGGGGCCTGGCTCCCCACCTGTGACCCCCCAGGCAGCTCCCTGGAAGGGGTGCTCAGGTCCGGACACAGCCCACGAAGAAATTGCGTTTGCTGGGCTCTGGGGCCCCAGCCTCCGTCACTCCCGGCGCTGCCCTGCCGCCTGGTGGCCGCTGCCCGCGCTGCGCCTCCGGGCCTGGCCCCGGGGGTCACTCCACGCCGACTGCGCGGCCGCGGGCTCAGCCCCCGCTCCCAGCCCAGCGCCTCGGCGGGGGAGGGGACCACCCGCTCAGCCCAGGCTCAGGGCTTGCTTCTCCCCTCCAGCGCTGCCCGCGGCCCCCCAGGAGCTCCTGGGGGCTCCTCAGCACCCCTGCGCTGGACCGACGCCCTCGCCACAAACCCCCTGCTCCCGCCACATGCGCTGCTGACCTGAGGCCTCTGTTTCCCCAGCAGTGAATGGGCCTGCTGCGCCCAGAGGTACAATGGGGGGGCACGTGCCCGGGGGAGAGGAGGGGTCGGCGGTACCAGCGGTCCCGGAACCCTCCCCCAGCGGATTCAGAGATTCCTTGCTCCCTCCCCTCACCCCCCCCCCCCCCCCCGGCCCGGAGCCTGCCAGTCCGCGCCCCGCCCACCTCCCTGCCCCCTCCACTGCAGCCCCACCCCCACCCCAGCCTCCGGTCCTGGCCGTGGGCGTCTTTGTGCCCCCCCGCCCGCCGCCCCGCCTCGCCCCGCCGCGGCCCGGCGGGCAGGCTAGGGGCAGGCGGGGCAGGCCGGCGGCAGCGCGCACACCCACCCTGGCCCCGCGGCCGGCCCGAGCGCCCCGGAGCCTGTCGGGGCCGCGGGTAGAGCCCTGTCGGGCGGGGAGGGGCCCTCGGACGTCGGCGGGCGAGCTGGGGCTCGAGACCTGACCCCGGAGGGCCCACCCTGCAGCGGTTCCCCGGCGGGGCCCCCGACGGCGCGCACGGCGCTCGCCTCCGTGGCCTCCCCGCACAGTAACTGGGGGGTGGCGCACCCAGGCTCCAGGCATCGCCCCCCACTCACGTAGGGGTTCGCACAAGCAGGTGGGCGTTCGTGACCCCGGGGGTCCTCCCTCTGACCCGCAGGACAGGGTCTGCCTGCCAGGCGATGAGTGTGGGTCCCAAGGAACGTCCCTCCCCAGCTCCCTCCTCGGACACGGAAACCCGCTCCCGCAAGGCGGCTCTGGGGATGCAGGGGCGGACCCCCAACTCCGCCTTCAGCCCTGGGGTCACCCGCCCCCTCGGGAATCCAGCGCTGCGCGCCAAACCGCCGGCTGCGGCCGTGGGGGCGAAGCCGAGCGCGCTGACACACGCGGCTGGAAGTACCAGCGGAGCCCGCGGCCCTGGGGGCCCCAGCCAGCCGGACCCCTGCTCCCGGAGCCCGCGGCCCTGGCCCCTCTCGCCCCCGCCCCGGCCCCGCCCTAGCCCCCGCGGCTGCCCCGGGGCCCTGCGCCTGGCTCCCAGCAGCTTGGGACGCCTGACCTAAAGGTCTGTGCCTCGGTTCCCCACTGTGCAAGGGGCGTTGCTTCCATCCAATCACGGTCGCTGCGGATTCCCCGGATACATAACCGTGTCTGGAGCTCTGGAGAGGTGCCTGGTACCTGCTCAGTAAGGCGGGTCTTGGGACGATTACCCCGGAAGACAACGGGAGCAGGGAGGATCCAAAGCCACAGAGCCCACTTCTCCCACCCCTCCCCTGGGTTCAAGCTGGGTAGGCTCACACACGTGCATGCGTGTGTGCCCTGCGCTCCCACCTGTGTGGAGGTGTGTGCTGGCGTGAATGTGTGCTTACCGCAGTGTGCACGTGTCTGCCCTTGGGAGTGCGCATGCGTGCGTGTGCATGGGTGCCCAGAGAAGTGTCTGTGTGTCCGTGGGAGTGTGAGTGTGTGTGTGTCCGCAGGAGTGTGAGTGCGTGTCTGTGTGTCCCCAGGAGTGTGAGTGCGTGTCTGTGTGTCCGTAGGAGTGTGAGTGTGTGTCTGTGTGTCCGCAGGAGTGTGAGTGTGTGTCTGTGTGTCCGCAGGAGTGTGTGTGTCTGTGTGTCCCCAGGAGTGTGAGTGTGTGTCTGTGTGTCCACAGGAGTGTGAGTGTGTGTGTCTGTGTGTCCCCAGGAGTGTGCGTGCGTGTTTTGCCCATCGCACTCCTTAGGTGGGGAGCTGTGTAAACACCTCCCCGATGCCCTCCCTGGAGACGCAGGGCTCCCCCTTAGCCGGCCTGCGCCCCTCCCCTGGTCCCCCCCCCCCGGAGCTCTGGCTCATCGGGATTCCGGGGAGTGCGCAGCACCCCATGCCAGGGGAAGGCAGGCTTGTGCCCCCGGCACAGATGTTCGGCCAAGCGGTCCCAGGTGACAGCAGGGCCCAGGAAGGAGGGCTGGCCCTGGCAGCCACCCCCAGCATGTTCACAGCCGCTTACTGGCCACAGGACCATGGGGGGCACTCAGCAAAGGCCTCTGATCCACTGCTCCCGGGGGGGAAGTGTCCCGCTGCGGGTGGGCAGGGGGACTGTCACAGCCAAGACCACAAGTCCTAGGGTGCAGGGAGCCCCTTCCCCAGGGGATGCTGAGAAGGGCCCTGGGGTGAGCAGGAGAGTCAGGTGGCTTCCCCCACAGAACCCACAGCTGCTTCTCAGACCCCTCCTGTGCCTGCCTTGCCACCCGGCCCCTGCCCTGTGCCGCCCCCCACTGCTCTCACACTACAAGCCAAGACTTGTCCCTTTGCCCTGTGCCCAGAGACCAGACAGGAATTGCCCCCCGCCCCAGCCTGACCCCTAGCTCAGCCCCGTGCCCAAAGGCCAGAGAGGGACTGGCCTGGCCCGCCTTGTTCCTGTGTGATGGTGACCCACCCTGCGTGGCCCTCCCCCGGCGCTGTGGGGGCCGCTGGATGACCCTGAGTCTCCCCCGCCCCCAGCCTCATCCTTCTCCCCACAGACTCCTCAGTGCTCGACCACCCACAGCCCACCGGCTCTGACCAGGAGGGGCAGCAGTGCCCGCAGCTGGGCCCCCAGCTGGGACAAGTGGGGAGCCGGGATGCACTGGGAGCCCCACGTGAGGCTCCTCATTCATTCATTCATCAAAGTCCCCTCCGTTCATTCACATCTCCAGCAAACACTGACTGTGGGCCTCGCGGGCCAGTGCTGGAGGCCACAGAGGACAAGGTAGGGTCAGGGTGGGCCTCTGAGGGTGGAGGGGCAGGGGGAGGCCTCCCGAGGCCACCCGAAGGGGGGTGAACGTCACCATCTCCGAGAAGGCCCCAAGGGCTGGCCTCCACTTCCCCTAGCTGGTAGCCGAGAGGCCTCAGACTGACCACGCCACATCGGAGCACTGCCGGGGCCGGTGGGGTCATCTGCCGGGAGCCTCTCCAGCTCCCATAGGTCTCGAGTGCGGACCCTGCCCCAGTCCCTGCTACCCCTGCAACCATCCTCCAGGGGACAGTGTCCCTCAGTCCTAATGGCCTTCAGCTGCCCACAGGATCTGCTCCGAGCTCCTGACCTAGCACTTGCGGCCTGCCCTGCAGACGCCCCAGGGGGAGGAATGTTCTCCCCAGGCCCTCCATCTCTTCGCATGAACCAGCCCCCGGGGACGCCGCTCCAGCCCAGCAGCCCCTCTGCCCCGTGGCCCCCACAGGTCCCCGCCCTCCCACCCCCTGCCCAGGCCTGTTCTTTTCCCTTCCCTTCTTCAGGTGCCTTCTGGACCACTTGGTAAAGGCCGTGCTGTCGCCAAGGGCAGAGGACAGGGCCTCATACCATCGGTGGCCACCGGGGGACGCCTGCTTCAGATGCTGTGTCAGGGTGTGTCCGGAGAGCTGAGCTGGGAGCTGCGAGTGGGACTGGGAGCAGAGGAGACTGGCCCGTGGCCGGCACCTTCTGGGCTTCTGGAGAACTCTGCCAGGTGGTCACTGCGAGGCTACCTCCCAGGTGAGGAAACAGGCCAGAGAAGGGGGTGCCACCCCCCCGGGCCCTCAAGAGCACAAGGCCTGGGTCTTCAGGGTTTCTCCAAGTCCACCTTGAATCTGCCATGCTGTTTCCACCTTGCTGTGTGGCTTTGGGAAAGTCACCTGCCCTCTCTGGGCCTGTGACTGTGAAGTGGGGGTGGGCGGTGGAGAGGGCCAACTTCTGGGCGGAGTGCGGTGGCTGGCTGGTCTCTGCCCTTCGGGGCACGGCTCCACCACACCCAGCTCGGGCTGTCTCTGCAGGCCGCCGTCTCAGCAGGCCCCTGGCCTGGCTCCCGCGGCGGGGGTCCCAGGGCCAAGGCAGCCTGTGCCAGCCAGTGGGGCACTGACCGTCCCGGGAGCCGTGGGGCTGCTGCAAGACAGGCAAGGCTGCTTTCCCGCCAGAGAGCAAGCGGCCCTGCGTGTGCACAGGAGTGGGCCCGGATCCTGTCGCTCCATGTGACACCTGCCGGGACGGGGCAGGGTCTGCCAGCCCAGCGTGCCCGGTGGGGGTCAGGGCTGCGTCTCCCCCCGGGAAGTGAGGGGCACTCAGTCCCCACCCTCCTTAGGAATCCCCACCGCCCGGCAATGTGGACCCCCCTTGGGTCCTCCTGAGGCCTTCAAGGGAGGGCAGAAAGGGTAAAGGCCACGGCAGGGGCCGGGCAGAGGGTGCCCGCCTACCTGGGAGTTGGCAGAGGCATCGTTCCCACGCTCCGTGGTGCCGATCTTGGCACCCCAGCCCTGCCCCACCCTTGCTTTGTGGCGACCAGGGCACCCGGAATGTGGCTGTGGATTCCGTCCCCTGGGGCCACGGATTCCTGTCTCAGTGGGCGAGGGCGGAGGATGGCTTTCTGCCCTTTGATCCCTGCCAACTCCAGGGAGCTGGGCGCGCCCAGGCCTTGCCAGCCAGGCCACAGGGGAAGCTAGGAGGGGGGCGCCCAGGCGGGTGCCCCAGGAGTTCCTGACTCCCCTCTTGCCAGCTGGGGGCTGGTCCTGGCCCCTCACCTGTGGGCCCAGGCCTGTTCCCCACCTTCAGCCTGTGAGCGCCACACAGCTCTGCCCCTCCCACAACCTGCCCCGGGGGGCCTGGCCCTGACTCTCTGCCAGACTCCTCTACCCGCCAGGCCGAGCCTTGATCACCTCCCAGCACCCCCACATCCCCTCTTGAGACCAGCCTGGTGCTGGTCAGGGTGGTTGCACCAGCCAGTACCAGGAGGGACCCCAGGACGTCCTGGGCCTCACCCCAGTGAGCCACAGCCCAGCAGGCAGACCTGAAGGCCCTCACCTTCACCCTCAGATGTGCTTGTCTCCTGCCCCTCACAGCATCTCTGAGCCCGTGACAATTGCCTACCCAGTGTACCCTGTGTTCACCACCGGGCACCCCTGATCTGGGACGAGGGGCTACCCTCCGAGCCTGGGTTGGGGGCGGGGGGTGTTTCTCATCAGGAGCTCCTGAGAGGCAGGACAGGAGGGCAGCTGGGCTCTGCTTTGCCTCCTCTGCCAACTCGGCCCCGGGTTCTCTCACCTGCCAGATGGAAATCAATTAGCAATTAGCACGTCCTCCCGGAGGCCTGTCTGGGACCCACTCCACCCGCCCCATGCAGCCAAGGAGAGGGCACTCAAGCTGGGCACCCGCACCTGAGGAAGGGGAGGGCCCAGACCCGGCGGAGGAGCAGCCTAGCCCTTCGGGAACCTTCCCGCGAGGGTCCGGGCTCTGCAGCGTGTCTCGGCAGGGCGCGGGGTCTGCTCTATTGCCGCCCCCATGTGTGGGCACGCTCCCTAGCCGGGCAGTCCTCTGGCCACGGGACTGCCAGAGACCTGGAGTGTCCTTTCCCGGAGAGGTGCCTCCCTCTGGGGATGTGGGAGAGGGGCGAGCCAGGCCAGGTCCTCAGGTGCACACACAGCGAGATGAGGACGAGGCCTGCGCCCACGGAGCAGCCCCGGGTGCTTTCCGGCCCAGGGGCAGGGTACGGTCCCTTGGGGCAGGGGCGCGTTCCTGACAAAGTCGCCCCCCACGTGGAAGCATGGAGTGTGGCAGGGCCCACGGGGAGTCCGGGGCCTTCCACGAGCCCCGCGGCGGTGTGGGCGGCAGAACGCACCCCCATGTGCCACCGCTCCAACGCCCCCCCGCGGCCCGCACCCCGACCCCACGCGCGTTCCTGGGGAGGCCGGGAGCGGTGGGAGGGGTCCGCGGGCCGGGCCTGGGCTGCGCCGCCGCGGGCGGACAGAGGGCCCCCGGGGAAGGGGTGAAGACCTCCCGGAACAGCACCCCCCAGATGGCGGTGACCCGAGGTCAGGGTTCCTTCCTGGCTACCACAGGCGTTGACCCGCATGCTGGGGCTGGGACCCGAGGGGCCAGGGCGGGGGCTGTGACTCTGCTGGCCCGGGGCAGGGGGGAAGGAGGCGAGGCAGCTGGGGCCCAGTCCGCGGAGGGGCGGGGTGCCCGGGGCAGGGCGGCTGTGGGCAGGGGTGGGTGCAGCTGAGCCCGGAGGGCTGGGAGCAGCGCTGGAGCATCGAGGCGGGGGTGCGGGCGGCCTGTGTGGTCAGAGGGGCAGGTGGCGCTGGGCCAGTGGGGCTGGAGGTGGGAGGTCCCAGAGGGCGCCAGGGTTGCAGGGCGTGCGAGGCTGAGAAGCTGGTGTCCGGGCTGGGTGCGCCTCCACCCCTCAGCCCTGCCTCCACGCCTCTGTTCGTTTAATTCAGACCTACTGGGTGCGAGGGTCCCTTCCAGCACAACAAGATGCTGGCACCCCCTCTGCCTTCAAGGGGCAGGAGCTGGGGAGTGCAGGAGAGATCCTGGGGCCCTGGGGGGCAGCGCGGGCCCCCTGGGAGGACTGGGCCGGGGATCCGCTGCGGGGCTGGCTGGGGAGGACTGGGCCGGGGATCCGCTGCGGGGCTGGCTGGGGAGGACTGGGCCGGGGATCCGCTGCGGGGCTGGCTGCGGAGGACTGGGCTCGGGATCCGCTGCGGGGCTGGCTGGGCTGCCCGCCGCTTCCTCCCAGCCTGGGGCAGGCCCCCACTGCAGGGCTCCCATGCCTCCTCACTCCCAGGTGCTCAGCTCACCTGGGCTGACACCCCAGCCCCAGCCCCAGGTTGGGCACTGGACACGCCCACATTCCACAAAGGGACCTGATAACAGAAGGGGTGCTGGGGTGAGAGACAGAAGAGAGAGAGGCAGGAAGTGCGGGGAGGGCGGGGAGTGAGGGGGGTTGGTCTTGAAAGGTATAGGAAGGGCCCCAAGGAGCAAAGCAGACCAGTAAGAAAGGCCTGGTTTCCTGTGCAGAATGTAACTGTGGACGTCAGCATGGAGGAGGAGGCTAGACAGAGGAGCCTGGGCTCCAGCATGGTCATGAGGGCAGTGGGGAGCCACGGGAGGTGTTTGAGCAAGGGGGAGTGACATTGTCAAATGTGCGTTTCAGAAAGATCACCCCAACACGGAGAAAGCATGCTACATAGGGTTGTAGAATAGTCCATCCTTCAAGCTGGACCAGTTTTTACTGAGTAAATCTCCTATTGTTGGATATTAAGGTGGTTTCCAGATAATTCTGCAGTGAAAATCACTGTTTGCATTTTGAGGCATTAAGACAGATTTCTAGAAGTGAGTAAAGACTCTTCATGATCATCGCCTGTCTGCTGATGGAGCCCTGCCAGCTTGATACTCTACCCGTAGGGCCCCTGCAGGCCCACAGGCTCCCTCTGGCCCTTGCCCAGCCTCCTCCATCACCAGGACCCAGTGCTCCTCCCGGGTTCCTCGTGGAACCCCCAGGGACTCCTGATCACTGATGGGGGCACCAGCTGGCCTCAGGACCCTCTCAAGATCCCACCCACAGGCCCCATCACTCAACACCCCCTCCCACCCCCTCCTCTGTCCTCTAGCCTCCTAAACCCCAGTTTGCCTGGGGGGGGGGCAGTCTCCCTTCACCTGCCCCTGCCCTTCCCTGTCTCTGCTCCCCCAACCCCCTTCCGTCCTGGCTGGCTGCCAAGAGACATCTGGCAGGATCCTCCCTTGCTTTAAAGCCTGCAGCAGCTCCCCAGAGCCCACAGATCACAGTCCAGCTCCCAGGGAGCCCCTGCCCCACCCACCCCATCCCACCTCTGCTCAGCGATCTGCAGACCCCCCGTCTGGTGTCCATCCTTCCCTTCCCCAGCTGGAACTCAAGTGTGGCCTGTTCTGCAAAGCCTGTCCTGCTGCTGCCCCTCCTCTGTGTCCCTCCGTGCTCACACGCCCCTGGCATGCTCCCCTTACAGCCCCACACCTCTTCCCTGCCCTGGGACGGGAGGAAGCAGCTGCTCCTGGCCCAGGCTGCCTCTGAATCACTGGGCTTTCCCAGGGCCTGCAGCATCGCCACATCCCATGTCGGAGCCCAGGTCAGAGGAGAGCCCTCACCAAGGGTCCACAGAATGCAACCCTTGGCTAGGGCCCTTGGCTGGGATGCAGCGTCCCAGAGAGGTTTCGTGACTGGCTGGGTGTCACGCAGCAAGTCCAGGGTCCAGGTGGCTGAGAAGAAAGGAGCATCCTCTGGCCTGCCCACTGCCAATCTCCCTGGAAGTTCAAGCCCCCACATCTACCCCCGCCCTTTAGGCCTAGGGAGGAACTGACTCCAGTTCTCCTACAGGGGTCCATCCCAGGCCCCCCACGCCCATCGCAAGCGCGGACACACACACACACACACAAAGAAGCTCGGTGAGCCAGGCCGTGGATGGGCATGCTCTAGCACGTCCTGGCATTCCTGGCCTCACAAGCTGGGAAGAACTCAGGCAGGCCTGGTCACCACCCGGATGTCTCTCTCCGGAGTTCAAGGCACGAAGGTGCTGAGCAGACAATGCCAGCACAGCCCAATGACCTGTGACCGACCGTGTGGGGTAGAGGGGCCAGGATGTCTGTTCCTGGAGCCACAGAGCCCAGCATGGGAGGGGCAGCCATAGGGAAGGCCAGGTCCCCACACCACTACTGGGTGGGCTGAGGCCCAGCCCGTGGAGGCTGGTGCTGGGGGCCCGGGCAACTCAATCCAGCCGTGGGCCAGCTGGGATCAAAGGCACACCCAGAAGGGCCACGATGCCAGCAGAGCAGAGAGCTGCTCAAAGCCTCCCACACGCCTCCAAACCCACAGGAATTTGGGCACCAGACCTGGCAAGCGTGGCTGAGGCAACAATGGACCAGAGTGCACTGGCATTTGCCCTCACAGCCTGGCCCCACTCACAAACATGGCAGAAAGAGGTCATCTATCCCGGTCTTCCATTAAGGCCTGGAAAGATGTTTTAGGTTTTGGGGGGTTTTGGGGGGAATTCCCCCAAAAAAGAACTTGTGGGTCCCAAATTAATGTTTTTTAAGATTTTATTGTTATCTCCACACCCAACTTGGGGATTGAACTCACAACCCCAAGATCAAGAGTTGAATGTCCCACCGACTGAGCCAGTCTGGCGCTCCATACATATATTTTTTAAGTAACATCTTCCCTAGGTTTTTTTTTTTTTTTCCCCAGTGACTTAGGGAAACTCTATTGATTTTTGTATCAGCAACCCTGTTGAACTCAGATTAGTACCAGTAGTTAATCTGTTGATTATTTTGGCATTTCAATGTAAGTTAGCACGTTATCTGAAAATACATGATATTACAACTTGGTCTCTTTTCATCTAGTTCCTAAACCACTGATTTCTTTTTCTTGTCTTATTGCATTGGATGTCCAGAATAACACTGAACAGAAACTGTGAGAATGAATATCCTTACATTAAATGTAACGTCTCTTACACCTGCCAGGTGTGAAGGAGGCAGTGGTCCCCACATTAAGGAAATTCCCTCTGGTTTTTATTTTCTAAGTTTTTTTTTTTAATCATGGGTATGTATTAAACTTTGTCAAATGCTTTAATCTGCATCAGTGTAAGAATGATCTTACTTTCCTTCTTTAACCTGGTGAATTGCTGTGTTTAATCTTCCAATTTGAACTATGCTTATGATCCTGAGATACACTTTGTGCGACCTTAACACACTGTTGGATTTTACTTAGCTAATACTTTAAAAACTCATGCTCATACAGAAAACTGGTTTAGAATTCAGTGATATAGTGCTTCCTATTCTATCTCTCTACTGGCTTCATAAGATGGGTTGGACCACTTTCTCTCTATTTCTCCTTTTCTGGAACACTTATACATCATATGGGTTATCTGCCCCCAAGGGTTTGCTGGATCTCACCCATGACGCCCACTGGATGAGGGGCTTTGGGAAACGTGTATGTGCTGGGACAGAGGTTTGATTACTATTATAATTTTTTAATGATTAGTAAACTCTTGTGGCTATTTTTTCTTGTCCCAATTTCAGTATTTTTAATTTTCTATAATCTGTGCGTTTGCCTGGGTTTTCAGATTTATTGGTGTGTACTTTTTAAAAAATGTCTCCTACATTTAGAATAACTACAGCTATAGCTATTCCCCTTTTTGCCCTACATTTTATTTCTTTTGTGTTGTTAATCAGTCTTGAAATAAACTTTTTAGGGAACCAGCTTTGATTTTGCCATCATTTCTTTTTTGCTTTTGTTCCATCTTGATCTGTGCCTTTGTTATTTCCTTCTGTCTTTATTTCTAACAAAGCTATAAAATTGTCTCTAATACTGTTTTAAACATGTCCCACAAATTTTAACTTGCAAAGCCTGCATTACTGTCAAATTCTAAGCATTTTGTGATTTATTTTATGAATTCCTCTTCAACCCGAACACTGTTGAGTACTTAAAAAGTTTCCAAATGTGGCATTTTTAAAGCCATGCTTTAGTTACTGGTTTCTTTTTTGAAAATTATATATATATATTTTAAGGGGGGAGGGGCAGAAGGAGAGGGAGAGAGAGAGTCTTAAGCAGCCTCCTCGCCCAGCATGGAGCCTGACACGGGGCTTGATCTCAAGACCCTGAGATCATGACCTGAGCTGAAACCAAGAGTCAGACGCTTAACCGACTGAGCCACCCAGGTGCCCCTTGAAAATTATATTTGTATTTCTTCCTTGTGTAGGTAATAAATGCACTCAGTATTAGATTCAGAGGACAGAGTAGAATCCCCCTTCCCTGCTGCAGACACCCTGTTTCCTTTCCAGAGCCAGCTGGCAGCACCAATACCTTATGCATTCTTTGAAGACATTCTAGGTGCAGCCAACATGGCCACTGTCCCTGCCCTTCCCTATTACAGACTCCTCATGGCCGGTTGGCAACTCTACTGCCCAGCCTCCCCTGCAGCTAGGAGCAGCTCTTCTGTCTGGGAAGGACACTGAGAGGAACAGAGAAAACATTTGCTTCTCCAGAGAATGTGGGACAGGTGTGACTGACCCTGCCTTTTCCTCTTCTCCTTTCTTGCCGTGAACACTGCTGTGATTTGGCGAGATGGGGCAGCCATCTTGGATGAATAGTCTACAAGGCCGAGGGGAAACGCCAGGCTGCCAGGAGACTGGGATGCAAAGACAAAGCCCTGGACGGCACTGCCGCGAAGCTGAGCCGGGACTAGGCCACTTCCTTTGGGCCTCTTGGGAGGAAAATAAACCTCTAGTTGGTGACATCATGCTAAGTTAGGTTTTCTTTTCCTTGGAGCCAACCATTTCTAACACACACACACACACACCCCTCTTGCAATGATCGAACACCATTCCCTCAGTGCCTTGATCTTCTTCACGCGCTGTCAGTCTGGGAAACACGCCTCTATCAATACCAGACAGCGACCTCGTTCTTCCTGTTAACAGTGGGACGCCACCCGCCGTACACCCACCGTGTGCCCTTCGCCAACCTGTCAGCCCGTGGAGACGTCACCAGGCTCCATAGCCCTGCACACGCTTCATTCCACACACGTGAGATCACATCTGTAGGATAAATTCCTAGGCGTGGAGCTTGTTGTCTTTATGAGGTTGAATCTCCTGATCCTAGAACGGTGCTCCACCTTTCATTCATTCACGTCTCCATGTGTGTCCCTCAGTGGGGCTTGAGATCTCCTGCTCTGAATCTGATGAGTTTCTTGTTAACTTTATTCCTGGGCACCTTCACCATTCAGTGCTACGGTCAACGGGATCTTTCCTCTCATTACCCTTCCTGCAAACAAGCTGTTTTTTGTATAGACCAAGGCTAATAATTACATTGCTTTTGTCCCGGTCACAGGACTGAGATATTGTTTGTAATAGAATCTAATTCGATCCTCTTGGACTTTCCAGGGATTTAATCATATCATCTGTGAAAAGTAATATTATACTTCCTTCTTTGCCATTTTTAAAAAGATTTTATTTATTTATTTTTTTAAAAATTTTATCTTTAAGTCATGTCTACACCCAGTGTGGGGCTCAAACCTACAACCTAGAGATCAAGAGTTGCACACTCCACAGACTGAACCAGCCAGGTGCCCCTACAACTTTTATACCTTATTTTTTTCTCTTCTCCAATTGCAAAAAATATTAAGTTACCAGTGATAACAGAAGACAAGCCTCCTGAGACTTGACTTTAATAGGCAGGGCCTCTCCTGTCCCCCCAGTATGGGGATGGCTTGGGGCTTGTACAAATGTATGGTTTCATACTGAGAAAGTTTGATCAGGAATGCACGTTGGTCCTGGCCTTCATGTTGTAACTGGAGTTATACTAACCTTCCCGCCATAAACAACTATAAAACTGAGCCACCGTGTGAGGCAACTATTTACAGGAATTGAACAACAGGCAGAGTAAGTTTGTGACCCTCGAGAGAAAGGAAATATGTGAGGTGAGCCCTATGTTTGCCCGTTTTTTGTTTTTTATCTTGAGTTCCTTCCAAGCTGCAGAGAGACGCAGCCAAAACAGAGGTGGGCAGCCTCACGGGCTGAGGAAGTAAGATCAGAGCTCACTGCTGCTGGAGGGGGCAGTGGGCAGAGGACAGTGCTGGACAGGACGCACGAGGTATGCCCCAAGGACATGTGGTATGAGTCTGACGCCAGTTCCCTTGGGAGGGGCTTCTCCCCACACCCCGAAATCCTCCCCCACCAGCTGGGTGTCCTGCAGTTCAGCTCAGTTTGGACCATGTGGAGACAGCCTCAGACCCCACAGGACTGTCCCCTGCCCCCCCACTTCAGACACCAGGCACAACTCCAGGCTGTCACCTGTGCTTTCTGACCACCTGGCTGTAAATTAGAGGTTCCCATGACCCCCCGCCTTGGGTTCAATTAATTTGCTAAGAACTCAGGACACCAGTTTCTTAGAAAAGATAGTAAAGGACATGAACCAACAGCCAGATAAAGGGACACATAGAGGTCGTGTGAGGAGCTTTTGTCCCCATGAAGTTGGGGGCATGGCCCAGGTGGCTCGTGGATGTGCCATGGTTCACCTACCCAGAAGCTCTCAGAACCACATCCTTTTGGGTTTTATGTAGGTTTCATTATGTAGGTCTGCTTGATTAAATCGTTGGCCATGGGTGATAGATTCAGGCCCTCTCGCCTCCCCAGAGGTCAGTCCCCTAATCACAGGGTTGTTCCCCTGTCAACCAGTCCCCACCCTCAAGTGGTTTCCAAAGTCACCTCATTAACATAACAGAAGGCACAGTTGTCCTCAGCACAGGGAGTTCCAGGGGCTTTAGGAGCTCCGTGCCAGGAGTGGGGACAAAGCCAAATACAGATTTCTCATTGAGTAAATCACAATATACAGCACGTGGGCATGGGGGTTCTCCTCAGACCCCTGCTGGGGCCCAGGCTGCTGCGTGCAGGGAAGGCCTCCAGAAAGCCTGGCGGAGGAGGTGCTGCGGGGTTAAAAGCGGTGGCACCTGGCTGGGTGGCACTGTTCTTGCCCAGCTGGGGTAGAGTGTCCTCTCTGGGCACCTTGGGCAATCAAGTGAGACCCCAGCAAGGCAGGGTTTGGGAATAAGAACCACACTCCAAACTAGGGCCAAAACCTATGACTCAGAACAAACCTGAAACAGGCCGACCCTTCAAAGCATCCAGCCAAGCCTGACGTGACCAGACAATCTTCCCGGACTTGAACAGCCGCCCAGAAACAAAATAATATCGTTTAAAAGAAGGCGGCGTCACTGAGACCCCTCTCAACATAACAACCACAATGTCTAGCACGTAAAAAACAATTACCAGATAGAGAAGGGGTGCGGGGGAAAAGGTGATCCATAATCGAGGGGGGAAGTCCTTAGCAACAGATGCTCCAGTGGCCAGATTTTGCAGACCAGAGCTTTAGACCAGCCGCTGGAAATGTGTCCAAGGATTTAAAGGTGCAAATGAACACTGGGAGGTGGGAGGGACGGTGACATTTGTCACATCTTGTTGAATTGTGTACGTCTGTCTGCTGGAACACTGTCTTCCAGGGAACTGGGGGTCCTGGAGAAATGTCTGATGTGGGGTTGGGCAGGGGGAGCCTGAGGGGGGCCCAGAGCACCTTATTTGTAGAGAGTAAGGAGGTGCTCGAAGAATGAAAGGGGATGGGGCAGCATCTGTCGTGTGGATTCCTACTGGGATGGTTGTGTCTGAGTGGATAGGACAAGATCCTTGCTGCAGGGACTGCATAATTAAGCATTTGACGGTGATGGGGATCGGGTCAGCAACTCGCTCTCAAATGGTGCAGGAAAAAAGCTTGACACTTTTCTGTAGGTTTAAAATTGTTTTCAGGGGCGCCCAATTGCCTCAGTAGGTGGAGTGTGTGACTTTTGATCTTGGGGTCGTGAGTTCCAGCCCCACCTGTAGAGATTACTTAAACAATTAAAAATTCTAAACTAAGTAAATAAATAAATAAGCAATTGTTTTAAAAATTTGAAAGAACTGCTCATTTGACTATATGTAACTTTTACTTCAATAAAAGAAAATACTTGTTAAATTCTATCAGAGGCCTCTCAAACATCTGAGGAGGTGTTAACCTGACTTCTGTCTTCGGATTTATTAATATGATGGCTTGAATTAAAATGTTTTCTGTTAATGAACCATCCTTGCATGCATGAATAAACCCCACGTGGTTTTAGAGTATGATTCTTTTCATGTGCTTTCTGATCCTGTTTACTAACATTTCAGTGTTGAGATTAATGACATTGGTCTGTAATTTTACATTATTATGCTATGTATTTGGAGTTTTGATATCACTATTATTCAAGAAATATTTTAAAATAGGAAATTTCCCTTAGCTTTCTATCTTCTGTAATACTTCATATGTATTAGAGATATCCTTTCCTTGAAATGTAAGGTATTCTTACAAAATTGTCTAGTACTGATGGCTTTGTTTGAAAAATGGTCTGTGTTACTTGGTGCACTTAGATATAAAAGAAAAATTTTGTTTTCTAAAGTAGGCTCCACACCCAGCATGGAGCCCAACAAGGGGCTTGAACTCATGACCCTGAGATCAAGACCTGAGCTGAGATCGCGAGTCAAACGCTTAACCGACTGACTGACTGAGCCACACAGGCGCCCTGGTACACTTAGATTTTTAAATCTTGGGGCCCCTGGGTGGCTCAGTCATTAAACAGCTGCCTTCAGCTCAGGTCATGATCCCGGGGTCCTGGGATCGAGTCCCACATCGGGCTCCCTGCTCAGCGGGAAGCCTGCTTCTCCCTCTCCCACTCCCCCTGCTTGTGTTCCCTCTCTCGCTGTCTCTCTCTCTGTCAAATAAATAAATAAAATCTTTAATAAAAAAATTTTTTTAAATCTCCTTGGGCATCTGTTATAATTATAATGATCAATTATACTATTTTCTTAGAAAATCATCTGTTGCAACCTTTATGTATTTGCTTAGTATTCATCAGAGCGGTTTCTTAACATGGAAAGCAAGTTCTGTCTCTGTGATGATTTTTCTCTTCTTTTCTGTATATTTTAACTTTCTTCTTTTCTTGATGGGGACTTCTAATTGTTTCTCTACTTCCTTGTGATTTTTGTCCCCAGAGAATTAGCTCTTATGATTATTTATTAGTTCCAACCATCTTCTCGTTTTCAAATCCATTCATTTTTGCGTTTGTCTTTATTTCTGACTCTTGAAAAAAGTTTGCCCATCATCGGCATCGCAATCGGCACCCTCCTCCCCCTATCTGGAGAGAACAGCCCCCCCGACCCTGCCGCCCCAGGACGCCAGCGCCTCGCTCGCCTGCCCCTCAGGTAGACAGTGGTGAGCTTGGGTCTTCGTGGGACCCCCGTCGGGTGACCAGTGACGTCTTCCTCCCTTACGCCGGACTCCTGCCTCTGCATCACGCCTGGCCCCTCCAGCCTCGCAGCCTCAGCCGGCGCGTGCTTGTTGGGCTCAGGTTTTGGTCAAGCACCCTAGAAGAAAGTGAGCGCACCTCCAGCTTCTGAGTTCAGAACATGGAATTCCAAATCCCTTGTAACTGTACACACCTCAAAACGATCAGTCCGATCCGTAAGCTTGTTCTTGCCTCGCTGGTGTAGGACCTGCAGAAACCACCTCACGCATCCCTAGTCACCTGACAACAGAAGTGACAAATCTTGCAAATCTTTTGATGTGTCAGCCTTCTTTTCCCAAATTAGGTTTGTACTTCTCCCCCCCACCCCCCGGGACATGCTGGGATCTGATGCTAATTGTAGGTTTGGAAGCAGAGAGGGGTGGTAGAGGTGGATCATGATGAAAATCGGCACCTGCTTGCAAAGTAACCACATCAGGTGAGGTCCACGAAGGTCTTCAAAGGAGGCAGGACCAGACCCATCAGAGGGCAGGGAGAGGCGGTATCTGCTCAGCACAATTATCCTGCTGTTGTGGCGATCTGAATCTTCTTCCCCCGTGTCTGCCTCCCAATTCTGGGGTCCAACTCCAGCCCATCAGGGCCCCGGCCTTCCCAGAGAGACCTGGGGAGGTCAGCAACCCTCCAGGTAATGCTACATCTCATTTGGGAGCATCGACATGACGGCCTCGAGAGATCAGAGATTCTTGGGCTGCTTATGGGACACGCTTGTTCTCTGCCTTGAGCGCAGAGTTCAAAAGCCCCGATTGCATCATGTTATTTTCCTCAGCCCGCAGCGCGGCCTGAGCCCGTCCCACCGTCCTGGGCTGCTTGCTCGCATCGCCAACGCACGCCCTTCATTCCAGTCACCGGTCCACTATGTGCCTGGGCCCCAATTGTCCCACCACCCAACGTGCCTGGATTCCCACAGCCTCCAAATACAGTCGTGTGGACCCTCCCAGACTCTCCCCCTGGACGAGGCAGGAGTCCCCGGTGGCTGACGAGACTCTCCCGGCTCCCGCGGGCAGAGGGGGAGGGATTTAAGTGTGCAGGGACAGCGGAAGCTCGGACCTCGGCTGAGCACAGACGCAGCTCTCACCACCCCGGCGGCGTGGCCTGCTGTGGTGGGGTCTGGTGACCACAACCCCTCGTAGCTCCTCCAGGCAGGAGGTCCTGCTCCTCGAATGGAGACCAGTCAGCCGCCAGGCCCGTGTGTGAGGCCCTCGAGGTGACGTGCAGCTTCTGCCGTCACGCTTCTGGGGAGCGGGCACCGCGGGGACCAGCCTCGGCGGGCCGAGAAGGACCGAGGCGCCGCAGCCCAAGACCAGTCAGCCGCCAGGCCGGTGTGTGAGGCCGTCAGAACTGCCA
Organism: Halichoerus grypus; assembly: GCF_964656455.1. Taxonomy (NCBI): domain Eukaryota; kingdom Metazoa; phylum Chordata; class Mammalia; order Carnivora; family Phocidae; genus Halichoerus; species Halichoerus grypus. The sequence continues at coordinate 150,858,649 of NC_135719.1, forward strand.
GACCCCGGTGGGCCTGCGAGTCCCACAGACAGAGGTGCCCCTCCAGCGAAGGACACGTTCCTGGGTGCCCACGGGGACCACATGTCCGACCGCACCCTCCATCCAGCCGGACACGGACGAAGCACGCACCGTCCTCCCCACCGGCTTGACTCGGGGTTGCGTTTGCTCCCAACTCCAGGGGGAAAGAAAGGGCACGAAGTGTGCAGCCCCCAGAGCCACAGAGAGAGCAACAGACTCGACAGCCTCTGAGCACGGAGGGGCTGCAGGCACACACGGAAACGCTCCCTGCCGCGCCTTTCCCAAAGCCACGGACAGGTCTGACCGTGTAGGTTGAAAACTTACATTCAGCCAAAGGAACCACAGTTAGCCCTGAACTTGGGGAAATATTTGCAGCACACGTGGAAGAATCAACAGGTTCAAGCACATAAAAATTAAACATATCTCGTAGCGAAAGTCACCACGGACCCGCCCAGCAGGGCCGACCTGCCCTCCAGCTCGGGGCCCACAGGTCACATATTTCTGTTCCTCGCACGAGCCCCGCCCACGCGCACCGTGGCGACCTCTCTTCCTGCTGACGACCTTCCACCGGAGCGCAGCTCAGCGCCCAGCGGCTTGCCCGCCCGCCGACGTCCCGAACGCGCTCACTCCTGCCCCGACGCCCCCACAGGGACACCACCACCCCCGAAGCGCCCCAGCTGGGCGGCTGAGAACGCCACAGGAGCTGTGCCCAGGCAGCTGGCCACGCTGGGGGATGCACGCAGGCGCAGGCTGAGCCAGGGGCCAGCGGTGCTGTCCCCCCCGCACACAGAAGTGCTGAGTTTTTGGAAGGGTGACAAAATGCAGGGCTACGCTGAAAGACCAGAGGAGGGATGATGGCGACCGTGCGTGTAGGGTGGAGCCCGCAGGCACAGGGCTGTCGGCCCCACGTCCACACGGGGCTGGATCTGGGCTCCCGCCCACAGCCAGCCGTGAGGGTCCAAGAGGGGACACAGGTGCTGAGTGTGGGGTCCTTCCACGGAAGCGCAACACCCCTGAGAATGCTGTTTACTCTGCGTAGATCTGTGCCCATTTTGTCCAGGTATCAGCTCGTTTGGGGACCGGATCCACGCTGAGGACAGAAGCGCCATCCCGGGGCCGTGCTCCTGGCGCGGCAGGCAGGAGCCGTGTGCACTCAGCCCTGCGCTGGCCACGGGCCCTTGGCCGCTCTGTGACCACTCCGCCCCTTGTTCCTTACCTGCACGGTGGGAACGGTAACCGTACCCCCAACACGGCCATTGTGGGTCATGGGGACGGGGCACGAGGAAATGAGTCCCTCTGTACGAGGTTTGGAAGGAGGCCCTTCGAACAGTGAACGCCACCAAGCATCTGCAAAGTGGCTAAACGAAGCTGGCCTGTTCCCTCGTCCCCGCGTGCTGGGCTCCGAGTCAGCCCCGTCCGGGAGGAGGGACTGAGGCTGCGACGGGGGCAGCCAGAGTGCAGGAGGGGCTGACGGGCCCCCAGCCCTCCTCTGAGCACCACCTCGGGCAGTGCAGACCCGCGGGCCACCCTGCCGGGGGACCCTGACAATGCAGCAGATGTCGAGGACTGCGACCAGACCCAGCCGATGTCCCCCCTCCTTGGGTGTCCCTCCCCCAAGGCGTTCCAGGGCCTTGTGCCAATATCGTCCTTAGACGATGTCCCCCAGGCACGCTGAGGTCTGCGTTCTGAGTCTAGACGAACAAGGGGGCCGGGGGCCTCAGGACAGGTCACCACAGGGCAGTTGTGAAGGCAGAGGGACAGCCCAGGACCACCCCCACTTCTGACGCCCACTGCAGCCCGGGGTCCCCGAGACCAGGCTCGGGGTTGATAGCTCACTACCAAAAATCATTGATTTTTGTTTTTTAAAGATTTTATTTATTTATTTATATGAGAGGGCAGGGTGAGGAGCAGAGGGAGAGGGAGAAGCAGACTCCTTGCTGAGCGCAGAGCCCCACGCGGGGCTCGGTCTCACGGCCCGAAATCACGACCCCAAGATCATGACCTGAGCTGAAATCAAGAGTCCGATGCTTAAACGACTGCGCCCCCCAGATGCCCCAAAATCAATTATGTTTTTATATACTACTAGCCAGAAACACTTGGAAATTGAAACTTCAAAAAATACAATTTACAACGGCACCATATAATAAGAAACATTTAGGATAAACCTGACAGACGATGAGTCAGATCTGTAAAGTGGGAATTACCAAATGTGATCTGTACACCTTGAGAGGCTTAGGGTGGTAAACTTTATGTTGTGTGTGTTTTACCACAATGACATGTATATAATCACACATCTACTTACTATACACACAAAAGAATGGAAAATTTAAAAGTTCCAAACTATTAACAGTGTTTGTTTCTGGGGAGTGAAATAATTAATTTCCCCCCTTCGTTTCTATACTTTACGGCATTGTCCACACTCTCTCTCATCAGCAAGTAGTCCTTTAGCTTGGAGAAGAGTACAATTAACTTTCAGATTAAAAAGAACTATAAACAGCTGCTGAAAGAAACTCACCAAGACCTCAATCAGCAGAAAGCGGTGCCATTGCTCTTGGGTCACAAGGCTCAATTTTGTAAAAATGCCGAATCCCTCCAAATTCACCACAGTCCCAACGGGAGTGGTACAGCCTGTCTGTAAACCAGTCAGACCGTTTCTCGAAAAATTAAAAACACACTAACCATACCACTGAGCATTTGCAGCCCCCGGGACATTGATCCCAGAGAAATGAACGCTTACCTTCATACAAAATCCTGTACGCTCTCGTGTCCACGAGCTTTAGGCAGAGTAGCCCCAAACTGGAAACAGCTCCAATGCCCTCGGACAGGTGAACGGTTGAACGGGCCCCGGCACGTCCGTGCGATGCAACAGCACTCAGCACCAAAGACGGATGGGCCACTGACGTGCACAAACACTCGGATGGACGTTAAAGACACTAGGCTACGAGAGAAAAAAAGCCAATTTCAAAACATGTTGTGGAATTCCAACGTCTGTAACATTCCTGAGATGACCAAGCCGGCGAGATGGAGGACAGATTAGTCAGCCGGGCGCGGGGAGGCAGGCGTGAGTGGGAAGGGGCAGCAGGATGGCGTTCTCGGCGCTGGTGGCGGTGACCTTGGCTGGACCTAAACGGCGGTGGGTTTGGGTGGCTCTCACCAACGATAAAGCAGAATGCCACACCACAGGGAGTACCTGAGCATCCCAGCGAGGTCTGGGACACAGGTGTTGCAACATGCCCGCCGGCGGCCGGTTTGGATAATCCGTGACACTTACCTAAGACAATGCCGCCGTGGGTGGGGGAGGTAGGGCCATGGGGACGCAAGACCTCGCTCTCCTACTTCTTGCAACTTCTTGTGAGTTTATAATTATTTCAAAATAAAAAGTCAAAAAACAAAACCCAATCCCAGCAGGTTTTGGGGTGGTTTTTGTTTTGTTTTGTTTTGTTTTTGGTAGAAATTGACAAACTGATGCTAAAATTCATAGAAATGCAAAGGACTCAGGATGGCCAAAACGACTTTGGAAAAGGAGAACAGAGTGGGACAACTCACACTATCTGATTTCAAGACTTATTATCATAAAGCTACTATAATCCAAAAAATGTGATTTTGGCGTAAAGGTAGACAAAATGCTCACCTGATTTTTAACAAAGGTGTAAAGGTGACGCAGCGGAGAAAGGATCGTCTTTCTCATCAGTGGTGAGGGAGTGGCTGGCCATCCACGTGCAGGAAGGCGAGCCTCAAGCTACATGTCTCATCACACGCACAGCAGTGACCCAGAATGGATCGTGCAACTAAGAGCAAAACCCGGGATGATACAAAACGGGAGAAAACCTTTCTGACCTGGGGTTAGATGAAGATTTCTCAGTTACAACATCAAAAGGATGATTATCTCTAAAAAAAAAAAAGTTAAATCAGACTTCATCAAAATTAAGAACATCGGCTCTCATCAAAAAGAATGAATCTTACCACTTGCAACTATGTGGATGGAACTAGAGGGCATTATGCTAAGAGAAATAAGTCAATCAGAGAAAGACAATTATCATATGATCTCATATGTGGAATTTAGGAAACTAAACAGATGAACATAGGGGAAGGGAGGGAAAAATAAAACAAGATGAAATCAGAGAGGAAGACAAACCATAAGAGACTCTTAATCACAGGAAACAAACTGAGGGTTGCTGGAGGGGAGGGGCGTGGGAGGGATGGGGTAACTGGGTGATGGACATTGGGGAGGGCATGTGATGGAATGAGCACGGGGTGTTATATGCAACTGATGAATCACTGAACTCTACCTCTGACACTAATAATGCACTATATGTTAATTAATTGAATTTAAATTTAAAAAATTAAAAAAATGAATAAATAAATCTTAAAAAAAAAAAAGAACGTCGGCTCTTCAGAATACTCTGTTAGAAGAAGGAAAGACCATGCACAGACTGGGAGAAATAACTTGCTCATTGTGTATCTGATAAAGAACTTGCATCAAATATAGAAGGCACTCTCAAAATTCAACAATAAAAAAAAAACCAACCTAACAAAAAATGGGCAACAATTTGAACAGACATTTCACCCACCCAAGAAAGTGTATGGGTGGCAGACAGCCCATGACCAGATGCGGAGCGTGGTTCAACCCCGGCGAGCCGTGGAGACCGCCCCACCAGGATGGCAGACAGCACAAGTGTTGGTGAGGACGTGGAGATGCCTGAGCCCTCAGACCGTCGGAAACTCGTGGCAGTTTCTGTAAAGCCAAACATAGGATGCCCGCGTGACCCCACAGTCATACTCGTGGGGAGATCCCCACGAGAAAGAAAAGCACACATCCTCACGAAGATCCATACACAGCTGCTGCTTGTGAGGGTCCACACTGGCACCGATGTGCACGCCCACCATGGGTTGTGAACGCACTAACACTCGGCAGGGCGTCCATGCAGTGGAATACTAGTCAGTGATGAGAAGGAACGAGCGCTCGATTCGTACAATGGGGATGGATCTCAAAATAATTAAACTGAGTGAAAGAAGCCAAATGGAGAAAGAGAGCCTCCTGAAGGACTGCACGTCTCTATCAGATGCTGGGTCTTGCGCACCCATTTATGGCGGAAGGAGGCACCTGAGAAGCTCTCTGGGTCTGGTGGCAGCCATAGCCCAATAAGGCTGTGTTTAAGAGCAAGGAACGGGTGATGGTCCCTATACGTTTTTATCCACAAATGGCATGTCTTCTGTTCCTCAGAGAACCTGTAGTTCCTACAGCAAAAGTGTGCAGGTTGAAAGCATCTGGGGCGCTGGTGTCCCCGGATCCTGAGCATACGATCTGCCAATCTTCAACATGGCTGTGTTCTGGGCCACGTCTTGCCACCCCGCAGCACCCGTGCTCGTGTAGGAGAGGCTCATTTACCTTCTCTCCAAAACTGAGCACGAAAGAGATGGAAAAAATGTGTTTAAATGCCCTTTTGGGGGGCTGGATTATTAAGATCTTACACAAGTTTATCACCAGAAACTTTTTATCACCGCTGAGTGGGGTTTGGCAGATTCACAGAGCTGTGCGACCACCACCACCACCAGTCTTAGACAGTTTCATCACCCGGAAAGAAGTCCTATACCCATCAGCGGTCACTTACCATCTTTCCCTCCCCCTGGCAGCCACTGCTCTGTTTCCTGTCTCCGTGGACTTGCCTCTCCTGACATTTCATGTAAAGAGAACCCTACGACATGCTGCCTTTCAGGGTTCATCCATGTCATGGTGCGTATGAGAGCACCGTTCCTTTTTATGGCTGAAATAACAGCCCGTTTCGTGTGGAGAGCCCGTTCTGTTTACCCATTCATTGGCTGATGGACGTTTGCACTGCTTCAGGTGTGGACTATTACAAATAGTGCTGCTGTCAACATTTACATACACGTTTTTTGTTTGCATATATGTTTTTATTTCTCTTGAGGAGACACCTAGGGATGGGACCTCCAGGTCACATGGTAACACCGTGTTTAACCCATTGAGAGACGGCCAGCCTGTTCCCAGTGCAGCTGCCCCATGTCACGCTCCACAAGCAGTGTGCAAGGGCTCCCGTTTCTCCACTTCCTCACCGCCCCCCCTTGTATCTGCCTTATGATAGCCATCCTGATGAGCGTGAGGTCTGTCTCAGTGCGGTTTTGATTTGCGTTTCCCCGACGGTGAGGGCTGCTGGCCATCTCTTCAGGTGCTCGCCGACCACCTGTACGTCTTCTTGGGGGAAATGTCTGCTCAGACGCTCTGCCCATTTTTCAGTTGTGTTGTCTTTTTACTATTGAATTGTAAGAGTTTTTTATATACTCTAGTCTAAGTCCCTTCCCAAACATATGATTTGCAAATATTTTATCCCATTCTGTGGCGCGTCTTTTCATTTTCTTGAGGGCGTCCTTTGAAACACAAAAGTTTTTAATTTTGATGAAGTCCCATTTATCTACCCTTTTCTTTGGTTGCTTGTGCTTTGGTGTGTCTGTGAAACTGCTGCCTAACCTAAGAGCACAAAGCTTTCCTCCAATGTTCTCTGCTTCTTCATTGCTTCAGCTCTTGCATTTATGTCTTTGATCCATTCTGAGTTAATTTTTGTCTATGGTGTGAGGTAGGGATCCAACCTCACTCTTTGATGTGTGGACGTCCAGTTGCCCCAGTACCATGGAGTGAAGACTATTCTTACCCCCGCTGCACCTGTCTCGAAAACCAGCTGACCGTAAACAACAGAGTGTATCTTGGATACTCAGCCCCACTGTCTGTCCTCACGCCAACACTACATGGTCTTGATTACTGTCAATTTGTGGTGAGTCTTGAAATGGGGAAGCGTGAGTCTTCCTACTTCATTCCTTTTCAGGATTGTTTTGACCACTGGGGGTCCTGTGCAATTCTATGTACATTTTAGGATCCGCTCCTCTATTTCTGAGGGGAAAAATATCTGGGATTTTGCTAGAGATTGTGTTGAACCTGCAGATCCACTTGGGGAGTGTTGTCATTTTCAAAACAAGAAGTATCTTGTTTTCATGGAGTGTCTACCATTTAGATCACCTTGAACTTCTTTCAGGGAATATCCATTATTCTTAAATTGTTAGTTTTCCCTCTTTGAGTCTCCTCCAACCCTCTCGTATTTTCTTCTGACTATTCTTTGGGCCCCGATTTTGTGGTTTTGTGGCTGCAGGCAATGCTTTGTTGCTGTTACATCCTTGTTGTGTCTGCTTTTCTCCACCACCACGAATGTGCGAATGTCGAAGGACTGTACATAATTGAAGCTGGGCTTTCTCCCCTTCCTTGTCATCCAGCTTCCCCTCCAACCTTGTCCTCTTTCCTCCTCCCCGGACCCCAGCCCCATCTTCACCACGTCACCCCCCCCTGGAACTTGTGCACCCTTCTCTGTTTTGTCTCTGAGCCTGTGAGGTTACTGCTTGCACATAATAGACGTGGATGTGTGTGCATGTGTGACACACATGATTCTTCTAGAATAACATGGATCGTCTCAACATTACTAGTCATTAAAGGCAGATCAAAAGCACTCACACTCAATAGGATGGCCACTGTCAAAAGAAAAAAACAAAGCAGAGGGCCGCCTGGGTGGCTCAGTTGTTGAGCGTCTGCCTTCGGCTCAGGTCATGGTCCCAGGGTCCTGGGATGGAGCCCTGTGTCGGGCTCCCTGCTCCACGGGAAGCCTGCTTCTCCGTCTCCCACTCCCCCTGCTTGTGTTCCCTCTCTCGCTGTGTCTCTCTCTATTGGATAAATAAAATTTTTTAAAAATCTGAAAAAAAAAAAATCAGTGTTGATAAGGATGTGGGGAAATCGGAACCCGTATGCACTGTTGATGGGAACATAAAATGGATCTGCCACTGTGAAAACCAGGATGGAGTCTCCTCAAAAACATTAGAAATAGGGGTGCCTGGGTGGCTCAGTCGTTAAGCGTCTGCCTTCGGCTCAGGTCATGATCCCAGGGTCCTGGGCTCGAGTCCCACATCGGGCTCCCTGCTCGGCAGGAAGCCTGCCTCTCCCTCTCCCACTCCCCCTGCTTGTGTTCCTGCTCTAGCTATCTCTCTCTCTGTCAAATAAATAAATAAAATCTAAAAAAAAAAAAAAACATTAGAAATAGAATAACCATATATCCAGCCATCCCACTCTGGGTATTGATCTAAAAGCATACGTATCTGTCTTGAAGCACTACCTGTACTCCCAACAACACAGCTGCACTGTTCCCGAGAGCCAAGGGCTAGAAGCAGCGGGAATGTCTCGGCACAGACAGGTGGGTACACACAGCGTGGCGCATTCACATGATGGCCACAAAAGCCAAGCCTGTCGCCTGCTACCGCATGGACGGACCTTGACGACATCATCCCCGGTGAAACGAGCCGGTCACGGGAAGACCAAGGCTGTGCGATCCCACTTACCTGAGGGACCTGCAGCAGTCGAATGGCTGGAGACAGGATGTCGATGGCGGAGGCTGGGTGCGGGGGCTGTGGGGGGATGGGAGGGTTTCACGGGGACAGAGCTTCAGTTCTGCAGGAGGAAAAAGCTCTGGACATCTGTTTCACAGCAAGGTGAATGTACTTAACACCGACCCGTTCGCTTAAAAATAGTTAAGATGGGAATTTTACATTATGTGGGGTTTTTTTTAACCACAATTAAAATGTTTTAAAAAGTAAGTCGTGAGGGCTGCACGACAGTGTGAATGTGCTTAGCGCCATTGAACTGCCCGCTTAGAAACGGTTCTGATGGCAAATGACGTGTATCGTGCCACAGTGAAGAAACCAGCACCGATGACATGACGACCTCTTTTCTGAGTCTTTCCAACTCAGCCGTCCAGCGGGGACATCGCAGCAGGCCCGCTGACCACAGCGGCGCTGTCGGAGGCCCGCTGTAGCGCAGACGGCGGGTGTGGGGTCTGGCTGTGTCCCCCCAGGCCACGCGGCCACACACAGGCGCCCTGGCCTCAGGGCCGTCAGCTGGGTGCTCCCACGTGGCTGCCCCGAAGGCCTCACGCCCTGGGCACGTGGGCGGAGGCGCGGGGAGGAGGCGGCTCTCCCCAGGGCGGCAGCACCTCGCCTGCGCCCGAGTCTGTGCGTCCTCCCCGCTGGGCGCCAGCCTCCCAGGCACCAGCAGCCGGTCTGGTTCGGACAGATTCAAGGTGCTGCTTCACAGTCGTCTAGGTCAGCAGGTCTCAGACCCTCCGGAACGCAGCAGCTCTCCGTGCTCTCCCTGCTGTGTTCGCTTCCGACGGCGGCGGCCGCCACAAGCCGCCACAGGCTCAGGGGCCTAAGGCCCCACGGTGTAGTGTCTTCCCGGGGGGCACGATCGAGGTGTCGGCAGGGTGTCGTTCCTGCTGGAGGCTCTGGGGGACAGCGGCTTCCTCGCTCTGTCCCCTGCTGGAGGCACCCGCGGCCATCGCGTTCCTCGACTGGCCATCGCGTTCCTCGGGCCACCCGTGCCCGGCCGGTCCCCCTCAGCGCAGCCAGGGGAGGCTTCTCTGAGGCTCCGCCGTGAGACCCCACAGGGCCACCGTGCGGCCCAGGACCTCCTCCCCGGCTCCGGGTTCTCCCCCCGTCGACAGCCAGCGAGGCCACATGCTGACGGGTTCCGGGGGTCAGAACGTGGAACTGCACACCATGCTTTCTTCTTTTTTCTTTTTTTTTAAAGATTTTATTTATTTATTTGACAGAGAGAGACACAGCGAGAGAGGGAACACAAGCAGGGGGAGTGGGAGAGGGAGAAGCAGGCTTCCCGCGGAGCAGGGAGCCCGATGCGGGGCTCGATCCCAGGACCCTGGGACCATGACCTGAGCTGAAGACAGACAATCATCTGAGCCACCCAGGCGCCCCTGTTTGTTTTTTTGTCTTAAAGATTTTATTTATTTATTTGACAGAGACACAGCGAGAGAGGGAACACAGGCAGGGGGAGTGGGAGAGGGAGAAGCAGGCTTCCCGCTGAGCAGGGAGCCCGACGCGGGGCTCAATCCCAGGACTCTGGGATCATGACCTGAGCCGAAGGCAGACGCTTAACGACTGAGCCACCCAGGCGCCCCCACCATGCTTTCTTCTTTGTTGCAGTTGGATTCGCTCCCTGGAGAATTCTTCATCCATATTCTTCGCCTGCTTCTCTGTGGGACGTCTGCTCCTTGTTGGATTGTAAAGGGCAGTGGTGACTTCTCATCAGCTTTCCCGCTTATACTCACACCGTCGTGAGTTCTGTTGTGCCACAGGGAGCCACCTGTTAAGTGATCCATCCCCCCAGTTCCACTGAACACCGGCCTCTCCCGCGGGCAGCGTCCGTCGCGCTCTCCGGAGTCACGGCCTCTGCAGCCTCTCTTCCTGTCCTGACTCGCAGGTTTGCTCCACCCGCGGCTGCTCACTTGGGAGCTCTGCTCTCTGTCGCCTCCTGTGAGCGGGGACTTCCCTGCTCCCCCGTGCACGCCCTGCAGATGAACCTGGGGCGCACCCCCTCCCTGCCATGAGCCTGGGGACCCCGTCTGTGCTCAGGACCCTGCCCAGCGCTCCTTCCACTGACCCTGCCTCCCGGCTGGTGCAGCAGCCTGAGCGCCGGCTCTGCTTTCTGGCTCCCTTCCTGCTGGTCCCGCTCAGCCCCTCACTCCAGCCCCAAGCGTGTCCCTCCCTCCAGTGGTGCCTGACAGATGGACAGACGGCCACAGGAGGAAGAAGAGGTGGCTGGGCCCTCTCCCCGCTCTTCCTCAGCCTGTTCCCTCCACCAGGGCCTCTGGGGAAGGGCAAGGCCTTTGCTTGGCGCTCTGTGGGCCTCTCCAGGCTGCCCCTGCCGGCCACTGTGCATCCATGTGGCTCTTGGGGGGCCCGTTTTGGGTTCCTAGGAGCCCCCACCCCAGGGACCACCGCTTCAGGCTCTCCATCCTGGGTCAGGGTGGGAGGCAGGGCCGTCACACCTGCGGGGTCACCCTCCCACACCCCGCTCCGTTCAGAGCCTGTCTCCCGACCTGGTCCAGAGGCCCAACACCCGGCCTTCCCGCGTGTGCGCCTCACTCTCCTGCCAGAGCTCCTGTGATCCACCTTGTGCTCTCTCCATGTCCACTCCGAGAATTGTATCTCTGCCCTTGTGATCCTCCAGCCGCTGAAGCCGGGTTTCAGCGCTGGCCACCTGTTCCTGCCATCCACTGCCGAATTGCTGGGATACCGTGTTTTCACTCTCCAAAATCATCTTGTGCCACCCTTGGCCGCCTCCCATTCTCTCTCCCTGGTAATCGGCTCTGTGGCCGCACTCTCCTGCGGCTCTGTCTCATGGGGCAGCGGCTGGGGGTCCTGACCCGCCCACCTGCCGGCCACCAAGCCAGGGGGCTGTTGTCAGCTCCCCTGGCTCCAGGGCCCTGGCGTCCAGAGACCTGTGGGCGTGGAAGGCACAGCAGCCCCCACCCAGGGCTGGCGGGAGGGCAGAGCCGGCCAGCGCTGGAGGGAATCTGGAAGGGGCAGGAAGGCCGAGGGTGGGAGGCAGGGCCGTCACACCTGCAGGGTCCCACTCCCACACCCCGCTCCGTTCAGAGCCTGTCTCCTGACCTGGTCCAGAGGCCCGGCACCCACACTGGCCTCCTTGCTGGCCTCAAGCCCCTCTGAATGTCCTCTGTGGATGGGAGGGGGCAAGCCAGGTTGAGTCTTGGGACAGCCAGGGTCGGGCCACCACGAGGCCACCACCAGCCACCTGTAGCCTGACCCGCAGGGGTTAACGGGCTCAGCGGCCCCAGGGACGTGTGTGGAATCCCCCCCACACTCCCCAGGGCCGGTTTCTTCGGAGACTCGGCTGTCAGAGCTCTCGCCGGGCAGAGCCAGCTGGTGCAGTCCCCGGGGCCAAGCGCCAAGGACACAGCAGGCAGCACCAGGGCAGCGGGCACCGGTCCTGGTCTCCAGGCTGCTCAGCGCCCGCAGTAGGCCGTCTGCCAGGGCACTGGGTCAGCCCGCTTGGGGGGCACATGCCCCTCGGTCCAGGCACCGCTCCCTGCTTGGACCACGTGGGGATGGGAGGAGGAGGAGAGGACCGTCGGACCCCAGCCCAGAGGAAGCAAGCGTCTCCAGGACAGGTGTGCACGGACGCCGGCTCTGCCCACGCCGTGGACCTGCATCGGTGGTCACTGTGGACAGGCCAATCTGCACCCAGCAGGTGCAGCGGGGCTCTCTGGGTGCCCTGCTCTCAAAGAGAGGGCCTGCTGCCTGGGGCTGCCTGGCCAGGCACCCACCCGGGCCTCACACCTACCCCAGCCCCCAGTGCACACCTGAAGCCCATTCCCTCCAGAGGCCGCCCTAAGCCTATCTCCATTTTCTCTGGACTGCACAGCGTTTGGGTCCTAGATGCAAACGAGGGGGACACAAAGACTGCTGGGCCCATGCCCCCTCCCCAGCCCCTGGCTGGGACCAAATCCAAAGGTCCTGGCTGGGCTGTCAACTCAGGGGGGTCCTGGCCCCCAGTGCCCATGCCTCTGAGCCTTGTGCCCCAAAGCCCACTGTCCACCGGGTCTGGGAAGGCCCAGAGCTCTCTTTAGTGACACACCCCCCACAGACAGTGGGTAGCTTCCCCAGCCGAGCCCTCGGGCCAGAGCCTCACACCTCTCCTGCCCAGCTCTCCCGGACCCGCCAGCCAGGAGGGAGAGATGGGGGACAGTGGGGGAGACCGGCCACAGGCAGGAGCACAGCAGACTCGTGGGAAGGCGGCCGTACAGGGGACCCGTGATCAGGAGGGCCCCACACTGGTCCTGCACTTTGCATCCTCCCGAGTGGCTGAGCCTCAGGGGGGGTCTGTCGACAGTGCCCACGGCCACAGCTTCTTCCTGCTCAGCCCGGGGAGCTCCCGAGACGGGCACCGACCTCGGCTGGGGTAACTGCGGCCTGGCCTCTGTGAGCATGTTGCCCTCGCTCTGAACTTCCTAATGCAGCAGCTGCCTCTCTGGGGGCTAATTACCTGCCCACCCACCCCCCCGGAGAGCACAGGGTACCGGCCAGGGCAGGACAGAGGGGCCTGACCCTGGCCGTAGGGTCCTGGCCTCAGCTCGGTGGCACGAAGCACAGAGGGGGCTGGCAGGGTGAGCGGCGCTCTGGGATCCGTGGGGCGGGCGGTGGGCCACATTCCTGGCCACCATTCACAGCCACACCAAGAGCAGGCCTGGAGAGGTGTGCGGACAGCCCTGCCGCCTGCCCCCGCCAGGCACTGAGTCACCCAGCCAGGCCCAGTGGGGAAGGAAGGCGAGGACCTGGGGTGGGGGGCTCAGCACTCGGGCAGCAGGCTCAGAGGAAGGGCCAGGCGGCAGGGCTGGTGCACACCCGCGGACCCCGCGGACACAGGGGCGTCCGCACGACCACTCACTCCCATGACAGCCGGCCTCCCCGAGCGGGCGGCGTCCCGTGAGCCCGGGACCCCAGGCCAAGCCTGCCCCTCAAAGTTACGGGGGGCCTCCCGCTGACACCCCCCGTCCCCACCTCCTGCGACTGGGCTCTGCGCGGCCTCAGGCCAGCCCTTCGGGCCTTCAGCCGCCCCACTCCGCGGCCAACGCTCTTCCCACCTTTGGTCGCTCTGGACCGCATCCCGGGGCATTGTCTCGTGACCTGTCTTCTGGCTCACGAGCTCTGTCCACCACAGGGGCTCAGGGCGGCTGTCCAGTTCTTAGTCTGGGATGGCGCTGGTCATTTCTAGAAGTTCCACGTGGTTCTGTTTCAGATCTCCTAGGTGGTTTTTTCTCTTTTCTTTTCTTCTTTTTTTAACACTGAGCGAGTATGTATTTGCCTACATGCCCAGGGGTCTGGCCCCTAAACTTAAACACCAGCACGGAGCCCTGGCCCTCCCGGCCATGGCTGCTAGAGCAGTGGAGCCCGGGGGCCAGGGCTGGGAGGCCCTGAGCCGGCAGCTGCCAAGGGCAGCAAAAGGTGAGAAGATGGGAACCGGCCACTCACCCCGATCACAGAGGCGCCACGGCCAGGGCCCCCCCACCAGACTGAAGGGTGGCCGAGCTGGCGTGCACACCCGTGGGAGACGCGGAGGTCCGGTGCCGTGGGCCGTGGGCAGCGTGCCCCCCCAGTGCCAGCTAACCAGTCAGGAAAGAGGGGCCCGGGCCCTACCTGCCTGGGGGGCACAGTGGTCTGGGCGAAGGCAGGCACTCAGTGCGAGGACGTCCTCAGGGGCGGGTTTCTTCGGCACAGGTGCATGCTCCCCACTTACCAGCTGCTCAGAGGCTGGTGAGTTAGGCTTTGTGCGGGTGCAGAGGAGCTGAGTGCCGGGCGACGAGCGGCCCCGGCCCAGGCTCAGGCCTTGGCACGGGTGCTCGTTGTCTTGGACGGACAGCTGGCCGGGCAGGGACAGGTCCAGCGGCCACAGCCCTGCCATCTCCTCGCGCGGCGCCGCCAGTGCGGACTCGGACTGTCAGGACGACGCGGGCTGGGGGGACCAGAGGCGGATTCCGCGTGGTGCCCGCGGCGGAGTGGGGCCCATCGGGGCTGCAGAGGACGCAGCTCCTCGAGCGGCGGGCGGCGCGGGTTGTAGATGTGTTCCAGCTCCCGCCCGGGGCCGCCTGAGGCCACGTGGAGGCGGAGGGCCCGTGGCCTCAGCGGAGGGCAGCCCAGGCTGCCTCCTTCCCTTCAACACTCCGCCGGGCCGCCGCCCCGAGGCCTGACCCGGCCGCCACCGCAGGCCCAGGCGGCGCTCTGTCCCTTCCCCGACCCGTCCCGGACGCAGCCTTCCCGCCTGTCCCGTGTGAGCACAGTGGCACGTGCGGCCTGTGCCTGTGTCCGAGCCCCGGCTGCACCCGTGCGGCAGGCTGCCTCTGCCAGCTCGGCCCGCCGGGCCTGCCCCCGTGTGCGCGGGTTTGCACTGTGCGGCCTGGTCCCTGACCTGGAAAAGTGACTCCGACGCGTTTAGAGATCTCAGACAAAGCCATCCGCGCTTACTTCTACCAGGCACCCAGGGGCCTGAGCTACGTGTTCACTCGGGACTGGCCAAAACCGCGCCTTCCCAGAGGCAGGCGTCCCACCTGAGCCGGGGGGACAAGCCCCGGAGATGGGCGGGAGGAGGGCTGCGGCTGCCCCGCCCCCGCCTGGAGGGACCGCCACTCTCGAGACGAGACTGCGGGACAGGTGTCCCGAGCCACTCTCTGCGGGACAGGTGCCCCGAGCCACGTCTCCGGGAAGCAGTAAACCGGCAGCCCCTCACGGCCCACCCCCGGGCGGTCTGCAGTCGTGTCCTTGTTTCTTATAAACATCGGTCTCGGCTTTGTTCCTTGACTTAGTGACCGCCTGCCCCCTCGAGGGGGAGCAAACAGCGCATGCGGGACACTCGGTAGACGTCCCTGATGCGTCCCGCCAGGCGGACGAACGGCGGCCTTCAGCCTTGTGGTTTCATTCTCTCAAGGCTTGACTTGGTAATTTCCTAAAACTTTGACAGCTTTTAATTAATAAGCAACTTTAAGCTGTTTTATAAAACATTTTTTTTTAATAGCCATTTTTAGTAGGGGATGCAAAGCACCTCCCTCCCCCCACTTCCCGGACTGTTTCCGCCAAGCCCGTGTCAACCACACAGGATAGCGACGCGCTCCTGGCCTCGGGCACCCAGGGGCGGCCCCCGGGGCCCGCCGGCCATCTCCCCCCCTGTAGCCACCACGGCCACGTGGCCCGACACGCAGCCCGCACCCCAGCCTCCCTGCGCACCCCCAAATAACAAGGAACAGCACCAAAAAGAACAAGGAAGGCCAAAACGTTTAAGTTATTAAATCAAATATACAGAGTGATTCATTTAATATGTACATATTTACAAAAACGCACTTTCACGAGGAGGGGCCGGGGCCAGCAGGTGGGCAGCGGCCCGGAGCCCACGGCAAACGCTGACAGTTGCGAGGGGAGGGTCTGTGTGAAGGCACTTGTCACGAGCTTCGATACTGCCCCCGTCCCGGGGAGAACAGAGCAGTCGGGAAGGGCACTTCCGGAAACACAGTTGAAAGATCTCTACAGCGGGTGCTCCAGGCGGGAGCAGGCAAGGACAGCGGGCCGAAGGGACCGGCCGGCGAGCCGCCCAGGGTCTGCCCGCGGGCCTCGGGCCGTGCCCAACACTGCGGGCCCCTGCGAGGACCTCAAGCCCCACTGACCACCACAGGTGCCACCGACAGCCACGGGCCATGCCACACTCCACAGGTCCCACCGACGGCCTCAGGCCACACCGACGACCGTGGGCTGTGCTGTCAGCCACAGGGGGTCCCACTGACAGCCACGGGCCACTCTGTCGGCCACGGGTCCCACCCATGCCATGGGCCACGCCAGTAGCCTTGGGTTGTCCCACCAAACGCCACAGGCCACACTGACAGCCATGGGTCCCACCAACACCATGGGCCACGCCAACAGCCATGTGTCCCACTGGCTCTTTGGCCTGGAGCCACTGAGAATGCCAAATGAGGAATAATGAGGAAGATTCTGTAAACAGTGCACCACGTCTGGCCACAAACGAGCTGGCGAGGACACACACACCCTCCGCTCTCTCCTGCCACGCGAGTGTGACACACAGAAACGTTACAAAAATAGCAACTACCCGAGAATACTCCATTGTTTCCCGCCTGACAGTCCTCGAATAATTTATACAAGGTTAAAGAAACGTAGAAAATAAACATTTGTTTTTGGTTTTTGGTGTTTTTTACACAAAATAAAGAAACTATGCACATGGCCTCGGCCTCCTACGGTCCGGCGGGTGGCGTGGCGCCCGGTGAAGGGTCCTGGGTCCCGGCCCAGCTGCTGGCCCCTGCCCTACTCCTTGCCAGCGTGGCGTAAGTCATTGACGCTCCTGACCGCACGGTTGTCCACTTTGGGGCCCGAGGCCCAGCAGGCCGGCCTCCCGGGGGAGCAGCTAGGGTCTTTGGTAAATTTGTGCGAGAGGAACTTCTCGGCCTCCAGGCAGTCTCCCTCGCCGTGGCCGGACTCCTCCTCCTCCTCCTCCCCGCCTTCCCTGTGGCCTGCAGGCCCGGGCAGCGCCTCGCCCACCCTGCGCGGCGGGGCTGTGAAGTTCTTGCACGGGTAAAGCACATCTTTGTGGCCCCCACACAGGCTGCCGCCACCCAGCCGCTCGATGGGGTTGCGGATGGGGTTCAGGGGGGCCCACTGGTTGTTGGCACTCTCCTCCCGCGGCAGCCGGCTCCTCTCCCGCTCTTTCCTGCGCTTGCGGGTCCACCACACGCAGATGACCACACACGCCAGACACAGCACGCTGAACACGCCGCACAGCACGGGCACCAGCAGACCTGGGGGGCAGGAGAGGGCTGGCCGGGTGCGGGGGCCGGGCACGTGCCCACGCCTGCATGCCCCGTCCTTTGGCTCCTGCCTGGGGGGGAGGGACCCAGGGGAGGGGCCGGGACGGCGGGGGCAGGGCGGAGGACCCGAGAGCCCCCACACCTGCGCTCAGCCTGGCCCCGCCGTGTGCCGCCACGATTCCCACTAGGCCCCCAGGCGCCCCGCTCACCCACGGAGGAGCCGCCCACGACGACGGTCTCCACTTTGACCTCGGTGACAGCCAAGAGTAGCGAGCTATTGCCCCGCTGAGTGATGGCGGCCACAATAGCGTGAGCCGTGCTCTGGATCAGGCTGCTGTCGGGCAGGTCCCTCGCAGGGCTGAAGGACTACGGCAGAAGACTGCGCTGAGAGGCCCCCACTCACCGTGGCAGGAGCCAGCACGAGCCGCGTGCCCCGCACCCGGACCATGGAGCACTGAGGCTCCCGGCCAGCTGCCGAGAGCGAGGCAGGTGACCGCGGGATGGGGGTCCCCGGGGCTTCTCGTGGGGAGACTCGCTGGAGGAGAGGCCTGCAGGAGGCCTGCCCCCAACCACACGGTTCAGGGGAGGCGGGTGTGGCCTGGCCCACCCTGACCCCCTTGCATCTGGGAAGAGCGTGGCTGTCCTTCCAGGCAGGCGCCCGGCCCCAGCGGGCCGCACCCAAGGGCTCCAGGGCTCTGTACAACCTCACCACCCCCAGTGCCTGCCTCCGCCTCAGTGGCCCCTGACACCCCAAGGGCGGCAAGCAGCCAGTGCCCTGAGAATCTGCCCTGCCTTTTCCCCTTCTCTCTCCCCGCACTTCCCCAGGGCCCAGCCTCGTGACACTCACAGTTACCCGTTCACACCTGATACCCACCCAGGGCCCAGACCAAGGCCCCGAGGACACCTGCTCAGCCACATGGATGTGGCCTGGACCCCACATCCCAGGGTGACCTGAACCAGGAGCACCCTTCCTGCACAGACATTGAGGGATACAACACAGGCAGAGCAAGGGGACCCGGTGAGGATGAAGCATTACCACCTAGAATCCCACTGGCCCAGGCATGCAACCCGCCTCTCTGTCTCAGCCCCCTGGCTCGGACTCAGGGTTCCAGAAGAAGGCTCCCACCCCCACAGCCCCAACCCTGGGCCCACAGCCTCCCTTGTCCCTGTCCAGGAGAAACCCCACTGCTACACCCTACCACGGTCTACCCTGGACCCTGGACACTGGCCTTCCTTCTCCGAGCTTCCTCAGGCTCAACTGCTGCCTGGGGGGCTTCCCACAGCTCCAGAGACCCCTGCCCAGAGCCCTGGCCTCCATGGCCTCAGACCCCAGACCTAAGAAGGGGTGGGAACCAAGTCCGATGTCCAGCCGCCACTCCATCGACACTGCCTCCGAAATCCCTGTGCCGGAGAGCCAGCCCCTGGCAGCTCCCGTGACCTGTTCCTGCGGCTGAGCCGGGCCTCCTAGGACCTCCCCCTACGGGCACCTGCACCCGTAGTCTCCCTCCACGCCTCGTGGGGCACCGCCCCTCACCCGCAGATAAGCTTTCTCTGCCCTCCGCCAGTTGTCCCAGACCCTTCCTTCGTTTCAGATGGGACAGGTGACCTGACCCTACACCCTTGCTTCTCTCCTTCTCGAGAAGCTGACCCCACTGACTGCCAATGACCATCTCCGTCAGCCCAGAGCTGACTCCTGGTCCTCCCTGTCCCGTCTCAGACGCTCCTATGCCCGCTCAGGCCCTCCCCCCTCTGCCTTCCACCCCCTGCCAGGCTGGCTCTACGTGCTGGCCCTACCGAGCTGTACGCGTGCCCAGCCTGGTCCCACCAGCCCCCGGTGAGGGCACAGGGTGTGCCGGTCCCCCAATGGACAACCATACTGGAACTGAGTCCTGGTTCCCTGGGTCACCCTATGCCCCCAAGCACCTGGGGACAAGCCTGGCCTGGGACTCTGTCCCCAGCACCTCCCAAGACCTGAGACAGGACGGGACTCTGGAAAAGGGGAAGTAGACAAGAGTGGCCACCCTTCGGCCCAGGACTCACCACAGCCACCTCGACCGCGCTGGCCCCTGAGAACGGCCGGTCACAGAGCAGCACCAGCAAGTGGTCCCGGGCCACCGCCCTCGTGGCCGGCAGGGCGCGGATCCCAGAGCAGATGGCGCCCACAGTGGTGCCCTGGGCAGGGACGAGCAGCACGTGAGCGGGATCCTGGGGGCCGTGGACCTGAGGCTGCCCGTCCTGCCGCTCGCCCCACAGGCGTGTGGCAGGTCACACCTTACGGCCCACGAGGAGCAGGCCAGGAATGCAGGGGGCCCAGGAGGAAGCTGACTTCCTAGTCCGCTCCCGCACGCCCCCCAAGACACAGACCGCCACCGCCAGGCGGGGTGGGTGGGGCCTGGAGGTGCCCCCACCGCCCGGTCCTCGCTTTCCTGCAGGCCCGAAGGAGGGGGGCTCACCTAGTGCTGAGCCCTCCTTCCCGGATTCCGAGTGCACACTGGGCTCAACCCTCCCTCCTCTCGACCCCACGAGGCCAGGCTCCCTGAGCGGTTCCTCGGGCCATCTGAGTGGCCACTCTGAGAACGGATGGAGGCGTCAGGGTTCTGCAGACACTCAGTGTGCCCACCGTCCGGGACCACTCACCTGGGGCACCTGGTCACGGTTGAAGTGCAACGTGAGGCGGGCACAGTTGTTGTCCAGGTGGCTGGAGCGCGGCAGGCACAGCGTGCTGGGGAGCAGGGGCTCCTCCGTGCCACACTCCCCCCAGGCCGCGCAGGGGGGCTGCAGGCACTGGCCCGGGGCCTTCTCTTGGCACCGCTGCCCTGGCGGGCACTGGGCACCGAGGGTGTCGGGCCGGCCGGCCAGCAGGCAAGGCTTGTGCCCACACCACACCTGGGTCACGCACAGGGGACAGACGCGGGCACACGCAGACGAGGACCCACAGACACACACGGGCACCATGCAGGAGAGAAAGACGCACGTGGGGTCAGCAAGGCCCAGGGCGCCCCGCCCCAGCATGGCCTCCCAGGACGGACTCAGAACCACAACGGACCCCCACCAGGGCAGGGGTGGCCCGAGGAAGGACGAGGCAAGGCAGGGCCACTGCCGGCAGCTCCGAGAGCCTCAGCAGGCTGTTCCCCAGCCACACAACGAGAAGGGCCTGCTTGTGCCCCAGGGCCCTCCTCCCAGGAGGCCCAGCGGAGGCGCTGGCGGCTCTCCGCAGCCCCCAGCGCAGCCCCCTGGTGTCGCAGGCGGGGCGGGGAGGCTCGGGGCGGCCGCACACCTTGCTGCAGTCCCGGCGGCCGTCCACGCAGCGGCAGCTGTTACAGTCTTCCAGCCAGGAGCTCCCGTGCGCGAAGGGCACTCCCTGTGACCAGCAGGGCCTCCCAAAGCCAATCACTGCGGGGAGAAAGGGCAGGGGGCATCTGCAGGCCGGCCCTGGAGGCCAGGTCCTCCCCACGCCCCCACCGGCACGCCCCCCCCGGGGCACGGTGCCCCCCACCTACCATCCTGGCACCGTGGGCCGGTCCGGCCTGGCGGGCAGCTGCAGTGATAGCCGTTGATCTCGTCCACACACGTGGCCCCGTAGGCACAAGGCGAGGACTGGCACTCGTCGATGTCTGCAGAGAAAGCGCCGGGCTCAGAAGGCAGCGAGGGGGCAAGCGCCCACACGCAGGGCTCAGAAGACGCTCGGGCCAGGAGAGGAGACCCCTGCAAACCGGTGGAGCCCCCGACAGCCAGGGCCCCGGTGTGCCCCCCGCTGTGCCCCTCGGGGCCTCTGGGCCGGCCGGCACCGGCTCTGTCCGCGGTCGAGGGCGCTGATGAGCACCTGCCCCTGTCCTCCTCCACGCACCTCTGGCACAGGGTGGGCAGGAGCCTCCGGGGACCCCTGCCCTCACAGGGCAGCCCCCAGCTGAGCAGAGGGAACTGCTGCTGAGGCCCAGACGAGCGGACAGGCTGGGAGGAGCCCCCAGGGCCGGGCCCCGCGGCACCCCCCTCCCCGCCCAGGCGCCCCGGGCCCCTCACTGATGCGGCAGTCGGGACCCGCGAAGCCGGGAGCGCACTCGCAGCGAAACCAGTTGACGCCATCGACGCAGACGCCGCCGTTGTAGCTGCAGGGCAGAGAGCAGGTCTCAGGGAGGCCCCCCCGCAGGCCGAGCTCCCCGGGGTCAGCCGGCCTCCAGGGCCGCCACTCACCAAGGCAGGGGGTTGCAGTCGTTCGTATCTGCATGTGAGAAGAGAGAGGAAGGTCGGCACCGCATCCACCCGCCCAGCAACCCCTGTGCCAGGCCTGGGGGGCACCGTCCGCGCCAGCCCACTGACACCGGGTGGGGAGGCCGGGGCAGCTAGCTCCAGGAGGACGGGTCACGGGGGTGCCTATCCTGGAGGACGCAGTCCATCGGGGGCTGGGGGGCCGTGAGGGAGGTGAGGGGCAGGAGCGTGGCTTCGCAGCCAGTGCCCGGCATGGCGATACCGGCCAGGACTCCCCAGGAGTAGGGGTGAGGCTACAGGGCTGGGGACGGAGATCCTGGGGTACAGCCGGGCTTTAGCGGACAGGTGCAAGGAGCAGGACCAAGGAGCCAGGTAATGAGGCCCCGGCTCCTACCCCACAGGCCTGCGCGCATTCCCCAGGGCCTCCCTCTGCAGCCCCCCACCCACAAGCTCACTGTGCGTGCAGGTGCGGCCCTCCCAGCCGTCCCGGCAGATGCAGGAGAACGAGTCCCCGCTGCCCACGCACGTGCCCCCATTCACGCAGGGGTTGGGCAGGCAGCTACTATTCTTGGCTGTGAGAGGGGAGGGGGAGAAGAGAGGCTGGTTGCCGGCCCGCGGGCAGGTGCGGGGCCTCCGCTCCAGACCCCGAGGCGCCAGGGCCCACGGGCGGGGGCAGGCGGCCGGCGGTCCCGGAGCGCGGTGCCCACCCCCTCCGGGCCCGCTCACGCACCGATGGTGCAGGTGCTGCCCTTCCAGCCCGGGGGGCAGGCGCAGCGGAAGGTGTCCCCGCTGTCGTAGCACGTGCCGCCATTGCTGCAGGTGTACGCGTCGCACTGGAACTCGCCTGTGGGCACACGGCCGCTCAGTGCGCATGCCCGGGCGGCGGGCGGCCCGGCGCGCCAGGGCCCGGGACACTCACGCGAGTGGCAGGTCTTGCCCTTCCAGCCATCGTCACATGCGCAGTAGAAATCATTGACCAGGTCGTAGCAGCGGCCGCGGCTGTGGCAGGGATCGGGGAGGCAGTCGTTGGGATCTGGGGGCGAGGACGCCGGTCAGCGGGGTCGCCGGCGCTCGGGGGGGGGCGGCGGGGGAGAGACAGGGGCGGAGACGCCTGCGGGGCACACCCCCCAGCCCAGGTCCCTTCTGGGCACCAACCACCTGGAGCTGGGGACCCACTGGGCGCGGGGACCGAAGGGGCAGCGCAGGCCCACTCACTGGTGTCGCAGAGCTCGCCCTCCCAGCCGCTGGGGCAGAAGCAGCGGAAGGCGTCCACCTCGTCGATGCACGTGCCCCCGTTGCGGCACGGCTGCCCCAGACAGTCGTCGATGTCTGCGGGAGGCGGCGGTGAGCGGGGCTGGGGGGTCCCGGCCGGCCGCCCCGCGCCCCCGCGCCCCCGCGCCCCCAGCCGCGCAGCCCTCGGCCGCTCACTCTCATGGCAGTAGGCGCCCGTGAAGCCGCTGTCACACACGCAGGAGAAGTTGCCCCCGGGCAGGCTGACGCAGTGTCCGTGCGGGCCACACACGCCCGAAGGGGCCACGCCGGCCGCTCGGGGCCCCGCCTCAAACCCGCAGCCGTCGATCACTGCGGCACATGGGGCGGGGTCAGCGCGCCCCGAGGGCTGCGGCCCCGCCCCACCGCCGCGGGCCCCGCCCCGCCGCCGCAGGCCCCGCCCCACCTCTGCAAGCCCCGCCCGGACACGGCTCCCTGGGCACAGAGCAGTTCTTGCCGCCCATGTCGTCGGGGCATGCGCAGTAATAATCGCCCTCCAGGTTGTAGCAGCGGGCCCCGTTCTGGCAGGGGCTGGGCTCGCAGAAGTCTATGTCTACCTGCGGGGCGGGAGCATCTGTGAGGCCAGAGGGACCGGGAGGCAGCCACGCCGGGTGTCCGTCCGAGGAATCCTGGAGGCCCAGGCCCCGCCCAGCCCGCACACCCAGGCCTCCGCTGCCAGGGCCTGTAGGACCGCCCACCCGAGACCGTCCAGGCCCATCAGCTGGACGGAAACACCTGCAGGCCACCAGGCCCCTCCCGCCACCCTCGGCTCCGCGGCGGCCCACTTCCTCTGTCCCACGAGGCAGCATCCGGCCTTCGCCCCTCCTGCTGGCAGGAAAGCCAGCTCGTGACCCCCTCCCCAGCCAGCACAGCCACCCTGAGCCCAGTCTGTGGGGCTTTCCCAGAAGCGTCCCCGCCGGGATCCACAGGCACGGGAGGAACTTCTACCAAGGGTCCCAGGAGGCCTGCCGGTCAGGAGTCCTGCCCCTGGCGCCCCCGCATCCCCAAAGGCCAGGGCAGGTCAGAGGAAGGTGGGGTCGTGAGGCACCCGGGAGCATCACCTACCCCTACTGGGACACACGTCACAGTGCGGCCCCACACACCCTCGGGCACCCCATCCCACCCCAGGGCCCCTCTTTGACGCTGCTCACATGCTCTACGGCATTAAGATCCTTCCGGCCTCCTGGGCAGCCAGCTGACCTGCCCTGGCTCCTGGCCCACCCCATCAGGAGGCACGCGTCATGACAAGTGACCCTGTGACCCCCCGCCCCCGCCCACCCAGGGCTCTGACCCCAGGTCTCCACCCAGAACCGAGCCCAGGATACTCTGTATGGCCCACCCCGACTGCAGCCAGTCCCGCTCGCTAGGGTGGCCTGGGGACGATGGTGCGCCCCTGCGGCTCCTGGGGCAGTGGTCCGGGCCTCACCTCGCACAGTGGCCCGGAGGTGCCCTTGGGGCAGTGGCAGCGGAAGCCGTCCACCAGGTCCTCGCAGAGGCCACCATGGCAGGGGCTGCTGGTACACGAGTTCAGCTGCAGCTCACAGTGCCGGCCACCGAAGCCCCGCGGGCACACACACTGGTAGCCGGGCGTCAGGTCCTGGCGGAGGGTAAGGAAAGGCCGGGGTGTGAGCCTCAGAGCCCCCCCGCCCCCGGGGGCAGCTCCCACGTGTGTGCAGGGGCAGGGCAGCTGCATCTTACCTTGCAGGTGCCACCATGCTGACACTGCCCACGGCAGTCGTTGACGTCTGGGGACAAGGGGCAGGGTCACGGACGGGGTCCTTGCGCTCCCCAGCCCCGCCCACCTGCAGCCCGCCCTCCCGCCCATACTGACTGATATGGCAGTTGACGCCCTTCCAGCCCGGAATGCAATCACAGTAATAGCCACCAATCAGGTTTTTGCAAGAAAAAGCATTAAGGCACGGCTTCCCTTCACATTCATTGGCGTCTGTGAAGGAGACAATGGGAGCGAAGGGGCTCAGCCCCACGTGCACCCACGCCTAGCGCCCACAGCCCCAGCACCGCGAGCAGCAGCCGCCACATGCACAGAGCACAGTCCAAACACACGCGTGCCCCACGCGGCCCTTACCCAGCTGGCAGGTGGCCCCCACCCACTGCTCGGGGCAGATGCACTCGAAGCCGTCCACCTGGTCCACGCAGGTGCCCCCTGCCGCACACGGGCTGGAGGCGCACTCGTCGATGTCTGGGGAGGGACACAGCAGGAGGCGTGGGGGCGTGGGCCATATGGGGAGCCGGTCCGTGGGGGAGGCAGTGCCGTGCACCTGTCACTCCTGCCCTGACTACCACCCCCACGGCTACATTTGTGGAGTCGACCACCCTGCCCCCTCCCCACTCCCAGACCCCCTCTGATGCCAGGCTGGAGCCCCCCACACTCGTGGGAGGGAGACTCACCAAGCGCACAGGTGGGCCCGCTCCAGCCTGACGGGCAGTGGCATTCGAACCCGGAGGGCACCTCGTGACAAGAGCCCCCATTGGCACATGGGTTGGAGGCACAGGCGTGCTCAGCTGCATTGGGAACCAGAGGCAGGGGCGGGGTTGGGGGTGCGGCAGCACCGGCTCCCCCCCTTTCCATGAGTGCTCCTCCCCAAGCCCCCGAGGCCCCAGGGCGGGGGTCAGGGAGTGCCCACTGCACCAAGAGGCCAGAGACGTGGGGCCCTGCCAGGCTCCCTGGGCACCAGCCCAAAGCCATAGCTGGCCCCCGACGTACCCCGCTCACAGTTCTTGCCCGAGTAGCCGTCGGGGCAGGCGCAGTGGTACTGGTCGGGCTCGGCATTGATGCACGTGCCCCCGTTGGTGCAGGGGTGGTGGCTGCCGCAGTAGTTCAGGTCTGGGGGCAAGGGGAGGGTCCTCAGATGCCGGCCCAGCCCTCGCTCCCCACCTTCCCCAGAGGGCATCCTCCTTCGGGCCGGCCACCCGCCGCCAGCTACCTTTGTTGCAGAGTAGACCACCCCAGTTGGTCTCACAGTTGCACTGCCAGGGGTCCACGCAGCTGCCGTGCACACAGCCAGGGTACGGGACACACTCATCACAGAACCGGCCCTGCCAACCATAGCTGCACCTGCAGGAGGCCCGGGAGCGTGAGGCCTGCGGGGGGGAGGGCGACTCCAGGAGCCGGGGCTGCCGTGAGGGTGGCTCGGGATGCAGGCGCGGAGTCACGTGGGCCACCCCAGGGCTGGCGGCCTCAGCCTTTGAAGCGGAGCAGGCCCCGGGCCAGGCGGGGGTGAGAGCCCCACCAGCCAGCCTGCACCCTCACGGGCACTTCCCAGCCGCTGGCCTCGGATGGCCGGCCGCAGCTGCCCAGCCACTCCTCCCTGAGCTATTTTGGGACTCACCCCTGAGCAGGGCCCCAAGAGCAAGCGCCGAGAAAGGAAGGCCCTGCCGGGACCCCGGGAACAAGCGTGCCAGCCCCAGCTTGCCAGGTGCCGCCAGGGCTGGGCGGCACCCGGGGCCGGGCAGGCCAGCGGGACATCAGGAGAGGGCTCTGGGCTCAGCCCCAGCTCTGAGACCTCGGGCGCTGCGTGTGACCCCACCTGGAACTCAAGGACAGTAACTTCTCTCTCCCCACGGAGCCCTATTAGGAGCCCACCTCACAGATGGGGACACAGAGGCCCACAGGCTCTGCACCAAGCCGGCCGTGCAAGAGGCCCATGCAGGGCCGTTCCTGACCCAGGAAGAGTCACCGCTCCCTGGCAAACAGCCTAGAGAGGCCTCTTGGCTCCAAGGCCACAACCCCAAGGCCTGGCCCTGCCTCCACCTATGGGCCAGAACTCTCTCTGGGAAGTCCTTCAGGAGGAGGCAGTCGGCTGGGGCAAAAAGGGCACCCGGGCCACTAATGCAGGTCCCACTCCAGGTGGGGCCAGCCTTCCAAGGGCCCAGAGCTCAGCCCGACTGCTGTCAGGGGAAGGAGCCCATCGTCCTGCAGTGGACTCCCTGGGGACAGCAGGCTGCCCTCCAGGCCCTGGACAGGCCCCCCGAGGGCCCCTTCCTAGAATTGGAAGGTGCTGAGGAACAGGACTGTCATCTAGGCCACGTCCCTTCCATGCGGGCACCTGCTGTGTGAGTTTATTTCTGTAAAGGAAGGAGCCATGGCCCTTCCTGGGCTGCCCCGAGCCCCACGGCCAAGGGCTGCTGACAGGCTCAGCGGGCAGGCCACAGGGAAGCCCAGGCTGAAAAACGGCTCCACCATCCCGCCCCAGACATTCGAGGAGGGGCCACGCACGCAAGGGCTGCGCATCCCCACCGGGAACCCTCCCTCCAGGTGATGTGAGGAGACCAAGGCTGGGGGCGGAACCGTGACAGGCCTTGGGTCACCCACCAGGAAGCCACGAGGCCAAGCTCAGCGCCCAGACGCCTGTGGTCCTGAGGATGTGCTCTCAGCCCTGGGTGGGGCAGCCCTCACCAGGCCCCACCTCCCCAGCCTCCCTGGCCTGTGGCTCCAGAAGCCCAGGGAGGAGGCGGCAGGAAGGCAGGGCCATCTCCGCAGCATCCGGTGGGGGGTGTCCTGTACTGAAACCTGAGCCCTGAGCCACCAGCGGCAGCTGGGCCTCACCCTCCGCGGTGGGCGGGGGCGCACCTACGGCTCCCCACTGTCCACGCCAGCAGGGGAGGGGGAGGAGGGAGATCCACCTCTCTCCCACCTTCCTCCCAGCCTGGCTGCCCAGTCACTGGCCCTCTCGGCTGCGGGCCCGGCATCAAGGTGGTGCGTGGCACTAGGGGGCAGGCCAGACCCAGCCCCGCCGCGCTCACTGCCCGTGGGCCGTCTGCCCAGAGTCTCCAGACTCGTAGCCATCGCACAAATCAGAAGGCAGGGCCGCAGGGGATGGTCGTGCTGCAGGCATCCAGCCTGCCTGGTACCCACCTCTGCCCCCCAAGACATGAAGCCACCCTGGGCCAGGCTCCCACTAGGTGCCCCCTTACCCCTGCCGTGCTCCCTGCACTGCCCAGAGGCCCAACTTGTCTGAGAGGTGGCAGTAGCGTGGCTGGGTCGGGGACCCCCTCCCCACCTCCAACCTCTGCCCTTGCCGGAGAAGTCTGCTTCCTCCTCCCTGCCGTGGGGCTGGCCAGGCTGCTCTTCGTGCCACCTCCTAGGCCAAAGCCACCACAGGACACGCATAGGGGTCCCCGCCCCTCCCTTCCTGTCTTCCGAGCCAGCCAGCTCCCAAACCAACACTGGCTGACCCCGGGAAAATTACTTCACTTCTTTGGGCTCAATGTCCTTGCTGCAAGATGTCCATGACAGCAAACCCACCCCCCCGAGTGAGGTCCTGGGGTCGATGAGCCCCATGGCTGGGGCAGGACTCCCTCGCCCCTCCCTGCTTGGCCGACAGGTTGCAGCCCCTCTTAAGGATTCACTGAGCATCCACCTGTCCCCCAGCCCCCGGGCCATCCTTGTGCATCCCTGGAGCCCACCCCGGCTTCCACACTGTACCCCTCACCTGCTCCAAGTCCGGCGCCTCCTGCTGCCCGGCTCCCCTACTCCCCCCAACAGGCAACAAGCTCACCCACAGCTCCCAGCCCCCCACCCCACCCAGGCCCTGCTCAAGGTCTCCAACGGTTTCCCCTACCTGCAGGAGACACTCAGACCTCTCACTCTCCTGATGCCCCCAACCAACACCCGGTCCGTCTTTCTCATATCCTGGCGACCCTACGACCCCCAGCCCATCCCATGTCATCTCCTGGTGTCCCTACAACGCTCAGCCTGTCCTTTGTCATCTGCCGGTGTCCCTATGACCCCCAGACTGTCCTTTGTCATCTCCCGGTGTCCCTATGACCCCCAGCCCATCCCATGTCATCTCCTGGTGTCCCTACAACTTCCAGCCTGTCCCGTGTCATCTCCTGGGCCCGGCCCGTCCTTTGTTATCTCCTGGTGTCCCTATGATCTCCAGCCTGTCCTTTGTCATCTCCTGGTGTCCCTACGATCTCCAGCCTGTCCTTTGTCATCTCCTGGTGTCCCTACGATCTCCAGCCTGTCCTTTGTCATCTCCTGGTGTCCCTACGATCTCCAGCCTGTCCTTTGTCATCTCCTGGTGTCCCTATGAGCCCCAGCCCGTCCTTTGTCACCTCCTGGTATCCCTACAACCTCCAGCCTATCCTTTGTCATCTCCTGGTGTCCCTAAGACCCCCAGCCCGTCCTTTGTCATCCCCCGGTGTCCCTACGACACCTGGCCCATCCCGTGTCATCTCCCGGTGTCCCTACGACCCCTGTCCCGTCCCGTGCCATCTCCCGGTGACCCTACGACCCCCGTCCCGTGTCATCTCCCGGTGTCCCTACAGCCCATCCGTGTCATCTCCCGGTGACCCTATGACCCCCAGCCCATCCCGTGTCATCTCCTGGTGTCCCTATGACTCCTAGCCTGTCCCGTGTCATCTCCCGGTGTCCCTACGACCCCCGGCCTGTCCCGTGTCATCTCCCAGTGACCCTACAACCCCCGTCCCGTGTCATCTCCCGGTGTCCCTACAGCCCATCCATGTCATCTCCTGGTGACCCTACGACCCCCAGCCCAACCCGTGTCCTCTCCCGGTGACCCTATGACCCACAGCCCATCCCGTGTCATCTCCTGGTGTCCCTACAGCCCGTCAATGTCATCTCCCGGTGACCCTATGACCCCCAGCCCATCCCGTGTCATCTCCCGGTGACCCTATGACCCCCAGCCCAACCCGTGTCATCTCCCAATGACCCTACGACCCCCAGCCCATCCCGTGTCATCTCCTGGTGCCCTGGACCCTCAGCTCATCCCGTGTGTGGGCTCCTTGACCTCTCCTCTCCATCTGCCCCTGGCCTGGGGCTCTAAACCCTGCCTGTATGCCACCAGCTCCCCACCGTGTGTCTCGAGTCACACTGATCCTCTGTTTTGGTGATGTCTCCCAGGATCAAGGACACATGACCCCCAATATCACCTCCCTTGCTCTGCCATGCCTACTCTGCCTGAGGCCATCTGGCCTCAGTCGTGGCACCTCTGCTGTTAAGCGGCCCTGGCAGGAAGACTTGGGTTCCTCCCTGCCCCCCAGCTCTTCTTCCCAGCCCTCCTTCAAACCCACTGCAGGATGCCTGTGGGTCCCGCCCACCTCCCCATCTCCTGCTGGTCATCGCCCACCACCTCCCAGCCCTGCAGCAGCCTCCCCACTTGGTTCTTCCCACATAGCAGCTGCACTGTCCTTCCATCCCCCTCCACCCCACCCCCTCTAGCGCCCCTCTTCTTTCCTGGATCCCACTCCCACACTCGGCCTCTCTCTGTCCCCGCCCATGGCATGAGCCCCTGTGCCCTCCGTGCCTCTTGTGCTCTGGGCACCCATCTCTGGGCGGCTCCTGGCCCCAAAGTTAGGTGGGATGGCCCGGGCCACCCTCCCCGGCCCCTTGCCACACTCTCCCGAAGAACTACCTGCATCAGGACAGGCGCCTGCCCTGCGCTGATTCTCAGCGGCCCGGAGCAGGGACCCCCCAGCAGGGACATCCCGCTCAGCCACAAGACCCGCTTCTGCTGAGGGGGCCCGCGAGGGCAGGAGAGGGGCCGGCGGCGCACTCACCTGCACTCCCCGGGCACGGCGCAGCCCCCGTGGAGCAGGTTACATCCTTGCTTGCACACGGCTGTGGACAGAGGGGGCCGCGTGAGGCTTCGGCGTGGCGGCGGGGCGGGCCCGGAGCCCCACCCCCGCCCGGCCCCCCTTCCCCTGCCCCACGCGCCCCCCGCCCCACCCCCGCCCGGCGCGCCCCCTCCCACGTGCCCCCTGCCCCCTTCCCCCGCCCCACCCCCACCCGGCCCCCCTTCCCCTGCCCCACGCGCCCCCCGCCCCACCCCCGCCCGGCGCGCCCGTGCCGCTCACCCTCCCTGCACTCCTTGCCCATCCAGCCGTCCATGCAGGCCTTGTTGCCGTACTGGTCGCAGGTGTAGTGGCCGAAGAAGTCGCTGCGCGGCCGGCAGAACTTGTTGCACGCGGCGCTGTAGTAGTTCTCGTCGCAGCGCACGCGGATCTGCAGCTCCAGGTGCGCCACGTGGCCGCTGAAGTGCAGGCTCTTCCAGCGGTCCTCGGGGTTGATCATGCCCGCGTGGGACACCCGCTCGATCAGCAGCTCCTCTTGGGGGGGCAGCAGAGTCAGCCGGGCCAAGGCCGCCCTTCCCGCTGGGGCCACGGCAGCGGCAGGCACAGAAGGGCCGCTGTGGCCAGGGCGGGCACGCCGCGGAGCGGGGGCAGCAGGGGCACTGGCCGGGCCACCGCGGGGGGTGCAGGGCCGTGGACGGGCCGCGGGGGCGCGCTCGCGGGGCTGCCCCCCCCACCCCCCGGCTGCGACTCCCCGCCCACGGACGCTCCGGCCCGTGCTCAGACAAGCCTCTCAGCCGCGCGGGCCGGTGCTCCGACAGCCCCGCCTCACTTCGGAGGAACCCGCTAGGGGCTGAGGGCACAGGCTGACCACCCTGGGCACACACGCTCGTGAAACCATTCCCAACACTTCCGTACCCAGCTGGGCTGTTGCCGATAAAAGGCCGAGGAATGCGGGGCGCTTCAGCACTAAGCAGCAGCCGGGGAGACCACCCGCTCCGGCCCCCCGCTGGCACAGCCTCGCACCCTGCACCTGCCCCCCGCAACCCGTCTGGCCGAGCTGCCCGGCCGGCCGTCCCTGTATCCACCTGGCCGCCTCTGACCACTGCCGCCAGCCCGGCCCCTCCAGGCCCCAGCGTCATCACTGGCGGGGCGTGGGGCTCAGCCTGCCTCGGGACCCACGTGACACTGCCCACGAACACATCCGTCCCCACGGTGGCCCCTCTGTCCTGCCAGCTCCTCGGGCCGTCCCTGACCCCCTCTCTCTCTCAAGACGTCTAGCCCAGCAGCAAGCCCCACGCTTCTGCCTCCAGAGTGGCCAGAGACCCACTCACCCCGCAGGCCTGGCCCAGCACCCCATGCCTCCTGGATGCCAGCCTGCATCCCAGCCCTCCAGTCCGCCCTGCGTGCGGCAGCCCAAGCAGTCCGGCCTCCCGCAAAAGCCTTATGGTGGCCCGCGCAGCCTCGCCCCGACCTTGGCCTCACTAACCTCGTCACTCCCCCACCACGCAAGCCCACGCTGCTCACAGACACATCTGCTCACTCCCGCTGCCCGCACTGCTCCTCCTTGTTTGTCCACGGAGACACCCTCCGCCCTGTCACCACAGGGCCCAAAGACCCCCCTGCACGGGCTGGCCAGCCAGCATGTGAGCCTCAGGGAAGGGCCATCGAGCCCCACGTTCCAGGACAGGCCGGCAGAGAAGGGGCCACAGAGGCAGAAAGCACCTCAGGGGCGCCCAGTCCGCCGTGCGCCTGATGTGGCCCCAGGAGAACACGCTCGACAGGAGAATGGCACAGATGAAGCCAAGACTGGGGTGGCGCGTACGGGCACAGCTCTGCAGATGACACACACGGCA
Organism: Halichoerus grypus; assembly: GCF_964656455.1. NCBI lineage: Eukaryota > Metazoa > Chordata > Mammalia > Carnivora > Phocidae > Halichoerus > Halichoerus grypus. The sequence goes on from NC_135719.1 coordinate 150,890,774, forward strand.
GAGCTTCCGAGCAGCCAGGGCAAGGAGGGAAACCGCACACTAGATCCTTGGGGGTGGGCGCAGCCTTCCTGGGACCTGGGCCCTTGTCCCCAGCAGGCAAAGGACCAGGAGTCCGGCCACGTGCATCTCTGTGGCTGTAGGGATCAGCCTCCCCGTGCCCTGAGGGGGGGCCTGCAGGCAGAGCCCACCCCAGCCCCCCAGCTCCCAGCAAACTCACCATCTGGGGTGGTGTCATTGTCCCAGTCCCAGGCCTCCACGATGAGGGTGAAGGAGCGCTGCAGACACGGGGAGCGGGCAGTTAGGTACCAGCAGCCCCTGCCTGCCCCACCTACCACATCCCAGCTTGGCCACCGCCCCCCCGTGCCCCCTCGCTGCCCCTGGGTCGTGAGGGCTCCTCCTCCTCTAGGCCCACCCCCACCTCACCCCTCCGTCCTCAGGAGCAGCCTCATGCCACACCCCAACAGACCCCAAAATGACCCAGGGGAGGCGGCTGTGCCTCCATGTGACGGAGGCTCTGGGCCCTTGAGCTCCTGCGGCCCCAGTGCCCCCACCTAGCCGGCTGGACCGGCTTGATCAGCACGCAGAGAAGGGAGAATGAGCAGGCAGAGCAGGGCACTGAGGGCCGGCACAGCCCAAGTGACGGCCACAGACCAGGGTCCCTGGGCGGCCTGGGCCTGCAGGATGGCCAGTGGGAGACCCCTGGGCACCTCCCTGGGGCCTGGAAAACACGAGGTCCTGCTGCTAGCAGAGAGCCCAGAGGATCGAGGCCCTGTCACCACCCCAGCTGCCCCCCCCGGGCACCCAGGGACGGAGGGCAGAAGGCACAGCCACCACGAGGCCCCTGACCGGCCCACGCTCCCATGCTGCAGCCAGGCCACGGCAGGTGCCCAGCTCAACGGCACCCAACCCCCAAGCCTGCCTCCTCCTGAGAACAGAAGGGGCGGGGAGGGGCCTGGCTGTGCTGTGCAGATGGGGAGACTGAGGCCCAGGGACTCCCCGCTGCCCCCTCCCAGGACAATGTGCGGGGGGAACGTCACCAAGCACCCTCAGGACACCCTCCCCACGAGAGTAGCCAGAGCCCGCAAGCAGCCCCGCCCTGGTCACTCACGGGCACAAGCTCTGGCAGGAGGCCCAGGCTCCCCTATGCGAGCCGCTCAGCCCTTTCAGACCAGCCGTGAACACGCCGGCCACCCCTCCATCCGGCCCCGGCTGCCCCGGGTTGGGGGCCCACAGCACAGGGCCACCTGTGTGGCCAGAGGCTGGCTGGCTTCCCACCCAAGGGGGGACCGCCCTGGTGAGGCCAGCCTCATCCCCGCCCTCGGCGCCCCCCATCTTCTGGCCCTTGCAGTATGGCCGTGCCGGGGAAACCACGCTTCACAGCCGAGGGTCGAGGGCTGCCGCCGGGGCCACTCCCCCAGCCCCACAGCCCCCTGCTGATGCCCAAACCCAGGCCTTCGGGTCCTGCCCTCGGTACACTGCAGCGCAGACAGGCCCCGGCCTCCCTGTACCCCAGCCCCACACCAACCACGCCCACAGCCTCTGGGTATCCGGAGGGCCCTCCCTTAGGCACCCTCTCTTTGTCCCCACCCCAGGCCTGCAACTGTCCCTGCAGCAAGACGGCCCCAGGACACACTGGCCCACCCTCAGCTACACGGGGCCTTATCTACACTGCCGACCCTGCCCTGAGCACAGCCTCCCAGATGCCCCAGGAAAACCCACAGGACCTCACAGCCACCTGGGAGCACGGGCGGGAACCCAGGGGCCATCCGCAGCCTTCTAGAACACTCCCTGCCATGTCGAGCTGTGTCCAGGCTCTCAGTCCCACTTCTTGAGTCTCCTGTAAACACACTCCCCATGGCCACGGCCAGGCCAGCTCCCTGCAGCCAGTGGGGCCTCCACACCCTCGTCCACGGGGGCCCCGAAGACCCCCAGGGCTCACCCTCCTCCCAGCCCCGCAGCCCCTGCTCTGCCTCCCCCTCGGCCTGCCCACCCTACCCCTGGGCCTTTGCACACACAGCTCCCTCCCTGTGCCAAGAATGCCTCCCTCAGGCCAGCCTTCCCCGCCACTCCCGCCATTCCTGGTGACAGCTCAAGGGTCCAGCTCCTTCCCAGGCCCCACTGCATTCTTTCACTCGAGGAGCGAGCACCAGGCGCGGCTCTGCTAGCGGATGAGTCAGCGGGGACCCAGGGGTGAGGTGCTGCTCTGAACAGGGGTCAGGGCAGGCCTTGGAGAGGGAGACCTTGAGACTGAGAAAGCACTTGTGACAACGGCGTGGCAGGCCCATGGGGCTGGAGGAGCAGGGGCGTGAGGACAGAGGGAGCAGGGTCAGACGGCGCATGGTCACCAAGGCCAAGCAGAGTGAGTGGCTGCTGGTGGGTCCGTGAGGCTGGGCACGGGCAGGTGCGGGGACCGCGGGCTGGACACGAGAGGACACCAGCGGGACAAGCACCTGGGCTTCAGGTGAGTGGGGAGCTCCTCCTGGCTCCCAGGAAACCCCATGCCAGCCACTCAGGTAGGATTACCACCACCTTCGTCCGAGCTCCAGGCTCCAGTTACCTGCTCCCACAGGATGCGCACCCGCCCGCCCACCCTAAAGGGCCCCAGCGCCCGCCAGCTGGGCTCCCCACACACAGACAGCAGGAAGTCATCCAGGGAGAACCTGAGCCAGCAGGCGCACCTCCCCCAGCACTGGGCCCCCAGCCTCCTCTCCTCCCACAGAGCCGGCCTCCAAGACTCAGTTTCCCCGATGCAAACGACAACCTCTCATCCCTGCGCTTTCTGATGTGCGTGCCTTGGGCCAGGACAGGGTTTTGTCAACCCAAATCCCCAGAGGGCAGGAGAGGCAACAGGCCTGGGCTGGAGGCCTCTTCGGTGTCCTAGGGCTCCAGGGATGGGGCTGCGGCAATGAGAGCTGAGCGGGGACGGCTGAGGGCATCCCTAGCTAGCACTCGGAGGAGCCCCGGCCCCTCCTCCCAGGCCAGCCTCAGCTGGGCCACCTGCCTGCCTGGCCGAGAGGCCCGCCCGGCAAGCTGGCCTGAGTCCCTGAAGGCCCAGCCACACCTCTTCCAGAAAGACTGCCCTGACCCACCTGCACCACATAGGCGGACCCCCAGCCTGACCCCCAGCCCAGACCCCCGAGGCCAGGTCCTACGCTTCAGGGAAGACAACACAGCAGCCCAAAGACACGCAGATGGTACAGGGCGGACCTGGGACCTGTGCACCCCACCCCAGGGCCTGGGGCGCTCCATGGCCAAGAAGGCCCAGCACAGCCCCTGCTGCCCACTGCCTGAGTCCATGGGCTCCAACCTGGCTTCCTCCCGCAGCATCCCGCATCAGCACCCAGCCCCCCGCGGGGCAGAGCATGGTGCCGGCGCCAGGAGCTCTAAGCACAGATACATTTCCTGAAACCTGAGCCTTGGAGAAGCCCGGGCCTCTGCCGCCATTGTCCCCGGGGAGAGGGAGAGGGGGCCACCTCCCTCCAGGGCTCGGCAGGAGGAATGGATCACACATCCACCCCATACAGGAACCCAGACACCCACACTCCACACTACAGAGCAGCCAGGGCCTTGCCGGGTGTGCCCACCCTCAGCCCAGGATCTCCCCATGCCTTGTCACATGGACCCTATAAGATCCCTATAGCAAAGCCCACGATCTGCTGATACCAGGCATACCTTCCTCACCCGGGGTCCTGGGGACGGGGACCCCAGCTCACCCGGGGTCTGGGGACGGGGACCCCAGCTCACCCGGGGTCTGGGGACGGGGACCCCAGCTCACCTGGGGTCTGGGGATGGGGACCCCAGCTCACCTGGGGTCTGCAGTTTAGGGATGGGGACTCCAGCTCACCCAGAGTCTGGGGACGGGGACCCCAGCTCACCCGGGGTCTGGGGACGGGGACCCCAGCTCACCTGGGGTCTGCGTTCTGGGGATGAGGACCCTAGCTCACCCGGAGTCTGGCGATGGGGACCCCAGCTCACCTGGGGTCCTGGGGTTGGGGACCCCAGGCTCACCTGGGGTCTAGGAATAGGGACCCCAGCTCACCCAGGGTCCTAGGGATGGGGAGCCCCTGGGGTTTGGGGACAGGGACCCCAGCTCACCCACGGTCTAGGGACAGGGACCCCAGTTCACCCAGGGTCCTGGGAATCAGGACCCCAGGTTACCTGGGATCTGTGGTTTGGGGATGGGGACCCTAGCTCACCCGGAGTCTGGGGACGGGGACCCCAGCTCACCCGGGGTCCTGGGGATGGGGACTCCAGCTTACCCGGAGCCTGGGAATAGGGACCCCAGCTCACCCAGGGTCCTACAGATGGGGAGGTCTGGGGACGGGGACCCCAGCTCACCTGGGGTCTGGGAATAGGGACCCCAGCTCACCCAGGGTCCTAGGGATGGGGACCCCAGCTCACCCGGGGTCTGAGGATGGGGACCCCAGCTCACCCAGGGTCCTAGGGATGGGGACCCCAGCTCACCCAGGGTCCTAGGGACGGGGACCCCAGCTCACCCAGGGGTCTGGGGATGGGGACCCCAGCTCACCCGGGGTCTGGGGATGGGGACCCTAGCTCAGGCCTGGAGATTAGAGATGCTTGTCACCCAGCCTGCCCCCCTGCCCACCCCATCTAGATTACCACAGAACAGCCGAATGAAGCCCTAAAAACCACAGTCCCTCCCATAAAGCCTCTGCCACCAACCCTCCAGCATCCCTGTCGTACCGCAGCCTTCCTCCCCAACCCACCCCCTCCAAGCTTAAGGACAAAGCCTCCAGTCTGTTTCCAAGCCCTCCACTGGCTGGTGCAGCCCTTCCAGCTCTGCCCTGCTGCCCCCACACCAAAGCCTCAAACAAGACTCTGGACACCAAGCAGGTGATGAGGCGCAGAGTGGAGTGTGGCCTGCTGAGCCTCAGCCAAGCAGGACTCCCGCCCCCTCTGGGATGGCATGGGAAGGATGCGTGCAGGGGCCCCAGTGTGCCCCAGGGGTAGGGTGGGGTAGTAGGGTGGGGACCAGGGCCCATCCTGCCCCGAGCTCCTTAGGAGCGGCGGGGAGCACAGGCAGGATGGAGTCCCACCAGCAAGGGCAGCTCAGGTGCCCCTGGCCCTAGACTGCAGCCTGGCCCATCTTGGGCTGGAAACTCGCAGCTGACAAGCTCCCGGGGCCACTGGCCACAGTAGAGCCAGGCCCCGTGTTCACAACCCACCAGATCCTCCCTAACTGGCCAAAGACCCCCCACACACACACCGAGCACACCACGGCCCCTTAGGGACTCTGGCCTTCTGCGGGGCACCGATGGAAGAGGAGGCGAGGCGGGCCAGGGAGTCAGCCTGGGGGCTTCCCCAAGGCCAAGCCTGCACCCCGCAGCCCTGCCCCCTTCGTGAGATCCCACCGTGGCCCCATTTCACAGGTGGGAAAGCCGGGCCCTAGAACCTGCTATGGCCCAAGGTCTCGGGTGGCTGCACTGTCAGGGTCTGTCCACATACACAGGCCTCTCCTTGAACACACGGTGCACACCACAGGGGACACATATGGGTGGGGTCCCGGCGTCCTGGTAGCCCGAGCCTGGCCCAAGTAGGAAGGGGTGCAGCTCCTGCCGGCCCCTCCCTCAGGACGGGGCCCTGGCTGCCACGCTACCCCCCATCAGCCAGCCCCTCCGAGTTCACCACTCACAAGGCCCCCCAAACCCTCCACTGGCTACCTCCCACACCCAGAGGAAGCACACACACACACACACACGTGCACACATCCACGCGTGATCAGGCATGGTCTCTACCCTGTCAACTGCTGCCTAGGCACCTGGACCTACGAGGGGTCACTGAATTCCTGGGGGGCGAGGGGGAGGCGTGGGGCATCTGAGGTGGGTCAGGAGAGGAGCAGCCATCACCCCACCCCCGGGCTGCCCCCGGCAGCTCTACCCTGACCTCCCCACCTCCAAAAGCCTGGGCCCGCTCCTCTGCAAACACGGAGCCTGACCCCAACTGGAACCACGCACCCCAGACAGCACAGGCCGTGCGACCAGGGCAGGGCGCAGAAGGCTTCAGGACTGCAGGGGGCTGGGGGTGCAGAGCCCAGACCAGCTCCCGTCGTCCTGCCTCCAGGGGTGTGGGCAGGGGGCAGGAGGGGCCGCTTCCTACGCCCTTCCACAGGTGCCCCCCTTCCCGCTCCGGCCACTTTCGAGGCCCTCCCCCCACCTCCTACTCCCAGAGTGCAAGCTGGTCCTGGGCCGGAGCCCCCCCACCCCCACCCTCCCCCATGAGGCCCAAATGCGGTTTCAAACGCGCCCCAGCTCACGGGACGGAGCTGGACTTGCAGCAAACCGAGGCAGCGTGGCCGCGGGGCGCGGAAATACCAGGGCGCTGGCATCACAAACCAGCTAGGCACCCAGCAGCCAGGCTGCGCCGCTGGTGGGGAGCAGAGAGGCCGAAGCTGCCCCCCAAACACAGCCGCCCCGCGGTCCAGGGCCGAGACTGAGCCCCCTCCCGGGGGAAGCAGCAGGAGGAGGAGGGCTGAGGTCCCAGAAGCTGCTGCCCAGACTCCCGGCCCCCCCCCCCCCCCCCCCCCCCCGGCCAGCCCGTGGGGCCAAGAGCCGTGAGGGGCACGCGCTGGCCCCGCCACATTCCTCCCAGGCCTCCCTGCCCCCACCCCCAGCACTGCCAACTCAAGCAGAAAACACATCCTCAGGTAGCGATTTGGAGCCACGCTGGCTCAGGCCCAAGTGCAGATGACAGGCTGCGGGCTCTGCTCAGACCTGCCTGCTGCACCCCTGTGGGGGCGAGGGGGCTGAGCTTATCCGAACTGCCTGGGGCCCTCCAGGCCTGCCCCTGCCTTCTCCATCAGGGATGCACTTCCCATCCAAGGTCCCGAGGTCAAGGGAGATCCCAGAGGCCAGCCAGGCACGCAGGGGCGGCGCCCAGGCCAGAGGGGACCCTGGCCATCCTCCCTATAGCTCGGAGCTCAGAAAGGAGCAAGGATGGGGTAGAGAGCAAAGCCGCCTGGTCTACGCTTAGGAAAAGGTGTCAGCACAAGACTCAGAGCCAGGGTTGGGGCAGGAGGGCCCAGCCCCCCATGGGGTGGGTCCTCTTGACCCAACCTTGGCCAGCTTGGCCTCAACTCCCAGCCTCCCCCGGACCAGGGTACCAGGTGGACACGTTCCTGGTGCTCCCCACTGGCTGGTCCAGCCACAGTCCTCGGTTAGAAGGTTGGGCTGCCAATCACAGCCTGGCACGCTATTCCGGGCCCTCTCTGCTCACAGATCCTCTCCCAAGCCCACCCCAGCTGTCCCTGGCCAGTTCCTGCACACTGGGCTACCTCTCCGGGGTCTTCTCTCATTCCTGCCCCACCCAGGCTTGCCGCAAAAACCTCGAGTGTGGGGGAAGGGGGCAGGTTCTGCTTCACAAAGTGGACCTCCTCAGGCATCCGGACGCCTTGGCTGGCCCATCCAGATACTTGGGCACATCCCCCTGCCTGCCTGCCCCAGGACAGCCCACAGGGCTGGGCCACATCCCTCCCAGCATTCCCAAGCCCATGGTTCCCGCCTGCCTGGCACCCCCCCCCCACAGCCCCCTCAAAAGAAAGAACAAACAAAACCAAAAGCCTACAAATGGGTGATACCATACAAGATCACACCAAGGCCCACTGTCTCTTCCCCGGGCCGGGGTGAGGCAGGGAGGGGGGGTGGGGGGAGGGTCCCGGGCCGGCGGCAGGGGCTGCGCCAGCACTCGCACATCGGGTCCTCCGGGGCCCAGGTTCCCGGGCGCCAGCCCGAGCTGCCCCCCACCTCCACCCTCGGGCATCCAGGAAACAGCAGGGCGGGCGAAGGCTGGCCACGGGCCCGGGGCGGCTCCGCCAGGGCCTGCCCCAGACCAGCCCCAGCACGCGCGGCGCACATGCCTCCGCGGCCTGCCCGGGCCCCGGGCGCCGCGCCTCGCCGCGCCTCGCCTCCCCCCACCCAAGACAGACACGCGCAAGGAGACGCAGGCACACGCCGCAGGCCGCCGCGCACGCGGGCCGCGGCCACCACCCCCCGCCCCGCCCCTGCCGCGACCCCCGCGCGCCCACGTGGCCAGGCGCGGACCGAGCCCCACGGAGCACGCGCCCCAGGCCGGCCCGCCGCGCGGCGCCCCCTGCCGGCCCCGCCCCGTCCGGGTGCGCGCAGTCGGCAAGCAGGGCCCGGCCGCAGGTGCCGGAGGGGCGGCGGGCACCGAGGGAGGGGAGGGCGGGGGCGGGGGGCACGTACCGGCCAGGCGAACTGGAAGGGGATGACGACGAGACCGGGGTCCTGGTCGCCTCCGGCCCGGGCCCGCGCCCGCGCCCGGTCCCCCGCGGCGCCCGCCGGTGGCAGGTAGAACGAGTTGCCGCCCAGCACGGGCGTGGCGCCGTGGCCGTAGCTGCAGGGCCCCGTGGGCGTCACCTTGGCCTGGTACTCCTTGAGGCACACGCGCACGTACGTGTCGCACTCGTCGTGGCCGCAGCCCCCCGCGCGCGTCGTCCGGCCGTCGCCGTCACAGCAGGCGCCGTTCAGCAGCTCCCCGTTCACGTTCCGCAGCGCGCTCAGCTGCAGCTCGAAATAGCCCATGGGCCGTGCCGCCTAAAAATAAGGCAGAGAGAGCGCGTGGAGGCGCGGGCCGGGGTCGGGGAGCCGGGGCGCGGGGCCGGGGGACCCGCCCAGAGCCCCCGCTGCGGCGCGCAGCCTCGAGGGCTGCGAACGGCGGCGCCCGCAGCGGAGCCGCCCGGCCCCGAGGGGCGGCCGGGTGCGCCCCGTCCGCGCCCCCCGCTCACCTGCACGCAGAGCGCCAGCAGCAGCAGCAGCCTCCGGGGCAGGCGCCCCCCGCCCCAAGCCCGCATCGCCGCCCCGGCCCGCGCCGGCTCCCCCAGCGCCCGCCTGCCCGCCCTCCGAGCGCCGGCGGCAGCGGCAGCGGCAGCGGCAGAGGCGGCGGCGGCGGCGGCGGGCGGGGTCGGGGCGGCGATGCGGGCGCCGGCCTGGACGCGGGCCTGGGCGGCGGGCGCGCGGGGCGGCGGCGGCTCGGGCTCGCAGGCGGCCGCTCTCCGGCCCGGCTCCCTCCCTCGCGGCGGCGGCGGTGACGGTGGCGGCGGCGGCGGCGGCAGCGGCGGCGGCGGCGGCGGGTCCCGGCCTCGGCTCTGCGCGCCCGCGCTCCCGGCGCCCGCAGCCAACAAGTTCGGGACGAGACTGACAGCTCGCTCGCCCATTCGTCACCCGCGTACCTGCATATGCATAAGGGGGCGGGGCCGCGCCGCGGGGTGGGGCTGGGGGGGCCGGGGGCGCCCGGCTTTAAAGGCGGCGGAGGGCGCTCCTGCCCGCGCCCAGACCCGGCGCGCGCTTCGCCGGGCTCCGGGGCGGCCGGGGTTCCGTCACGCCTCCGCCAAAGCCGGCGTGCGGGGGCCGGCGCCGCCAAGCGGCCTCCCTTCGCCCGAGCCCCGCCGGGTGTCAGGAGCCGGGGGTGGGGCGCCCCTGAGGTCACCGCCGAGGTCCCCTCCCATCAGTGCGCCGCCGCCGCGCTCCTCGCCGTCCCAGGGGAGAAGCCGCCTCCGGCGCAAATCAGGGCTCTGCCCCCACGCGGGGCGGGCGCGGCCTGGGACCCTTCCTTGGGGAATGTCCCCCGCCGCGCCGCCCCTACCGCCTCCACGCCGGCCGCAGGGGGCGCTGCTCCTCTCCGACACCCCTGCCCTTCCGCCGCACCGGTCGCGGGTCGGGCCGCCAGGCGACAGATGCTCCGCGGCGTAAGCCGGGTGCCCGGGTGCGCGCCGGCGCAGGGGTCGCCAGGCCACGCTCTTGCGGAACACCCAGGCCGGAGACTGGGCTTGGGCGGGGACGCGGGGACACGGTCAGGGAATAAGAGACGGTGGTGCACGTTCAGAAGGACGAGGTGAGAGCTGCCCAAAGAGGCTCCTCCTGCTGTCCTGGTCACCAGGTCCCCACGTCCCGCTCCTCCGTCATCACCGTGCTGCCCTCTGCCGGGGTAACCTCGCGACGCCCCCCCACCCGGGGTCAACACCCAGGGTTCCTTGTCTGCAAACATCAGCTCCCCTCCGGCAAGCAGGGTCCCTTCCAGGGCTGGCGGTCGCCCGGGCAGCTAGGGACCCCGAGGTCCGCAGGCGTCCGGCCCCACCCCGCAATAACTGGGCTGTCTTCTCTCCTCTGGCTCCTCGCGCAAGTCTGTCGTGGGCCCCTTGGCTGGGCGCTGGGTGCTGGGTGCTGGGAGTGCAGTCCCTGCCTGGATCTAGGAGCTGCTACGGCCGGCGCCGGCGGGGCGGGGTGGGGCGCGGAAGGCTTCCTGGGAGAAGCGGCTTTGAAGGGGGCCAAGCGCGGGGGCGGCGGGCCTGGCAGAAGGGGCTCGGGAGCGCAAGCGCCGCCCCCTCTCTCACCAGGGTGTGCGGCAAGCTGCCCAAGGGGCCCCGAGGTCAGAGAATACCACCCCAACATGGGGTGTATCGGCGCTGCCCCTCCAGGATCCAGGCGTTGGGCGCAGCTGGAAGGCCCTGAAGGGGTGGGCCTGGCTCTGCTTCGCGGGCCCATCGCTCCCTACCTGAGCCCCTCTGTCTGCTGGGATGAGGGAGCAGGACACAAGCCAGGCCTGCCACACTCAGCGACCCCCGCCAAATAAGGGAATGCAAGCTGTGTTCAGAGCCTTCCAGTTACTGCTGGCCGGGAAGGGGGGGTCACTGTGGGGATGCTTCCTTCTCTCTGCCCCGGCCCAGAAGCACGCACCCATGTACTGCAGCCCCCAAGACAAGTGAGGAGACCCCCCACACACACACTCACACACACACACACATGCACAGCTCCAGGGGATCAGGGCTCCATCCTGGTCCATGCCCACCGCCCCACTATCCAGGGAAGCCCTGGGTGCCTCTGCCCAGCATTCAGCCAAGTGGTGAACCCCTGGGGGGTGCCCTGGTCTAGGGGTGAACAGAGATAGAACGACAAACTGTAAGGGTGAGGCCGACAGGGCAAACTGCGCAGGGGGCCTGCTAAGACCCAAAGGCAGGCGAGGGTCAGCCGGGTGAGGAGCTGGGAACGGCACATGCAAAGGCCCCGGGGTGAGGAAGCCTGACCCCCATGAAGGCCTGTGAGAAGGACACAGTGGCAGAGGCCGAGCGGGTCAGGGGCCTAGGTGAGGCTTCTGGTGGTAGTGGGTGCCGGGCTGCACTGGGCCTCTCCACTGGTCTTCACGCTAAGACCAAGGGAAGCACGGAGAGCAGCTAGCCGGGTTGCGCTGCCCGGTGGTGACTTACATTCTCACAGAGATCCCTGGCTGCGGAGCAGGAGCAGCAGAGGGCGAGGGCAGGGCCACAGTGCAAGTGAGAGGGGACAGTGACCGGGCCAGGGCCTGGCAGCAGAGGGCCCGAGCAGGGGGAATTCCTGGCAAAGTGAGAGGCGGGATCCAGAGAACAACCCCCCGGTGTGCCCCTCCCTCAGCCACCTCTGCAGCTTCCTGCCCGTGGCCACAGCTTGGGAGGGAAGGACAGCCCAGAGACTTGCTGTGCGGCCAGCTCCAGAAGCTGCTGCGTTTCAGCAATGGCTCTCTCCCCGCCCAGAGCTGTCTCAGCTTGGAGGCACCCGTGAGGGATGCTCACTCCATCTCGAGATTCAGGCTCAGCCTATCCAAGGATGCAGCCTCCCCGGGGCCCTTCCTGAGGGCCAGCCCTGCCTCGGGGATGCAGAGAGCCCCCACCTGCCCTGCAAAGCTAGGGAGACAATGGCCTGGCCTCATCTGCCTCCCCCCAGACCTCGTGGGAGCAGGACGGGGGTCCTCCCGGCCCAGAGCAGCTGGGTGAGAATCAGGGCAGTACCAGGGGGCCAGCAGACCCAGGACACCTGTTGGGGGCTGGCTCCCAGGGGGCCACCCAGCAGGGCATGGAAGCCCCCTCCCACTCACTGTCCCCTTTCCCTCCTGTTCCCTAGGAGCCACAGCCCAGACTGAATACCCAGGAGAGGGTCAAGTCAGGAAGGTGGCCACTTCAGGCAAGGGGTAGGCCTTGGGGGCTGCGGGTAGATGGGCAAGTCCTCCCCTTTGGGGTCCCCCCATAGGGATTTCTGCAGCCCTTGGGCTGGAGGGCTGGGGATCTGATGGGGTCGGGGCTCCTGCTTTGGGCCAGGCCGCCCTGCCTCTTCCAGGAAGACCTTGTCCCTGCTCTGGGACCCACTGGGTCACAACACGTGTCTCCCACCCAGCTCCACCTGCCCCCTAGCCTGGGGGCTCCCTCCCTGAGCTCCCCAGTAAGAGGGGTTCTCAGGCGCGTTCCGAGGTGGGTGCGCCACTTGTGCCCAAGGCGTACGTGGGGTGGAGGCCCCCGCGCTGGCAGCGGGCCTTCAGGACCAGGCTGGGGTGCAGGCTGCCCGGAGTTCGGACAGAGCCGGCTTGGCTCAGGAGTGAGCTGCGCTTCCGCCCGCGTTCTGTGCTGCTAAATATAGCCGCAGGGAGGGGAGTTTCCGGTTACAGCCCCCCCCCCCCCAAGCCCCCGGTGCCGGGAAATCGATGCCAGCTCCATTAGGCCCAGCAGCAGTGCCTGCTGACCTGTCCGGCCAGGCCGCAGAGCAGCCTGGGGGGGCTGGGCTGCACCCACATCCAGGGGCTCTGTCCCTCGCCCCCCACCCTGCCAGTTCGGAGCCTCCAGCTTGCTCCCCACAGCACAGGGAGCCGCCGGCGCCACCCATTCCTGCCAGAGGCCGATCTGAGGCCGTGGGCAATGCCCGCAGGCCCGCCAAGAAGGACAGTGGAGCGCTAGAGGTGGGCACCAGGCAGGCGGCGAGGGAGGGAGCCAGGGTGGGGTGGTTCTAGGCTGGGCAGTGAGCTGTTCTCCAGATGCACTGCAGCCCCGCTGGGCTCCTCCAGACAGGGTGGAGCGGGGCTGCCCAGGACCCCACTGCCGCCCAGCCCTGCCAGCCCCTCGGGCACGGCCTCCGCGGGGCAGCCTCCGTCGCTGCCAGGGGCTGTCTGCACCGTGCCGGTCCCAACTGGGCTGAGCCCCCCAAGCACTCCCCAGGCCAGCAGGAGGGACGGACCCTCCATGCATGCTCAGGAAAAAACACCTGCCTGCATGGGGTCAGCCTGGGGCCAGGGCAGGGGGATTACAGGGGGACAGGTGGACCTCAGCCCAAGTGAGGCGCCCCCACCTGGCAACGGGGTCTCAGTGAGAGCCAAAGGCATGGTCTTGCTCAGCATCTTCCACCACGACGGCCTGAGGCCCAGTCCCAGGGGACACGGCGGCTCAGGGCACTAAGTGAGGTTTGCAGCACAGCTCCTGGCCACTCCAGTCCCCACCTGCCTGTGACGGCAACAGCCCCTGGACACCTTGCCCTCTCCAAACCGCCCCAAACCCATCACCCACAGCATGGCCCATGGGGCTGGCCGCAGGACTTGGAGGGCTCAGGGGAAGGGTCAGGCTGGCCCTCCCTCCAGGAGCTTCCCAGCCCTCAGGCCAGGCCCCCATCCTGCAAAGGCCCGAGACTGCGGCATACTCTCCACAATGGGCTCCAGTCCACCCATTACCTGTGGAGGCCTTACTGGGTGTGTAGCTGAGTGGGCACCGGGCCCTCCTGTGACCCCAAGTGTTTAAGGGCCACAGACGCAGGCGAGTGTGCAGGGCAGGGGTCCTTCTGGGCTCGCAGGCCCACACGCAGGCTGGCACAAACTCCCAGCGGCCCAGGGGTGCAGGGGCTACTGGGGGCACGAGACCCAGATCCAGAGCAGCTCTGGCTTCGGGCTCCCAGAGAGGGGCTCTAGCTCAGCCCCGGAGCTGGGAGCGTGTGCCCTCCGGAACGCACAGCCCGCACTTCCGTCCCCACCCCCGCCTCCTGAGGGCTGGCTCAGCCGCCACTACCACGGCCATACGGCCACCCTGTGGCCCACCACGCAGTCCTCCTCGAGTGCTTGCCCGGCCGAGCCCCCATCCCCACCTCCCCTGCCCTGGGAGGTGGCCTGGCCTGGCACCATCCTCCCTGTCTCTCCCCAGGCCCCCACCTAAGGCCTGACCTTAGCCCTCTGCCCACCACCAGCTGCCCACAGCCGTCCCTTCCCTGCCTGCAGCCAGAGGCTTCTCAGTGGAGCTGAGAGGCTCTCATGGAGAGCCCACCCTCCCCCAGGGCCCATCTGGGAAAGATCCACTGTCCCTCCACCTCCCCCAGCCCACCCCTGGTCACAGCTCGGAGCCAGTGGACACAGGCTGGAGCCACACGAGCCTTTATTTGATCTGTAGGGCGAGTGGCCAGAACCAGCCTTGATCTTGAGCCCCTGGAGTCTCACTGGGGACCCAGGCCAGGGGCCACACAGCTGAAGAACCATGAGATGCCAAAGATGACGCCGAGGGTCTTGGGGACATCCGGGTCATCCGCGAAGGCCTGGGCACCATCCAGGGGCAGGTGCACCACCTCAATGAGCTCGCCCTCCTCTGCCAGGCCTCCGCCCGGGCCGCCCCGCTGGGCATCTGTCACTTCTGCGTAGAACATAGTCTGGCTGGAGCCAGTGAGTCCCACACCAGACCTACGGGTTGAGACAGCATCTCTTGAGCCACCCACGCAGGCCTCACGGGCCACCCCTGCCCCTTCCAGCCCTCCTTCTAGCCACTCCTGCCAGGGAGACCCGTCTGGCAGGCAGGACTCCGGGATACACCGCCCTGCGTCCCCCGCCAGATTCCCACCACCCTCAAGTGTGGCAGAAACCTGGCAACATGCTGGCTATCACTTCTGTGATTCTTATGTCACGTGGCAAAGGTGGAAGACTTCTGCGCGTGTAACTGAGGGCTTTAATCAGTTGACTTCCAGTTCATTGAGAGATTATCTTGGTGGGCCTGACCTAATTAGGTGAGCTCTTCGGTGAAGGCTTAGACGACAGAGATGGAGGAAATCAGAGAGGCACCATCCTGCGAGCCTTGTAGACGAAGCAAGCTGCCATGGGTGGGGGCCACGTGGTCCAGGCCTGCCAGTGGCCTCAGGGAACGGACGGTAGTCCCCGGCCAACAGCCACACAGCCACAGGGAGCTGGATTCTGCCACAACCGCGTGAGCTGGAAAGGGGACCCTGAGACCCAGATGAGCCCACGGCCCCGGCCGATGCCCTGACTGTACTATGGCCAGCCCATGAGCACTGGCCTGTTCCCAGGAGGCAGACTGCGGACCCACAGCTACTGTGAGGTTGTCAAGGGGGGTTGACCAAAGCCGTTAGATCTCTGCGGTGTGGGTCCGCAGCACCCTCGTGCAGGTCGCGGCCCCTCTGCCCACGGGAGCCCCTCAGCCAGGGCCTCCCTCCCCAGCACGGACCGTGGCCTACACCCAGGGCTCCAGGCTGGCCGGAAGCGAGGACCCACCTGGCAACCGTGTGGCCCGGCCTGTGACAGCCCCCAATGCCAGCCCCCCGGGACGCCACTTCCAGGTTGGGGAGGGCTTGTGCTGAGGCAGCCGGGGCGTGGAGGGGTGAGAGGGAGTCCCCTCCCTCGGTGGCTGGTGGCCACCAGGAAGGGGACAGGCACCCAGTGGCAGCGCCGTGGCCCAGAGTGGCAGCAGCGGAAGGCCGGCGTGGGCAGCCGGGATGGGACGTCTGTGAGGACAGGGCAGTGGCAGGCCCGTCTACATCCTGGGACCGGAGGGGAGAGTCAAGCACAAGCGTGCAGGGGGAGAGGAGGACCAGAGGGTGTCTGAGGCCAGCCAGAGACCTGCAGGGTGGAGGCTGCTCTTGCAAGCGGCCCAGCACACAGGGGGGCTTCCGTGCCCCACTCCCCAGGAGGGGAGCCCCATCCAGACGGGCCTCACCCAGCTGCTTCCTCCACCCCCAGCCGCTTATCTGCCACAGTCCCTCCTGACGGCCTGTTTCCGGCGGGGGCCACGGCCCGCGCCTTTGATGGAAGCGCCAGTCTGTGGGGCTTCCAGGCCCAGTTTCCGCCGGCGCGTGAAGGAGACGGGCACAGCCTCCGACCCGGAGCAAGAAGACTATGCGCAGCCCCATCGTCTGCTGGGCGATCGCAGAGGAATGCCTGGGCCTTGTCACCTGTGACCGGCAGGTGAGTGGCCTGGCTCTCGCTCTGTCTGTCCAGCCCCCAGCAGAGCCCCAGGCACAGCTGCCCTGACCTCTACTCCAGCCCCTTCAGTCCTGCCTCCCCACAGCCACATCTCGTCTGCAAAATGCAAGTCTTCACAAGCTGCTTGCTGCCCAGAGTCCTCCCGGCTCCCCAGCACCCTCGGGATCAGGCTATAGCCCTGATATAGCTTGTGGAACCGCCACGGCGGGGGTTGTTCATCCACGTGCCCCAGAGCAAGGGAGGCGGTGTAGCCCCTCTGCCAGGACTCCGCCCAGGCTCACCTCATCCAGGGTCCCCCGCCCTGCCAGGGTGCCTCCCGCTGGCTCAACCCCGGCCCCAGATCAGGACCCTCAGATGCTCCTGGCCCCCAGCACCAAGGACACCTGCAGACAGCAGGCCTGCCCCTCAGACCAAGATGCTCAACCACTTGGCACCTATGTTGAACGTGGGGGCTCCAAGCCCAGGCTCCTCTCCTTCCTCGGCCTGGAGGTCCGCTCCAGCCCCCCAGCCCCCAGGCCAGGGAGACACCCTGACAAAGCCCTTGGGCTGCTGAGGCAGAGGACCTGGGCCCAACGCTGAGTGGCCCCTGCACTGGGCTGCGAAGCAGAGCTCCCCACCACCCCCCTCCCCTCTAGAGAAGGCTGTCGGGGTCCATGCTCAGTGTCATGGTGGGGGGTGTCCTCCTGCTCCCACACTTCACCAGGCTCAGGGACCCATGACAGCATCGCTGGGGCAGGGGATGCAGGGGCTTCACCCCAGTGTCCCGTCCCGTCCCATCCTGGAAGGACAGCCGCATGGGGAAGGTGGTGGGGGACACCCGGCTTCGGTGGGGGCAGGCCCTGAAGTCTAGGCTCCAGGCCACACCCCTTCCCCTCCCCAGCCACGCAGGAGCCCCTGCCCCCCAGCCTCATTCCTGAGCCGCCGTGTGACAGCAGATCTGTGACTCACCCCCACCCCCGGCGACCGGTGCTTAATCCCACAGGAAGTAGAGGCATCTGCCAGCAGCAGCTGGGCCCAGAGCCGGCCCCACACAGCCCCACACAGCTAGGGGCCGAAGGGTGGGGGCTCGCATGCTCCAGAACTGCCCCCAAGAGCCCTGGGTTCCGGCCTGGAGCACAATCTGAGGTGGTTCTGCCCAACCTTCCCCCGACACCATGTTGAAAAACAAGGAGGAACTGCCCTGCTTGCATGCCCCTGGGGACGGGGCGCTCACTGCCTCCCAGCCTGTCCCATCCCCCAGGTGGTGCCGACAAGATGCCCTTCCCCAGCTTTGCAGGCCTGCGGCCCAACCCCACTCACTTGTAGGTGGCGACCCGGCGCAGGTCGGAGGGAGCCAGGCGGTAGCCACACTCCTCCCAAGCCTCCGTGCAGGCCACTTCCTCCAGCGAGAGCCCGGGCTGGTCCACAAGGCCCGCACACAGCTCGTGTGTCACCCCTGCCGAGCCAGGCAGTGCCACCTGCAGCTCCTGGGGTCCATCCTGGTCCACAGCTGCCAGGGACCCTGGGAAATGGCGTTCCACCTCGCCCACGTACACGGCTGGTTGGGGAAGGGCGGACCACGGTCACAGCCACGTAGTGGACGCCAGACCCCCTCACTGGGCTTTGGTTCCCACTGGAGCCCCCACCCCACACTGACATTCTGACCCCAGGGCCCCAGGGGCCTCTCCCCTCGCCCCACAGCCCATGCCCACAGGCCTCACCTGGCCGGAACTGCTTCACCAACACCAGGCTCTGCTGGGAAGAGTTGAACATGAGAATGGCCACACTGTAGGGGGGTGGATGGAGCTCAGCACAGAAGCAATTCCTCACCTCACCTCCCCCAGGCCCCTGGCTCCCAGCCCCCTGGCTCCCAGCATGCTCAGCCCATCTCCTCTCCCCAGCAGTCTGGGAAAACTGGTCCCTTACTCAGATGGGGAGACTGAGGCCCAGGCAGGGCCAGAGCGTGCCAGGGTCCCACAGTCAGGCCAGGACGCAGGCCTACTGTATTCCGCCTGGCAGAACGGGGGCACGGGGGTGGGGAAGGACATGCTGGGCAGCTGGGCAGTCGGGGGTGGCAGCAGCTGAGGCCGGCTGACTGACGGGACATGTGGTCCCTGCTGGCCGGCTGCCTACCAGCCACACTCCTCGCGCCTCACTGCCGTCTAGCCCACACCCCTGATGCTCAGGGCAGGACGAGGGCACCCAGATGGCCTCTTCCAGGTCCGAGAGGGCCCGCGGGCCACTACGGTCCAGGCGGCCCGAGCCGGGAGCAAGAGGGCACACCCAGAGAACATGAGGGGTGCAGCAAGGCAGAGACAGGGGGCGGCTCCCTGCCCCTGGACCCCAGTGTCCCAGCAGGCATCAGCCTGGGGCTTCCCCAGCAGCCAGGCCAGGCTGGGCTCTCACCTGTCATGTGTCTTCATGAAGTCCCATGACTTCTGAGTGCCATTCTGAAAGAGGCAGGCCAGCGGTCAGGGGTCAGGGGGAGCCAGAGGGCGGACGGCATGTGTGCAAGTGCCCTGGGAAGCTGGGCAGGCCAGACAGACCCCCTGCACCGGTCCGTGCCCGGGCGGCCCCCTCAAGGCCTGGGCCCATCAAGAGCGGGGAGCTGCAGCGGGTTGGGGAGGGAGGTCAAAGCCAGCCTGATGCTCTCCAGGGGTGGGGCCGAAAACCAGAGCACATGGTGGAAAGGCAGCTGCCACCTGGCACAGGCTGAGTTCAGGGAGCTGCAGAGACGTACACTGTCACCAAGTGTAGGCAGGGCCGAGAGGGGCATGGGGGAGGAGCAGTATGGGGTGTGGGTGGAGGTGAGCAGAGATCAGGTTTTCAGTGTCGAAGCTCCCTCAGGCCAATAGACAGGGCAGACAGGAAGGCGGGAGGGGCAGGCCGGCCTCCTGAGGACACCAGCACCGGGAGCAGCTGGGGCGGGAGCGCCCCAGCTAGGCGGGGGGACCCCCCTGCCGGACATGGTGATGTGGTGATGGTGACTGGACGCGGCCCGGCTTCTGTCCCGGGCTGTCTCTCGTGCATCCTGTCACCCTGCTGTTCTGCCGCTTGTGTCCATCATCCTGCTCCCAAGCCTGGGCACCACCCCCCGACGGGCTCGCAGGGCTCCAGGCAGCAATCAGTGAATGAAGGAAGCAGTGCGAGGCAGCGGCTGGACCAGGCCCACTGGGGGAGCCAGAAGAGGCATTCGTGGGGTTCCAACAGGCAGGGTGTATGAGGGGCCCAGAATCCTGCCAGCTGGCTACCACTAGGCAAGGCGGGCTCCCATCCTTGGGGCTAGGGTGGACATGGACAGCGGCCACTGCCTCCTCCCCAAGGGGTCTCTGCCAGTGCGGCTGGACCCAGGGCCCTGGGGCTCTGCCCTGTGGCTGCCCCTCGCCGGTGTCCTTAGCCCATCTGCCCTCAGCCATTGGGTCAGCCCTAAGGCACTGCAGAGCCGCAGGCCCTGCCCTTGGGGCTCTGTCCAGGCCTTGAAGTGGACATGGACCTGAGCACCAGAAACACAGAACGTGCAGCCGGGCTGCAGAAGAGGGAGGACTTCCTGGAAGAGGTGACGCCGTACCAGGCCCCACAGAAGTGAGGGAAGGGCATTCCAAGCAGAGGGGCTTCACAGGCAGAGGCCCACATGCTGGTCCAAGGGGAGCTGGGCGAGTGGGTTTGAGCTCTCCTGGAGGAGTGGCAGGGGCCTTTGTTTCAAGGGGATGGTCAGGCTGCCTGGGAGGCCATCGGGAGGCAGCACCCCCAGGAGGCAAGCCCGGGCCTGCCTGCCATCACCCCAGGGCCGGCCACCCACCCAGGACGCACTCCAGAGCAGGCCTGCCCCCCCACCCCAGGCCTGCCAACACCTGCTGTGCCTCTGCCGCCCTCGGGGTAAGTGGCACCTGGTGCAAGTCTCGGGGACCCTCCCAGCTCAAGATCACAATGTCTGTCAGACCCTTCGGTCCAGCCAAGACAGGATGCAAGGGACGGGCCAGAGAGTCCCAGTGAGGCCTAGCCAGCCCTGCCACAGGACCCCCGGACCAGCTAGGTGGGTGTAGGCCCGGTTAATCTTCCGGGGGGGCCGGGTGACCTGCCTTTGGTCTGTCCGGCCACCACGTCTCTCCGGGCCAAGGATGGCTGCAGATGCCCCCTCCCCGCCGGTGGCATGCACGGCCCAGCCCCACGTCCCACAGCCCCTGAAGGAACGCTGCCTTGGCTCCCCAGCCCGTGCCCACCACCGCCTCCCACCAGCCCTGGCTCCGCTCCGGTCACCACAGCCATCAGCGGAGCCGCACTGACAGGCTTCACCTCGGGGAGACAGAACGGCGGCCGTAGGCCACACAGCAAGTGTGTGCCTGGACCACCTGTGCCTACCCACTGCCCACCCCACCGCAGCCCCAGCTCCTTGGTGGCATCAGGCATCCCCACCCAAAGTCAACGCCAAGGAGAAGAACAGAGGCCTCCATGCCCCCACACTGTCCCTCAACTGACCCCCTGCTTCTGCCCCGGGCCAGCACTGCCAACCAGGGCCCATCCCAGGGACATGATGCCCCTGTCCCCCTGGAGCCAACAGGGCTCCACAGACAGGGCGAGCAAGGGCTGGAGGCTAAGAAGGCTTCCCCGGGCTGGCGACAGGAAGGGCCGGCAAGCCGACAGGGAGCTGCCAGCCCAGGGCGGCCGGAAAGAGGAGCACGGAACACCTGGACCACCTGTCTCGGCGGCGAGGCGGGAGGGCAGTCCTCATCTGGAAGGCCCGGAGACACTCCAACAGCGGGCAAGCAGAAGGTGGGGCGCCCAAACCCCAGAACTGGTTCTCACTCGCCCAACAAACACTTCTCGTGAACTCGCTATATGGACGGTACTCTGGGCGTCAGGGCGGTCCTGCTCTCGTTGGGGACGGGGGGGGGGGGGGGGGGGGGGGGCAGAGGGGAGGGTTGCCCGGGGTGCAGCCTGCCTGCACCCCTGCGAGGTGGGGGCTCTGAGGAGGTGCCCTCGGAAGGGAGCCCACCTGGAGAGGCTCCCCAGGGCTCCGCCAGATCCCTCTCCTGCCTCCTCACGCCACAACCCTACGCTCCGCTGCCGCTGCCGAGAATGAAGACCACCGCCTCCAGGAAGCTTTCCCTGACCCCCGGGGCGCCCCATAGGTCCCCCTGCAAAAAGTGCCGGGGCCCGGCAAAGCCTCCTCGGAGGGATGGTCGTCCCCAGAGCTGCCCCGACTCGGGCGCTCACCAGGTCTGGGAAGCGGACCCGACCCGGACCCGCACGCGGAGCTGGGGGCGCTCCACGAGGGAGGGGGCGGGGCGGGGGCGGGCCCCAGGCTGTGGGCGGGGCTCGGCGGGGCCGGGGCTGCGGGGGGGGGCGGCCGCGGAGGGCGCGCGCGGGCGGGGCGGGCTCACCTGGCGGTAGTGCAGCGTGAACGGCCGCAGGTAGGGCGAGGCTGCGCAGCGGCCCAGGGCCGCCCCCTCGATGCGCTCCATGGCAGCGCGCAGGGCAGCCCGGCCCGGGGCGGACGCGGGCAGAGTCCGCACCGGCCTCGGGCTGCCGGGCGCGTGACCCGGCTCTGGGCATGCCCAGTGCGCGCGGGGCGGGGCGGCGCGGGGCGGGGCGGGAGGGCGCGGGGCGGGGCGGGAGGGCGCGGGGGCGGGCTGGGGCGGGGCGGGCCGGGCGCGCGGGCAGCACCTGCCGGGTCCGCGCGCAGGTGGGGCGCTCCCGGCTCCGCCCCCACGTGTGAGCGGAGTGGGGGGCTAGCCGGTGGACCCCGGCTGCGGGGGGCGTCCAGCGGGGTGTGCGGGCTGGCGGGCGCGGGCGTGGCTGGAGGGGACCCGCCGGACAAGCGGTGGCGCGTGCTCGAGGGACTTGGGACTTCGCGGTCCAGCCCCGGCGGGAGGAGCCGAGCGGCTGTCCCACCCCACCCCGGTTGACCGCGGCCCTGAGATTAGGTGATGCGGGGGCGAGGTCAGGCCCCAGGGGAGGAGAAGCTGGGCCCTGAAGGGAGCCTCCGGTCGGCGGTCGCGGCTGCCCGGTGGAGCCTGCAAGAGGAGGAAGGAAGGGGCTGCAGGGCCACTGCGCGGGCGGTGGTGGGGGACAGTGCAGACACCTCCGGGGAGCCTGATGGCCGCGGAAACAGCAGCCCTGGAAGGAGGGGGAGGCTGGAGAGCCCGGGAAGGGGGCGGGACCAGGGCCGGGGCAGAGAGCCAGGCCCTCCGCTCGGGATTCCTGGGAGGAACTGCCCACCTGCCCCACTTGGGAGGAGCTGCCGCTCCCAGTCTCTGGAGCTGCGCCCCCTTCACCTCTGGGGCCTGCTGCTCTTCCCACCCTGAGGAAGGCCCACCCTGCCGACACCCCTCCCTAGCTGTGAAGAGGCCCCAACAGCTGGACTCCTTCCTTGGGTGTGGATCTGAGGACCCCTTCCAAATGCAGCCGCTGCCTCCCCGGGGGCTGCTAAGAACGTGGGGTAGGAGAGCTGAGCCCTGCACCTGCTCTCTGGACTATGGCCCCACAGCTAATAGCCAGGCGGGACTGGCCACCTGGCCTTGAAGCTGATTCCCATGTCTCCTTATCTATTGCTGTGTAGTGTAATGAGGCGCCCCAAAATGTCGTGGCTCGAAGCACCCATTTGTTGCTAAGTGTCTGGGTGCATGGAAGGCCCTGGTTCAGCTGGGCAGCTCTGCCGTGGGGTTTCTCTGCACTTGTGGTCAGGGGGCCGCAGGGGCTGAAATCTTCAGGAGGCTCCGCGGGCTTGCACGTGCAGGACAGCTTCATTGCCCCGTGTCTGGCAGCTCAGCTGGGCGGCCGGAGCAGCGGGGCTGGCTGGCCATCCCCCCGCGCGGGTCCCTTCTGTGCGGCATGGCGGTCTTAGAGCAGTGGGGTGCTCCCCCAGCACAGGGTCACCAGGCCAGACGTCCCGCGACGCACCTCACATGTCAGGCAGCGCTCCTTCGCTGCATCCTGTGTCAGAAGGCAGGTCTTGGGGCTGCGCGAGGGAGGAGGCTTCACGGGGTTCTGGAGCCCGGGGAAAGCACGGTTCCTGGGGGTTGCTGTCCAAGAGTCGCCATCACACCGTCCAATAAACCTAGGGGTTTATGCTTCCCAGCCTTCGCCGGCCGCCCCGTGTCCTACGCACCGGAGAGACACACACCAGGGCCCAGCGCCCCAGCAGCCGGGCGGGCGTCTCCTCCACTCGCAGAGCCCCGGCCCGGGCAGAGGAGGAGCTGCGGGGAGCCAGGAGCACCTGGGAAGAAGCGGCAGCCTCTGCACCCCGCATTGTTTTCCTTGCAGCGGAGGGAAAGTAACATTTTCGTAATGCAAGCAGAGGTGGCTGGTGGTGTCCCTTCAAGCTATCCGCAAGGTGCTGCCCCTAGGGGAAAGGGTCTGGCCATTCCTCCAAAAGGTAGCCGTCGAGTTGCCGTGTGATCCACTAGGTACCTTCCCAGGGCTGCACCCAGGACTGGAGAGTGGACTCAGCCGGCGGGTCAGCTGTGCGGTCGAGCCATATCATTCAGCCACAAAAAGTAACAAAATTCAGATAATTCAGACACAAGAACGTTCCATGCTGACCATGGCCACCCAGCCCATCTCCCCACGTTCCCCTCCGTCCAGGACGTGGCCAGCGCAGCCTCACTGTGGGCTTGGAGTCAGGATCCCGGGGCGTGGGCAGGTCTCTCGGGTGAGGTGTGAGTACGGGCATTTCTCTGGAGTGCCTACCGCACACCCGGGGGCCTGGAAGAGGGACTGGGACAAGTACCCCGCGCCCATGCAGGAGGGGGCCAGGCTGCGGGATGGTCTAGCCAAGGAGCCGACGTCCCAGAGACCTAGAGGACGAGGAAGGGCCAGGGCCAGCGGACTGAGCTGGCATGGAGACCCTGCGTCCACACCCCGCACCGCAGAGACCTACAACCGCAAACGTGATGGCTGAAGACCGCTTAGATGTATCATCCTGCAGCTCTGGGGGCAGGAGTCCGACACAGGCCTCCCTGGGCTAGGACCAGGCCGCATGCTGCGTTCCTTCCGGAGGCTCCAGGACAGAACCCGTCCTGGCCTTTTCCAGCTCCTAGAGGTGCCCACACACCTGGGCTCTCTCCCTGACGCTGCTCCCATCATCACATCTCCTCCTCCTCCTCATAAGGACGCTTGTGATGACCTCGGGCACATCCCAATAACCCAGGCTTATCTCCCCATCTCACGTCTGTGCCCCGTGAGGTTCCACAGCAGCAGGTCTGGGGGTCAGGATGGGGGCCCAGGGGCACCACAGCCGGGAAGGACCCTGTGTCGGGGGGGGCCTGGGACCGCTCAGTGCCGCTGGAACGCGAGAGGGACCCGCTCCTCTGCCGTGGGCAGGCGCTGGTGGGACCCCTGGGAGGCTTCTGCTGGCCGCTACCTCCCTTCTCTGGGTAGGAGCTGGGGCCACCTCCTGAGGCCAGGATGGGAGGGAGGGTGGCTGCACGGCAGTCCCCACAGGGCAGGCTGGGAGTCCTGATGGCCTGGCCAGCAGGGCTTCCTCGTGGACCAGGCTGGGCCCTGGCTCCCCCCAAGGTTCAGCCTTCTCCCAGTGGGGGCGGTGGGCAGCCGTGGGTCCAGAGAGGTGAGGATACTGGTCAGGGGTCGTGATATGAGAGACTCCGGGGATGGAGGGCAGTGCCCGCGGGAAGGGCCAGAGGGGCGGCAGGGCAGCGGGAACGGTGAAGTCAGGGCTGGGCGTGGAAAGCAGGCGCAGAACTCATGTCTGGAGCTGATGTCTCTGCTCATTCTCTCCGTGTGTCTGTGCTCATGTCCTGCCTCTTGATTATGGGTTGAAGGCGTCTTCCCCTGGCCGTGCGATCCGTGTGATGCCTTGGTCAGGACAGGCTCAGCCGCAGGCAGCCAGGAGGCCCCCGAAGGAGCTCACGCCGCACGGGGCTGACCGTGTCACGGGAGCAGCCTGGAAGGAGGAGGCCCCAGAGCCGTCCCCTGAGTGCTCCACCATGCACAGCACGTCAGCCCCGCTCGCCCGCACGGTCACAGGGTGGCTACCGTGGCCCCGGCATTGCCTACAGACCCAGTGGCATCAGGAAAGGGGAGCGGTTTTGCAACTGGGAGGAAACGCTTGCCCGGAAGGCCCCATTGGGAGGTCCAGTGACCATTCTCCTGGAAGGTCTGGGCCAGGGCGCGCACTGCCGTCCCCGACACATACCGCGGAGGGTGAGGAGGAGGTGAGGTGGCCTGGAGTGGATGCACTCCCTCAGCCCCACAGCCTGGAGGGAGAACTCAGCCGTCGTTGGCTTCCCGCGTGGAAGTGCGCACGCACGGCCCCCTCTTCCTCTCCCAGGGTGTCCAGCTCAGGGCCGTGCTGTCTCAGTGCTGCGTGAGAGTGGGCACTTGGTAGCCGTTAAGAAGTGCACCCTGCTTACATTTCCTTCCACACCTGATCCTCTGGTTTCATCATCGCGTCTTGTTCCTTCTTTCATGATGGCTCGCTTTACCCGTCCGTGTGGCTGGGCCGTGGGCGCCCAGGCATTTGGTGGAACATGACTCCGCCGTTTCCGGATGAGATGGGCATCTGACTCCGTGAACCGAGTAAAGCAGATGCCGGCCCGGTGTGGGTGGGCCTCGTCCGATCAGTCGGGGGTGCGAACAGAACATCAAGGCGGAGAGAGAATCCGCTGGTCCAGCTGGGACACGGGCCTGCTCGGCCTGGGGGCTCAGAGTGGAGCCCACGGCTGGCTCTCCTGGGTCTGCAGCTCGCCGCCCACCGGTTGGGGACCTCGCGGCCTGCACCGGGTGACCGGTCCCTTAGAGCGACTTTTATGTGCACACACGTGTGTGTCTGTCCACTTCTCTGGAGAACGCAGGTCAGCACGCCTGGTCGTCCTGCAATGGGTGTTCCGTGGCAGCCGCCCCACGCTGGTGCCCCTTCTCCAGGACCCAGGGGGCCCTGTCTTCCGTCCCAGTGTCACTGACCCCTACCTTCCTCTTCCCTGGTCCTTGTCCTCATTTTGCTGGCCTTCCCCGTCTGAGAAGTGTCTCCTGAAAGCCGACTGGTTGGGACCCTCTCCTGATGGGGGTCTGACCAGGTGGCCCATCCTGGCTTGGCCACAGGGCTGCCCGTGGCTTCTGGTGTCGTCGTAACGGCTGGGCCAATCCCTGACCCTCTGTGTCCCTCAGGCCGTGTCCGGGTCCTGAAATTCCGTCATGTCCCAGTCAGTGACCCTGTCAGTCCGCAGGTGTGTCCGTGTGTCCCTGCGCCTGGCATCCCCTTCTCCTTCTGCTGTCTCCGAGGCGGTCCACATGCCCCGTCCGGTTCCCTTTAACGCAGGGCCGCGGGGGGCTCGTGTGCATCTGGGCAGGTGTGTTCTTCATGGGGAACCACAGGGCGGGTGTCCGGCCCGCCCCCGGGGGGCCCGGGTTTTAGGATCCAGGTCTTTTCTCCAGAGGGGAGACCTCCGGCCTCTGGCCTGAGCCTCGCAGACGGAACGCCGCGGAGCCGGCCTGCGGTTCTCAGCTCGGGTTCCCCAGAGAACCCCAGAGCCGCAGAGGGCCGGCCACTCCGGCTTCGCCTCTGGCCTCTGCCAGCTCCCGTGCCCACACCGCCCCGTGTCCCTGCTGCACTTGGAGCCACGTCCTCATATCCGATTGTACATTCCGCCCCTTTGCTTTGCTTTGCTTTTTCTTTTTCCCTCTTCAAAAGCAACCTCTTTATCATTAAGCTTCACTCTTCCATACACGTGTTAGAACCATGTGGTAAGACAACAGCAGGAAGTTGAATCGGAACGGGCGCTGGGTCTGCCGATCACCTGGGAGAAGCTCGGGCCTCGGAGGCTCGCCGCGCGCCCAGAGCCGGCCTCCGCCTGCGTTCAGATCTGCCGGCCTCGGGGCTGTCTCCAGAAGAGCCGCGTGCCTCTCTGCGGGCGGCCGCCCCCACGCCCCGCGCTGTCCCCCTGCTGTGTGGACGCTACCCTACTCCGTGTCCTGCTGCATTAGCGCCGTGGGAAGGCGCACCGCTGGTTTTCAGATGGTTCCGAGTGACATGTGTTGTGCGTGCAGAAGAGCAGAAAAGATCGGTTTGAAGAAAAACAGTGGAATAGACATGCAGGAGCCAGGTATGAAATAGCACATTTTTGGTAGCCTGGCTGCTGCTGGGGGGACTGCCCCTCCCCAAGTCACCTCCTGCAGACCCTGTGGACTGTCCCCTCCCCTTTAGCCTTTGGCGTATGTCCCCAGGCTGCATCCTCTTTTGTTTTGACCAAGGGCTCAGCTGAAGGCCCCAGGAGGAGAGAGGCTGCAGAGCCTCAGGGGCCGGGTCTGGCCTCAGCCTCCCTGAGGGTTCAGGAGCCGCTGGGGCCATCAGGGGGCGGGGACACGGATGATCTAGGGGCACCAGGCCCCCACAGCCAGGGCGTTAGGCAGGCCCTGCGCTTCTGCTTCTAACCCCGCTGGGGTCCTCCTGCCCTCCAGCGCGGGTCAGGCGCGTGTCAGGGCAGGCGCTCCTGGGGAAGCCTCGTCCTCAGCTGTCCGATCTGAACGGCCAAGCCTCACCGGACACAGCTGTCCTGCAGACCTCTCCCCCCACTCCCCCAGGGGCTCCCTTGCTCCAGCTCCTGCGTGGGGCTGCGGCCGGCTCTCTGGCTCGGTTTACGCTCTCGTTGTAACAGAGCAGGTCCTCCCGGAGCTCGAGAGAGCGCCTGGCAGATACAGCGTGGCTCCTGGCGCGTCCGAAGATGTCTGTCCCTTCGCGCTCAGTGATGGCTGGGCTGGGTATGGAATGCTAGGGCAGAGACACTTTCGGTGGCACGGGGGGGGGGGTGGGGCATGGCTTCGTTCCCTGCCTGCCTCCTGCGTGGCCGCTTCCACGTCTGAAGGCGTCCTGAGGCCTCTTTGGGGACCCAAAACATTTTGATTTGGAGAACGCCCCATTTGTACTAGAAAACAATGTGCCTCCCTCTATCTATTGCATTCTCCAAATCCACATCTTTGCAGGCAGATGCTGGAGCTGTCCACGGGCAGAGAGGAGCTGGAGCGGGTCACTGGCCATCTGTGGCTTTCTGTCTTCTGAAGCTATGTTTTTGGTTGCATATATGTTATGTTTTTCTGATCTGCTAGTCATCTCACAAGTACTAGCATTCCTCTTTGTCCTTCGTGATGCTATTACTTTAAAATGGTTATAATGGTCAACTGTGTGTTAGGTCTATTTTACTACATAAAAAAATACAGTAAGACAAGAACCAGAGACCACGCACCTCCCAACAGGAGAACGCACTGCTGAGCGACGCTGCCGCGCTGACCCAGCCCGCACTCAACAGCTGGTCCAGGGCAGACGTGGGCAGGGGCAAGTGCAAGACAATCGGGTTTCTTCCAGCGGGAGGGAGAACGTGAGGATACGGAGGCTCGAGACGCACATCAGGCAGTTACCGCGCGTGGGCCGTGTGCGGGCCCTCATCAGACCAGGCGTCCCAGAGCCTGGAACCCTGACTGGGCACCCGTGTGCCGATGGCCTTAGTCACTTTCTGGGAAACAGTCTCTTAGCGGCACAGACTGAATTATGAAGCGATACCTAGGGTTTGCTTCAGAGCAAGCCGGTGGGAGCAGGCCTGTGGGGGGGTGAGGAGGAAAGGTGGGGGCTGGAGGCAGGAAGGATGGAGGAGTGGGTTCTGCATGACCCGCGGTGGCGAGAGAGATGGGGGTGCGCGGGGACACGTCACCGAACACCATGCCCCCTGCCCCCTGTGCCCCCTGAAGGCCCTCTCCACCTGAGTCCTACGTCTGTAATTTCGGCAAATCCTTGGACTTTGTTTGCCTGAAGATTCCCCTTCTCCAGTTTGTCCTTCAGGGAAGCCCGATCGTGCTGTCCCTCCTCCCCCCATGTCTACCCGGACAGGGCTGCCCACTCGGCATCCCTCCCTGTTCCAGGAGGAGCCTTGCCGTGACCTCTCCTGGTTCCTTCTCCTCCGGAGACACCTCCCCAGGCCCATGTTTCAGCGTCGCGGGGATCCGTGCCTCCGCTGGGTTCTGTCTGAGCCTGGGGCTCCCGCCTCTGGTCTGTCTGTCTGCCCTGCCCAGAACCTCCGGGCCGCGGTGCTCCTTTCTTCTCTCAAGCTGGGCTCCTCCTTGGCCTGGCCACCCTGCCCCCGCCACGGAGTTTGCTCAGCTGGGACTGAGTGCTTGGGGCCAGAGGCTGGGGCCTCATCCTACTCACGAGGCCGCTCCCCCACCCCTAAGGCCCGACACCCACCCCGGGCCTGCCCTCCTGGCTGCACGGCTCCCTACACACTCAGCCTAAGCCCCTGCCCATCTCCCACTGCTCCCGCCTCTAACCTGGGGCTCCTGCACCCCCAGGCTCCCAGGCTCCTCACAGGGTCCTGCAGGATGTGAGGAGTGGGCCACGCAGCCCTGGCTGGCACTTCTCAGGGGCTCGTGGCAGATGAGCTGAGATGTAAGCAACACCCCCACCCCTTTACCCCACGTTACCCCATGTACCCCATGTGGGACTTGATGTTGGCCCAAGGGCAGCAGTGGGGCAGACTGGCAGGGGGTGGGGTCATGTGAGGGCAGCCTGCCCCTCCACTGCCCCCGGGGGCCCACCTGACCCTGTCCCCCAGCTGTGGCAGGGTCTCCCCAGAACAGCAGGGCTCATGCAGGCCAGAGCCAAGCTGACCCGGGGGCAGGACAGCAGGCCCTGGCCAGGTCTCGAAGGCTGCGGGGGCGCAGCGTGGGTTTGGGGTGGCCCTCCTGGCGAGAGGGAGGCAGGGTTGGGGTGGAGCCCAGGCAGGACCCCAAGGCCTACAGGCAGACAGAGGGCACATGGGTGGCGTGTGGAGCCCTGGCCCTGACCTCACTCGGGCCCCAACAAAGTGCAGACCCGGGCTCCTGGGACACACACTGCCCCGTGGGCGCGCCCACATCTCCCCGAGGCTGGTGGCTGCACGGTGGCCCCACATTCCCAGCCTCAGGCGCCCCTGGGTCTCGAAGGGAAACAGTCCGGCCAGGAGCCCCTAGAACGCACAAGCCGCATCTCGGCCCGAGCCCACCCGGAAAGCACGGAAAACGCGATCCGGGGAACAATGCCCTTCGTGTGACAGACTTTCCCCTCTGTGGGAGAAAATAGAGTCTAATAGAATGGCGATTTCCTGCATTTGTGCCTGGGCCCGAGGGGTGATTCACACAGAGACCTCCCACAAAGAGGAGCCTCTAGCCAAGTCTGCTCGGCCTGGGTGCTGTGGAGCCCCACCCCTCGGCCCCCCCAGGCGGGCAAGGCCCGCCAGCCAGCCATCCTCCGGGCTTCAGCCCGCCCCCAGCTGCCGGCACGTGCACGAGGGTTGGAGCTAGACAGGCAGCCACAGGGCTGGGAGATGCCGCGGGGGGCTTCCCAGAGGAGGGAGACCCGGGCGGAGGGCTAACAGCTGTGCGGGAGCCAGGCACCGGGGGCGTGAGGAGAGCTTCTTGGGGGACAGCGGGTCCCTGCTCCCGAGCAGTGAGGGACGGGGTGCCTGTGGGCCATGGTGAGGACGGGGCAGAGGGGGGCAGGGTCGAGGGGGGCACGGGGATGGCACGGCCTGGGCCTCCTTCCGCATTCTGGGTGAGGGGGTGGGGTGGCCTGGGGGGCAGCCCTGGACATGGGGAAGCTGAGCAGTGCTGGCCCGCGAGGCCCACCATGCAGGGGCCGAAGCTGAAGGTGCCACTGGTCCTGGGCAGCATGCCGTCCTGAAGGGCCCAGGCAGTCAGACCCGGACCCTAGGGGATGTCGGACCTGCTCGGAGGCCGGGGAGAGTCCCTCGTGGTAGCAGGAGGATCCCGAGGGCACCCCCTGGGGTCTTTCCTTTATGGAGAAGCGGTGTGAGGGCAGGACCTTGGGGCAGGAGATTTGACCCCTGTACCCCCGCAGGGGGAGGGGTACGACCGGGCGGCCAAGTGCAGGGCGGCCAGGACAGACACTGGGCCAGGCTCACACTGAATTGTTCTCCTTCGGAAACGCGATAAGGATGCTGACCTTCTCCATCCACCTCTACCCCTGACAGAGGCCGCAGGCTCTTCAGAGTCCTTCGCTGTGACCTTCCAGCGCTGATGTGTTCTGCAGGGCACTCAGCCTGTCAGGCCATCTCCTGACCATATGTATGTTTTTATTTTTATTTAATTTATTTTTTAAATTTTATTTATTTATTTGAGACAGGGAGAGAGCGCACAAGCAGGGGGAGGGGCAGAGGGAGAAGCAGACTCCCCGTTGAGCGGGGAGCCCGATGCGGGGCTCGATCCCAGGACCCCAGGACATGACCTGAGTCGAAGGCAGACGCTTCACCGACTGAGCCACTCAGGCGCCCCCATATGTATATTTTTAAAGATATATTTATTTTGAGAGAGAGAGAGTGCACAGGGGGTGGGGAGGGCAGAGGCAGAGGGAGAGAGAGAATCTCAAGCAGAGTCCCTGCTGAGCACAGAGCCTGACCCAGGGCTCGATCTCACGACCCTGAGATGATGACCTGAGCCAAAATCCAGAGTCGGACGCTCAACCGACTGCACCACCCAGGTGCCCCTGATTATATTTTAACCTTTCTGTAGTCCCCAGGGTCGAAGGCCCCATGTGACCTCGAGGAGCCCAGCCACTACCCCCAGCCCACCGCCCCTCCCTCTGGACGCTCACCTCTTGGTCTTCCTGGGCAAGGCCCTTGAGAACCACCCTCTTGCCTTCTCCTGAGGCTTTTGCCATGCCCACACCAAGACCCACCGTGGCCAGACCACTCCTCCCCTGGAGTTCTGGGGTCCTCCCCGGGCACAACTTTCTTCCATCCCCTGCCCTTCCCCTTTGGGGCCCCCACAGTACAGAGATGGTGGGACTGACCACCTTGCTTTGGGTGACACACAATCCTTTTCCTTGAGCATCCCTGACACCTGTGTGGAACTGGCTCACGTGGCCACATGGGCCAGGCTCCTCTTGGAAATCCTGCTGCGCAGCCTGGCGGATGCCCTCTGGACCACATGGCATTGGCTACTCCCAGCCAGTGCGGAGCCATGGAGCGCACGGAGGGGGCGCTCTGGGGGCAGGCACCCTGTGTGGGGTCTGGGGCTCTCCCCACCCCTCTGGCCCAATCCCCTTTGTCGCTCACAGCCCTGTCTCCCTAGACTTACTTGGCATTGGCCTTTCGGATGAGTTCAAGTTCAAGCCGCTCCCAGAACTTGTGACCTCCGGCTGCTAAGGCCAAGGCACCAGGGTGGCAGGGCTCCCCTCTCTCCCTGGTGGGTGCCCTTGGTAAATGCCCGCTGCCCTTTGTAAAACGCCTACTACGTTCCAGCGCCGTGCTGGGTGCTGACACCTCGCTTCATCTGCACAAATCCCCATATCACAGCTACGCGTTCAGAGGGGAACAAAGCTTGCCCAAGGTCACAGAGGGCACCTCCCGCAGTCTGGCCCTCCGGGGACTCAACCCTCCCCTGGCTCCTCGGGCCGGGCAGCAACCTCCTGTAGCATTTAATTTCCGGGCTGCCCGACTGTCCTCGTGGTGCTGCTCTTGCAGCCCTTCCAAGCCCTCTGCTCCCAACTCCTCATTGAGTTCCGCCACTGGAGTGCCCGTGGCAGTTTTCTTCTGATGGAGTTGGATTGAGTGTGGGGGGGTGCTTTGCAGGGCAGGCCACATGGGGGCTTCAGAGAAAGGAAGTGCAAGGGATTCCAGGGCACTGGGGAGGGGGCCAGGATGGGGGCTGGCCAAGGAAGGTCCCTGCCAGGTGGGTGGGACAGGCTATGACCATCTGTGCCTTGACCGGCTTGGTTCTGGGACAGGAACCGTGAGCTCTGGGGCTGGGCCAGCTCCCGTCTCCCACCCACCCCACAGACCCCACTCCCAGCTGTGGGTCACCATGTTGATCGAGGTCTGCCAACCGGGAGTGCTGCACAGGGCTGACCCAAGGGCCCTGGTGAGTGGGCAGCCTTGCAACAGAGGGAAGGACAAGGAGGCCTGGTGAGGGACCCTAAGACAGCCTGTCCATGGTGGGCAGGACTGTGCAGCATAGACCAAGGGAAAGCAGAACAGGAGGCCTGGCCCTGCCTGGGGGAGCACCTGGGGCCCTGTTTCCCTCACAACCTCCCCCTCCCCGCCCCCCGCCCCAGGCCACAGTCCTGATTGTCATCCTGGAGTCTGGAGTGGACTCCTTCTCCTCCCGTAGAGAGGCAGTGGGGAGCGGATTTCCATCCCCTGGACTTAGAGTCCTGCCTGATGCTCTTCTGAGCCTCTGGAATCCTGTCATCCCCCGCCACGGATTGGGGAAGAGAGCAGACCTGGGAGGGGCGCCCTGTGCCTGAGGATATCCCTCCGGCTTCCTCTACCCCTCCCCCCGCTCTCCAGGATCTGATCTCATAGGCCCAGCCCCCACCCCCGCCTCCCCAGGAGGGGACGCGCCAGCCCGCGCCCGGTGCGCCCACCCTGCCGACGGGGGCCCCCCGCGACTCCGAGCTGAGCGCTGGGCTGAGCCCTGCCGGGCCCCCGGCCCCAAGCCCAGGGCGCCCCCGGGCAGGTGGCCGTCGCCTCTGACCCCGGGCTGGGGCGGCCTCGGCGTCTGGGCCTCGGCTCGGCTCGGAGCGTTTCCTGCCCGCCCGTCCCAGCCCGGCCTCGCAGGAAGTGGCCGCCTCCTGAACAAAGGGGCCGGCGGACAATGGCCATTGAATTGGGCCGGGGCGCTCGCGCACGGACGGGCCGCCAGCTGCCCGCGCTGATAAGGCCCTGCTCCGCGGCGCCCGGCGCGGGGACGGACGCCCGGCTCGGCTCGGCCCGGCCCGGCCCTCCGCATCGCCCCGGCGTCCGCGGGCTCGCCCGGCTCCCCGGCCCGCGGCGGCGGCAGCGCGGGGCTGGCGGCGGCCCCGCCCCTCCGGCTGCGGGCCAATGGGCGGCCGGCCCGCCCCTGCCGGCAGCGCGGGGGCCAATCCGGGAGCCCGCGGCGGAGCGGCCCCGCCCCCCAGGTGGCCCCGCCCCCGCGCCCCGGAAGTGCGGGACGGCGTGCGGCCAGCCGGGCCCTTGCGCGGACGAGGGAAGCCACGCTGTGCAGAGGGCGTGACGTTTGCTCTTTCCCCCCAAACGCAGCCGAAGTCCTGCTGCTCGGGCACGTCGGCGCCTCGCTGCGCGTCCGTCGCCTGGTTTGGGTGGGACGCGTCTCCGTGATAGTGGCAGTGGCTTTGGAGAAGGTGGCCTCGGTTGCCATCCCTGGCAGGGAGGGCGCGCGTGGTGACTCTGCCAGGGTCCCGGGGGTTGGGTCGGTGGGGCGACTGTGGGGATGGCGGTGCTGGCATGTGGCCCCGGTGAAGCAGGACCAGCAGGAGTGGCGTGGGGGGAGGTCGCTGTCCTTCACGGTGATGTCCCTGCGGGGGGCTGTCCCCGCGGCGCATGGCACACGTGCTGGGGTGCATAAGGGCTGCAGTAACTGGGAGTGGTGCCCTGGGGTGCCCTCCTGCCCCGCCTACCTCCCGCCAGCACCCCAACTCCTGGGTGACCTGAGTTCACCCTGACCCCTCTGAGCCTGGGCAGGCGGTCACACACCTGACCTTGGGGTGGACGTGGCCCGACTGTCAGGTAAACACGCACCCACCGTGGCCTGCCTGCCATGCTCTTCCACACCCCCAGTCCTGGCCCTGGCCACCCTTTCCACTCTGCCCCTGATCTGACTCCTCAGGACTGCGGCTGTCCCTCCTGCCCGGGGCTGCCCGGGGCTCCCTGCGCCCACCACAGCGACCCTGACTACATCCTGAGCAGGCACAGCCGGGCTGCCACGGGTCATGGTTTGTGTGGTTTTGTGGGCCATGCAGGCCAGGCCATGCACACCTGGGCCTGCAGCAGCAGATGCCTGCCAGCCCCCGCCCCCCTCCCCAGCACCGCGCCCTGCCACTGGGGCTGCAGGAAGTGGGAGGCCTGGAGGCTTTTGACTCTGGCCCTTTATCAGCTTCCTGCGGCCAGCCCAGCCTGGGCCCCCACGGCGCCGGGACGACGGGTCAGCAGTGACTCACTGGGAGCCTGGCCTGGGGACACCCTGCCCCCCCATACACACACCCCTCCCCCACCTGTGCCCCCCTGCTCCCACCCAAGCCTGCACCTGCCTGGCAAGGCCACTCTGAACCCCATTCCCAGGTGCCCTAGGACTGCCCTTCCGCCACTCTTCACCCACCATCTTCCCCATGTTTTAGGGGCCAGCTCTGCCCTCAGGAAATGCTTGGTCCCTCCCTCCCCCAACCCCAGCCACCAGGGTTGTCTGCCCTCCCTGCAATCCCAAGTTGCCCAAAGCCAGTAGGGTGAGCAGCCAGGCCTGTAGGGCCCACCTGGATCTGGCAGACACCTCCTCCTCCCCCCACCTCTTCGGCCACATCCTTGCTCCCCACCTGCTGGCTCGGCAGTCCCCTCCCCCCCATTCTGCGAGAAACGTGACTCCCCATCCTCTGGGACCCTGACCCCTTCCACCCTCAGAAGCTTTTACCAAATCTCTCCCTCCTCACCCTTGCCCTCTGTCACTGACCCCAGGTCAGCAGCCCACCTGGCTCTTCTGTGACTCGACCAGCTTCTCTTCCTTTGGGTCCCAGTGTGGACCCCTCCTCCAGCAGGAAGTCTTCCTGGCTAACCCCTACAGCCCCCTCACCCCAGGACTTCCCAAGGGATATCACCACTCCATGCAACTTGGAGGCTTCCGCGAATACTGGACCACTGCAGAGCCCACCCCTCACCCAGCCTGGGGACGCTGCAGGTAACACAGGAAGCAAAGCGGAGGAGAGAGCGCAGAGGGCCTGGGAGGTCTTCTTGGTCTGATCACGAGGAGCCCCTCTGCCCGCATCAGGGGCCACCTGGTGCAGATGTAAATGGCGAAGGAGCTAGGCACCGGGGCGGGCTCCTTCCTCCCGGGAGTGGGCTCCTCAGGGCCCTGAGCCCACGAGCGCATGCACGCGAGGGCTCGCGTCCTCACTGTCCTGCAGCGCCACCTGCTGGCTGGGCCGGCAGCCCCTACCCGTGCAGGACCCGCGGGGCAGGGCCGGGGTGCTCCGCGCGGCCCTGAACCTTGCGTGCATGCCTGATCCTTCCCGCCCTGTGACCACGCCCCCTCCCCCCGACACTCTCATCCCCAGGCTGGGTCGGATGAAGAGCAGCCCCGCCCAGGGCCAGGCCGGCGTTGCCCTGAGGGCGCCTTGGACGCCCCCGTGGGCCGATGAGCTCCAGGTGGCTACCCCTTTTCTTCGGCCTGTCATCCTAGACTCTTCTGCCAGCTGCCCCGCACACTCTACAGGCCCCCAAACCTGCTGCCCCCGCCCCCCCAGTCTGCTGGATTTCCCGATTCCCCCCCTGCCATGTCCCCACGGCCCACCTCACGGTAAACGCTTTGCTGTGAGGCTTTGGCCGACCCTGGCTGGACGCACGCATCTGTGAGCCAACGGGTGGGAAATCTGTATTCTCCAGAGCCGTGTGTGTGGTCGGAGGAAACCTCCTCCTCCAGGTAAGGGGCTTCTGCAGGGAGCCCAGGGGTGGCGAGGCCTCGGGGAGACCTGGGGGCGGGTGAGCGCAGGCCGCAGAGGGGTGGTTCAGAGACATAAAGGGTCATCTCCATTTCCCATCACGGACATGACATGCACGTGTCTCCGTGCGCGTGAGTAGAGTGTGCACCTGAGTGTGGTGCCCACGTGGGCCCAGGTGGATCCTGGCTCCAGCTATGGGCCCACCGCCCTCTGCCAGGCCCTGTGACCACCTGCAGTCAGGCCCCATGCCCCGTGGCCTCCGGCCCGAGGCCTAGCCCGTAGCTGCCTGCTCCGCTCACCCCCGCGGTGGGCCGGCCAGTCATTTTCCCAGGCCCCACCGAGTTGGTACCTGGCAGACAATGACCTCTGAAGGCGGGGGCGATGACTCAGGCTGGCTGGTGCGAAGGCCCCTCCCCACCACGGGAAGGGCAGCCCCCCCCGCTGTCCGACAGAGCAGGCACGGCTGGGCACTGGCTGAGTCTCCATGGCCTCAGCAGTTTGTTCTCTATGATGGAAGGTCCCTCGCTGCCCACCCACGAGCTGGTGCCCTAGTCCTCAGACAGGAGCAGCCGTCCACTTTCCTGGCCAGGGCCAGCCGCAGTGGCCATGCCAGGGTGCTGGGGACTATCAGCAGTGGATCGGGGTCAAGGTCAGGCTCCACCAATCTGGGGCCCCTGCCCTCCCAGGGCCCACCCGGGCCCATTGTATGGGGGACAATGGCTTCCTGAGCCAGGTTCCTCTGCCGACAGGAAGGCCATAAAGAGTCTCCATGCTGCCACCGCCCACGTCGCCTTTGAAGGGCCTGCAGCTTTGGAGCCAGTCCCTTGGCCCCTAACCTTTGCCAGCCCGGCTGGGGCCCAGGCCTCCCCAGGGAGCAGCCAACCCTCTCGGCACGTAGGCAGGGAACCTGCCCGCCACACGCAAAGCCTGGAAGCCTGAAACAGGAACCCTCCCCACAGGAGCCAACCGGGCCCTCTGGCATCCCCCAGGGACCCGGGGACACGTGCAGGGCGGCTGAGTGTCCTGCCGAGGGGCAGTGCGGGGCCTGGGTGCCGGCAGGCAGCTGGAGCTGGAGCTGCGGGGCACAAGAAGGACAGGACAGGCACAAGCCGAGTGTCCTGCCCCCAGCAGGGCAAGTCCCCCCCCGAGCCAGGCTGCCCAGGAGGGCGGCTGCAGGATGGGGGCTGAGTAACGGAGACCAGCCCTGTGGGGGGAAGGGGGCCACAACCGGGGGCTCTTCAGGGTTGCAGCAGCTGGGGTGTCGTGTCCAGCGGGTTGCAGGCTGAGAGCTCAGATGGTCCGCTGGGCATGGTCGCGCGTGGAGGGGCGGTCAGGAGGCCCGGGGCGGCGAGGAGGGTCCAAGAGGCCCAGCAGATTCCCAGGCCCCTGCTGCGCCTCCAGGGCCGGGGGCTCGGGCCACCTTCCCTCCGCGCCAATCTTTGCTGCCTTGCTGGGCAAGGGGGTCCTCAGGCCCAGGAAGGGACAGGGTCAGCGTATGGGGGATGGTGAGCCTATGATGCCCGTGTGTGGTGGGGGCCCAGCCAGGTGGACCCTCCAACGCCGTGGCCGTGGCCTTGACGCACCGTGGACAAAGACTGCACATCCAGGCCGACACCCTGCCACTTTGAGGCTCCTAGTCTTTATTATTTGGGGAATGCAGGATTCCCAGGGGGTGGGAGGCCTTGCGGGAAGCCAGGTGGGCCCTGGCCTGGGCGCCCGAGGGTGCCCAAGTGGCCGCCAGGGGGCAGGGAGGGGCGAGGACAGACGGCTAGGCACCCCGTCCGCCTGGCGGTTACACGTATGGCCTGCAGTTCGAGTCCCTGAGAGCCCCGCTGGGCCGTCTGCAGCCTCGGGGGTGGCGCCGGGCGCCCTACACTCTTCCCGGGGCCCAGCTGCACCGACATGGGAGCGGGCAGCTGGCCCCGACCTGCACCCGCGGCAGGAGCCCCGCACCCCACGCAGCCCCTGGAGCTGCGCGGGGCTCAGCCACGAAGGCGCCACGGAGCAGCTCAGTCCGTGCTGCAGCCGCCACACGTGAACGGAGGAGCAGGGGACACCGGGATGCCGGAGGGAGCAGGTGCACAGACATGTTGCTGCCACCCAGGCCTGGTCCTGGGAGGGCGCAGGGGCGAGGTGCTACCCCCGCAGTGGGCACCGCAGGGCTCCCATTGGGCTCCGTGGCAGAGCACAGACCCTGCCTCAGTGGATCTCCGTCCCCGGGGGCTGCCAACACCTGCCCCTCTTCCCAAAGGCCCACGCTGCCCTCAGGAGGTTCTGGGAGCAGTGGGCAGACGAGCGCTCCGGGGCCCGGCCAGGCCAGAAGCCTCTGTGGGGCTGGAGGAGGGCACCTGGTGGGGAGCGGCGGCCACGGGGCACGTTGTGCGGGCCCAGTGCACAGAAGGCCGGGGGACGAGCGGGCTGCTGTGACCACGGCCGCCACGGATGGGGGCTGGCCGGGCAGGTGTGGGACGGAGGCCTTGTGGAGCGACTGGGTGCCATCCACTGGGGACAGCTCTTCCAACCTCCCTCCTGCCCACCTGTCCCCGCCCTCCGCGCACCTGCGGCCTGCTGGGGACGCCGGGGATGGCCCTGGAGGCTCTAGCCGGGGCCCTGGCTGGGTGGGGGCCGTGGCCCTCCCCCCCCCACCAAAGCCCTCTCAGATGGTAACCCGTAGTCCCAACCCTACGGCTGGGAGGTCCCACAGCACGTGCGGGGCGGGTGACTGGCACGTGCCACACACACAGACACGACCCCTGGTCTTGGGCGTCCCCCTCCTGTCCGGGGAACGGGCCCAGGGCAGGCCCTGCCACGGGTGCCCTGCCAGGAGACGCGCCGTCACGGCACGTGACCACAGCTGCCTCTGGGGCCCGCCTGCCTCCCCGGGCCTGGCACCCGAAGGGCGGTCCGGTGCCTGTGGACGGAGCTGTGGGAACGCACCCACGTGAACGCATACGTGTGCGTGCAGAGAGGGCATGCACAGGCACGAGCGGGGGCGCACGTGTGAACATGCATGCCCGCGTGGGGACAGGAGTGTCCTCGTGCACTGCCCTCTGCCCGGGCTGGCGCTGGCTCGTCCATCACTCAAGCCCTCCCTACACGACTCTGGGAAGGGAACCTGCTGGCCAAGCAGAGCTGGACCACGGTGGGGGGGGGCAGCGTGAACGGGGCCATGTCTGCTTGCTGCCTGGGGACCCCAGACAGGGACCCCGGCCTCCCTGGTGTTGGGAGGGGCAGTGGCCCGGCAGGCCTGGGGCTCCAGCTCTGGAGGCCCAGGGATGGGCACGTGTGTGTGCTTACGGGTGGACACGGGCTCCTCAGACGGTCAGCACGGACAGGTTTCCAGGGCTCTGGGGAGGGGCTCGCACACGGGGGGCAGGCTGCCTCCTCCCTGCCCCTCCCAGCACTGCGGTGAGGTAGTGGAAAGCCCTGTGCTCTTCTCAGGACGAGCCTGCGCTTGCTGGCCGAGCCCCGGCCCCCGGAAAGGGGTGGCTGTCAGGACGCGGGCCAGGGAGGCCACCTCCGTGCCGGCTTCTGTGCCCTTCGGTACCCATGCTGTGGTTCAAGCAGGGCAAGCGGTCCACACGTGTCCAGCCTGCAGGGAAGGCTACGGGGCCCGGGGTAGAAGCAGCCCACTGCCGAGGGGCCTCGCCAGCAGGGAACAGCGTGCAGTGGGGGTGAGGCATCCCTGCCCCCACTACCGATGCCTCTCCTCGGGGCTGGACCCCAGCCCGAGTCAGGCCCCGGGCCCTCGCACACTGCACTGGGGGCTCCTGAGGGCCCTGCCTCTCTCCCTGGCCGGGCACCCAGGCCTCTCCAAGCTTCTAGGGTGCCCATTCCTGCCGCCGACCCTGCAGGGACACAGCTCAGGGGATGGTGAAGCGGGTGCCGGGGGGGCCCGTCCCAGCAGCTGCAGGGTCTGCTCTGTGCCACGAAGACCCTGAAGGGGCTGAGCTTTGCAGAATGCCGGGGAGCTCTAGCCGGAGCCTGTACCCACCAGGGACAGCCCCCCACGCCATGCCCACAGCTGGAAGAGCCCCATGCAGATGTGGGACAGAGGTGCAGACTGGCCTGCATGTCCCCCTCAAGCCGGCACACAGGGCACGAGGCCAGAAGGACCCTGCCAGCCGCTGGCCTGGGGCCTCATCCCTCACCAGCACCTTGGTCACCGCCAAATCACGAATCCCCAGCACCCCTTCCCACCCACGTGACCCTCCTCACCACACCCTCTCAGGGGACAGTCCTTCCCACCAGCCCTTGCTCCCGGGCCCGTCTCCAGCCATCTGGGGGCCGGACCCTTCCTGCTTCAGCCAGACACCTGCTCCCGGCCATCCACCCCCAGACCTCCCTGCCCGTCCAGCCTCCCTGGGCTTCCTCCCCATTATGTCCCCTCACCTCCGGGCCTTGGCCCTGCAGGCCACCCTGAGTGCTTGCATCTTCCCTCAAATCCCCTCCCCCTCCGCAAACCCCCAAGGGACCCCCTCCCTCCCCTGCTTTGCGAGCTCAGCTCTCACCCCGGCTCCCCTGGGAGGCATCCCGCCGAGCCCTGTCTTGAAGCCTGCCATGCGCGCCGCACCCCACGGGCAGCCCTGTGTCCCAGAGGGCGACTCAGTCCCCTCCAGAGCCACCACTAGCCCTGCACCTGGAGGTCCCGGGAGCTCACCATCCCGGCCAGGCGGTCCGCACCCTGCCCCCTGAACGGCACAGTGAACACCCCAGAGCCAGAGAGCCGGTGTGGAGCTGCTGCGGCCAAGCCCTCCTTCCCACAGGGGGCCCCGGCCGGGAAGCCCACGCCACGGACAGACTCGGGGACTTCCTATGGCGCTGAGCACAAGGGGGGCGCTGATGAAGCCCAAGCCACGTCCCCATCGTGCGTGTGACAACAGGGCCGGGTGCCTCTGTGCGCCTCTCCCACCCCCAGTGGCCGGGCGCCCTGCCGTGGCCTCACCCCTCCAGGGCAGGCCACGGAGCCAGACGGGAAAGCACAGGCCAGAGCCTCAGTGGGTATCTGTTCAAGTAGTGGCTTTTGTTTCACTGAACTCATGGTCCTGTCCAGCCTTCTAGGGGCCCGGCGAGCTGCAGGGTCCGGACAGGCGCAGCCAAGGACCTCAGAATTCCCTACCTGCGGACTCTGCCGCCCTGGACGTGGCCTGGCTCTGCCACCGTAGGAGTAGGGCGGCCAAGGCTGGGGCCTCGAGGGGCACAAGCATCTGCCCTGCCTCCCTGGCCGTGTCCAGAGCAGTGATGCCCACGCTGAGACCCTGGAAGTGGTCCCTGGGCCCCCAGGGGCGGTTGAGGGTAGCAGGAACCCTCCAGAGCAGCGCGGCCGGGCTCGAGGACCCTCTCTGCCTGCCATCCCTCTGCAGGCCCTGAGGCAGACCCCAGCTCAAACAAGACCCCGCTCTGCCTGACTCCGGCTCAGCGCAGGGCCAGCCCAACACCCAGGCCAGCCACACGGGCTGCCAGGGCACCCCCAGAGCAGCTGTGCACCTGGGGGCGTGGAGCCGACCGTCCCACGTCTGCTGAGAGTGCGGCTGACTCAGGTCACCAGCGGCCGGGCTGTGGCCAGGCACGGGACAGTCCGGGTCCGGCTGAAGACGCAGCGCGGGAGGGGCTGGGTGGGGCCGAGGCCTCACTGGGGCAGCTGGTGGGGAGCTGCAGCCCCCCCGGTCCGGCACTCACTTCCACGAGTGAGCCTC
This sequence comes from Halichoerus grypus, assembly GCF_964656455.1. Lineage (NCBI taxonomy): Eukaryota > Metazoa > Chordata > Mammalia > Carnivora > Phocidae > Halichoerus > Halichoerus grypus. The sequence goes on from NC_135719.1 coordinate 150,932,888, forward strand.
CTCGTGCCTCAGTGTCCTCCCGCAGGAAAGGACGGCGCCACCTGTGAGGGTCCCCAGGCTGTAAGACCCACATCTCACGGGACGCGCAGACACGGGTCCAGTCCCCTCGCCGGCAAACGCTCCTTACGGTGCTCCAGATGTGGTCCCGGCGGCAAGGGCCACGGAGGCGCCGAGTGGCTGTGGCGAGGGCCGCAGGGCAGGCGGGCCCACGGAGGCCCCGTCTGAGCCCCGCCAGACGCCGCTGGCTGCAGGGCGGGCTCAGTAACCCTCCTCCTCCTCACCGTCACAGCCGTAATCTGTGGGGCACAGAGGACAGCCGTGGACACCCTGCGGCGCTGCCCACTTGGGCGGCCCCTCCTGGAGGTGCTCAGGCCCCCCACCATCACTGTGGCCCGCCATGGCGGTGTCTTCACCTCTGCAAGGACCTTCACCTCCCGGCAGAGCACCCCTGTGAGTGGGGGGCGGCCCCCCTGCGGAACGGACACAGCCGACCTGCAAGCGTCTGTCCCCACCTCCTTCTGGAGTGAAAGAGGATTTCATTTGAAGCCGAGAGGTCGGAGTTTAGGGATGGTCTAAACGCCCCCCTCAAGGCCTCGGCGCAGTGCTGGGAATGGGGGTGTGAGGGGGGTGGCTGCAAAGGATTTGTGCCCTTTCCTCGGAAGCGCCCCACCCCACCCCACCCCGTGCCTGCCGCCCCCCAACCAGCGTGCAGTGTCCCCTCACCGTTGCTGCCCATCATCTGCAGGGCGCTGACACAGGGCTCCCCGTCCTCCTCGTCGGGGTCCTCCTCGTCGGGGTCCTCCTCGGGGTGGTAGGACACCGGCCCGCTCTCCACCACCGCTGCGGGCCTGACAGGCTCGGCTCCCAGGGTGGGCGAGCTCGGGAGCGAGGTCTGCAGCCAAAGGGACAGGCTCTGGGAAGCTGCCTGCCCTGGGGGACGGGAGGCACAGCACCAGCCTGGGCCCCCGCTGGCCCTGCCGTCTCCTGGACGCTTCCCACCCTCCAGAGCCCCCTGAGCTCCCAAGCAGCCCCTCCGTCCAGCCCGTGCACACCCAGGAGCGCCCAGGAAGCCTCTGTTTCTGCCGCGGGCCTCGCAGCACAGCATGAGGCAGATGTGGCAGGCCTGCTCCCTGCCGCCCGCCCCCAGGGCCGCTCCCCTGCCGCCCGCAGGCCTCAGGAGCCCCGTGCGCGGGCCAGGAGAGCCCATGGTCCCTCCCTGCCAGGGCCCCTGCCCCCGGCTGTGGCCACACAACGTACCTCTCCTACGGCTGCCTTCTTGGCTGGCTGTGCAGACACCATGGGCCTCAGCCTACAAGAAAGCCCAGGGTGGCGGCCTCAGCCCAGGCCGCGGCCACCACTCCACCTGCAGAGTGCGCTGAGTGCCCAGCCCTGGGGTGAGGACGGGGGGCACTCCCTCTCCGACTCCACTTCCAGGGCTCACTCTGATGTCGCTCTTCCCGGCGGACCCCGCAGGCCTCAGGCCCCTTACCTGTCCTGGCTCCCCCAGCAGTTCCGCCCTGTGCTGTGGCTCACCCCACCCCGTGCCCACTCTGCTAGGGTGGATCCTACGAGCACACAGCCCCTAGCCTGTGTCTGACGCACGTCCGCGTGCCCACCACACAAGGATGCGCGAGTGACCACACCCGTCCCCTCCTGACGGCGCAGCGGCCCTACTCACCACCCCCACAGGCCAAGCAGTGATGTGCATGAGCATCGCCCCCCCCCCAGGCCTCGGCGCAGTGCTGGGAATCGGGGTGGGAGGGGGGTGGCTGCCAGAAAGTGGAAATCAGGATTTTTCTATGAAAACTTCCTTTTTAATGTTGGCAGCAAACCCAAATTTTAGCTCAAACGCTATGTGGGTCAATGGGAGATAGCCCTGGGCAGATCTGATGCACGTTTGTCATTTGATGAATAAAAACCTAAAATCAGGGCCTCCTGGGTGGCTCAGTGGGTTGAGTATCTGACTCCTGGTTTCGGCTCAGGTCATGATCTCAGAGTTGTGAAGTCGGCTAGAGATTCTTTCCCGTCCGTCTCCTTCCCCTCTGCTCCTCCCCCTGCTCACGCTTCTGCGTGCTCTCTCGCCCCCCCCCTCCAAAATAAAATTTTTAAAAAGTAATCTAAAATTATACTGCCCTGGGGCTCTCCAGGCTGTCTGCCCAGCTGTTCTCGGTCAAGGTTCTGGGTGATCTGCTTCAGGAAGAATGTGTGGGGACGGCAGGGAGTGGCCGCAGTGGGAGGCGCCTCCCCCTGGGCCACCCTCGGCCCTGGTCATCCCTACGGCCGGAGAAGAGGAGAGGCCCACGGGGAGGTTCTCCTCTCCCTCTCCAGACCCTCCAAACACAGAAGCCAGGGAACCTTCCACACCGTCCCTTGCAAGGAACCAAGAAAGGAGAGCATCATACCCACATTCCTGGGATGCTGACCTGTCCAGGGTGGGACCCCCCCGCCCCCTGCCCGAGAGGAGGCAGGTTGTCCTCCCACGCCCTGGCCATGGACGCTGTCCAGGCTCAGGGACCCTGCCCCAGGGCCTGTGGGGGCGGAGGCATCCAGGGGGGACTCAGATGACTGAGTGGTATCCACCACTGTGACATGCCAAGAAGCCCCGGGGACACTGGGAATGGATGCTCCAACAGCTTCCAGCAGGTGGACAGGCCCTCCGTGGCAGGGGCTCCAAGCTCTCGTGGGAGGCTTCCATGGGCTCATGCCACAGCAGCGACCCCTCAAGGCCCCGCAGAGTCCAGAGCCACCTGAGCCCAGGAGGCGGGAAGCTGGCCCCGTCCACCCACCCTGCTGCAGAGGGGTCACGGTAGTCAGTGAGGCAGCCAGCGGCTGGGGGGGGGGGGCGTCTGGGTCTGGGTCCCACGCCTACCCCCCGCCCCTTCCAAGCAGCCCCGGCAGCTGTCTGTGCCCGTAGGAGGGCCTGTGGGCACCTGGAAAGCACGCTCCCCTCCTGGGCCCACAGCCCCGCCCGCTCACCCTCTTGGCCTGATGGCAGACACACTAGGATGGACGGGGCGCAGCTGACCCATGAGACAGGCTTGCCCACACACTGTCCCCTGGCAACCAGAGGCAGAGCCGGGGCCCCGGGAAAGCAGCCCCCTGCACCACGGACAGGGATGATGTGCCCCCTCCAAGGGGCAGTCTAAGAGAAGGGAGACCCTGTGGTCTGAGGGCTCCCGAAGGCTCAAGGTCCCCTGGCTGCTTCTCACGGTCTGAGGGTCCACTAAGCAGGCGGGCGGAAGCCAGGCTGGGGTGCATCTCCCCAGGCCCCGGACCACAGTCAGAAGGGAACACGGGGATGCCAGACAGCGACAGGCTGTGCTGGGCGCTCGGGGACTTGGGGGCTCGGGGAACGAGGTAATGGAAGACTCCACTTCTAGAAAAAGCGTCACAAGAGGCACCCGGCTGGCTCAGTTACAAGAGCTTGGGACACTTCATCTCAAGGGTTGTGAGTTCAAGCCCCATGTCAAGGTCGGGTGTAGAGATGACTTACGTTAAAAAAAAAAAATGTCACAAAACCACGAAAAACATTTAATCTGAGTTGCGAGAAAAAAAGGCAAACCAGAACACTTTCCCTGCTCGGATCAATCACGGTTAGAAGCTACTAACGACGGAGGTCTGAGGAAGAGGTGGGCGGGACGCAGCCAGGCCGCCCCTCCAGGCAGCCCCTAAGCTCCCAGCCCATCCAGGGGCAGCTCTGCGCTGGGTGCATGACCTCGAGGACCAGCTCAGGCACGGCCGGGACCCTGGGGAACATGGTGCCAGCCTGCAGCCGCCCGACGGCAGGCCACAGCGCAGGGAGCCGTGCAGAACTGCCTGGACCTGTCTGTGCAGGGCACTGCCCCTCCAGGAGAGGCACCTGGCCGCGGCCCACGGCTTCTCCCCTGTCCTGCTCACCCCCTTCGGCAGTCTGCTCTCTACCCTTCCTTCTCGGCAGAGAGCTGTGCAGCCAGGGGAGGGGTGCACAGAGGGCCCCTCCCAGGAAAACAGGCTGGCTCGCCTGCTCCCTGAGACAGAACACACCCTGCAGGGTAGGGGCCCCCTCCTCAGCCCCCAGCCCTGCACGCAAACAGGAGCCGGCCAGGGCAGCGGGTGCCACGTGAGACCCAGCATCCAGGTGGGCACTGCACCCCCAGGCCTCCCGCCCCTGCCCAGACGCAACGCCCGGCCCGCCTGGCGCAGTACCTTTTCCCCACGCTGCTCCCGGGGTCAGTTCCGTTCCTGCCGGCAGGCGTCTTCCTCCGAGACAGCTTCCGGGCACTGGCCCGCTCCTCGGGCTGCGCGTCCTCCCCCTGCAGGCTGCCCCCACCCTTGCTGTTGAGGTCCCGGAGCACGCTGTAGTTGATCTTGCTGGAGATTTTCTTCTGCTCCAACATCTTTTCAATGGCCTCCCCGGCCGTGCTGGCCTGAATCGGCTCCCGTCGCTTACAAGACTTCTTGGGCTCAACGGAAACAGGAGAGTTACCGCCCCCTGGGGATCTCAATGCCCGCAGACCTGCTAGGTGCTCCGTGGGATGGGGGGGCACCGCCAGCTGGACACCGTGGGGGGAGGGGCCGGGCAATCAGAGTCTGCTGGGGACCCCCGGCCCCAGGAGCCGAGGTGTGCAGGGCCCGGGCCCCCAGAGGACGGCTGCGACCGCCTCCTCTCAGAAGGGGGAAGCCAGCCCCCGTCCATCAGCGGGGGAACTGGGGGCAGGTCTCAGGGCGTGCGGCCAGCTCAGCGAGCCCCTCAGGAGGGGTCACCCAGCAGCAAGCGCTGAGCTGCCCACGAACCCATGTGGACACCTGGCTGTACTGGACGCTGTGGCCACCCGAACAGGGCAGAGTAGGGTGCCGTGCTCAGGACGGGTCACCCAGCATGGAGGGACCTGATCCTGGCTGCTGCACCACCTACAGGAGCCCAGCTGTGTCTCCTGCCCGCCAGCCTGCCCACCACGCTGCTAGGGGCCCCAAGCCCTGACCCCAAGCTGCAGGCCCTCCCCCGGAAAGGCTCTTGAGCAGACCAGCGACCCGGGCTGCGCATGCCTGGCTCCTGCCTTTCTTGCTCAGAGGCTCAACCACTCCCCAGCTCGGCCTTGCGGCCAGAGTCTCCGTCTAGCCACACAGAAGCAGCTAGCCACGTCTCTGTGAGCACCCATAGGAGGGACGTGACAAGCAGGCTCTCCCAGGTCCCAGACGGGGTCCCAGAGGTGCGGCAGGCCCTCAGTGGAGGAACCGCCGGCCCTGGGGGCCCTCGCATGACTTGGGGAGGGGCAGGGCTGGTCTCCACACACATCGAACGAGCCCTACCTTGTGCTCCTTGTAGATGCCAAGCTCCTTCTCCTTCGCGATTCTTGCTTCTTTCTCTGAAAAGTCCCCAAATGGCAGGATCAGCAGGGGCCCCGGAGCCCAGGACCCTTGGCAGGTGGGCGGGTGCTTACCCCTCTGCTCCCGCAGGTACTCGGCGTTCTCCCGCATCCACAGCTCGGCCTTGACGCGGGCTTCCGCCTCGTTCAGGATGTACTGGGCAGAGCACAGCATCACACTCGGGTCTCGGCCACCGACACACTCACCACGCGCACAAGCCTCTGACCCGCGGGGCTGCAGGCTCGTTCCTGGGAGCCGCTCAGGGACACCTGTCCCCCCACCCTTTCCAAGGCCAATAGCAGGGGCTGAGTCCACAAACAGGCACGCGGACATGGGTCCCAGGGGCCGTGTGGCGGCACAACGGGGATGCCCCGCCGTGGGAGGGCCTGTGGGACGGTGTGGGCAGGGCAGGCATGGCTGCCTGGGGCCCCTAACGGCACACAGAGTGCATGCGGACGCTCACCCTGTCAATCTCCAAGTCGTCGATGCCACTGAGGTCCAGCTCGCCGTCCCCACACCCGTCCGCTACGGGGAAGCACAGCGCCAGGGTCATTTGGGGTCAGGTTCTGGTGAGCAAGCGTAGACGTCCCCTGGGCGGTCTCAGGATCCCTTCCAGGGTAGGAGGCCCCTCGTCTGGGACCTTGGCTCTGGCCAATGGCTGACGGAAGCCCCCTCATCACTGGCAGGCTCGGCCCTGCTCCATGTGCACAGTGTGTGGCTTCCACCCCAGGACTGCGTGCAAGAAGGATGCTAAAGCAGAGCCACCAGACCTCGGGACTCCCTACGACAGAGGCGCCTTCAGAGCGGGAGAGCAGGCTGTCCGGCTCTCCACCCACCGGCCCAGGAGATGGACCCTCAGTGCGTCCTCAGCGAGTCCTCAGTGATGTGCTCGGGATGTGCTCTGGACATCGCCAAAGCCTGCTGGCCACCCCCTTCTTACCGCCTGGGTCAACAGCACAACCTGCACGGCCCGGAAATCGGGGTGCCCCCGATCACCAGGTAGACCGCCCACACCCAGCGGGCCCCGTGGGAAGCTCCGCGGTCAGGCCCTGGGCAGGCTCCCCTGGCGCTCACACTCTGCTCGCACCCTCCACGTGGGCTCTGCCTCACCGCCCGCTCCCTCGGCTCCTGCAACAACGGTCTGCCCCTGCCTCGGGGCCTTTGCACAGGCCCTCTGCCCCGCCCTCCTGTGCTTAACTGATGGGCTTGGGCTGCACCGTGTCGAGGCCCCTCCCACCCGAGACGCCACTGCGGTCAGGGCAGGTTGCGCACCTGCCCGTCACCTGGCTCAGAGGCATGTGACAAACATCTGTGTGGCGCACCCTCACGGGGGCCCCCGGCACACGGAGGCCAAGCCCTAGGCGCCCAGGGATGAGGCAGGGCCTGTCTGCAGCCTGGGGGCACCTGGGGGGTCAGTCCTGGCAGACAGCCAGAACCCGCTCTCGGCAGTAAAATGTGGCAGAACCAAACGGGCCTTCCTCCCAGAGCTGCCAGCGCCCCAGGCCATCCTCTTGCTCAGGCACCCCCCCACTGCCCGTGCTGGAGCCCGGTGGGTGATGTCGGGCCACGCGTGGGGACTGTGCCCTCATGCAGCGCTCGCCCTTGGCTCAGACAGATGCAGGACGGGCGGGTAAGCCAGTCCCCATCCCTGTGCAGGACGCTTCACACGGGCAGGAAGGAGCCTGCGGCCACAGCCCAAGCAAACAGAGGGCTCCGGCCAGGCCCTGAGCCGGTGGGCCAGGGGACGAGGGTTCTGGAGACGGCAACAAGCCCTGCTGGGATTCGGGGTGTCCACACACTCTGGGGTTAGCGATGGCTCACACCGCCCTGCACGGCACCCCTCCCCTGCCCACCCTTCCATGAGGCTGCACCCCAAAGCAGCACCTCCACCTCCCACAGATGGGGGGGTGACCTGGACCTGGAATCCGCTGGCCACAGCCCCACTGCACCTGCCAGAGGAGCCCCCTCCCTCTCCCCATCCACCACCCGTCCCCGGGGCTCCCAGGCACTCACTGGGGTCCTGGCTCTGGGAGGAGATGCACTCTCGGATGGAGTCCGAGATGCCCAGGCTGGCCGCCGTGGGCAGGGGGCCGAGCAGGGACTCCAGGGCTGGGGGCCCCCTGGCCCCCTCAGGGCCTCCTGCCACCTCGGAGCTGCTGGAAATGCTGCCGCCAAGCAGCTCTTGGTAGAAATCCTTGTTCAGGTGGCTGGCGACAGCCTCCAGCTCCTCGTCCTCGGGGTCCTCCTCACCAAATAAGCTGGACGTGGAGTCCTCGACGGAGCCTAGGGACACAACGTCACAAGCCTGTGAACCAGGCAGGGAGCCAGAGCCCCACCTCTGTGCAGACAAACACGGCCGTCCGGCCGCAAAACGCATTTACTTCCCTAACTTCAGCGACCGTGAGACGCACCTTGTCACCGAGGCTGCCCCACATCCACGTGCCCACGAAGAGCCCTCGGCCTACACACCTCAGGCTGCACAGAAATTCACTCAAAATGAACAGGACAGCTAAGAAAGAAATTTCCCATTCAGAGAACGATGACAAAACATCTGGGGCTTCGGATTGGACAAAACTTCCCGATGGGACGCTGACGGCAACCCCTAAACCACCAAGCAGGATGGTGTCAAATGAGACCCCTGCCCTCCCGTGAGCGCCGTGTGTCTGGAGCGTGCGAAGAACGCTCAGGGCTCCGTGAGACGAAACCACACGGCCCGACCAAGCCCCGGCAGGAGGCCTAGGGCGCCACCTCTCTCCCGCCAGGCCAGGAGCGGCGCCAGGAAGCAGCCCCCACCCCGGTGGGGCGCGCACAGCCTGGCTGCGTCAGAGAAGGCTGGGCGGCTTCTCGAAGGCTGGGGTGCGCCCAGAACAAGACCGAGTAAACATCCACATGGACACTCGTGCACAAACGTTCACAGCGCCGTGTGCGCAACAACGCAAACCTAGAAACACCCCAGATGTGCTGCAGCCCCGGCTGGCCCGGCCACCTGCGTGCGTTTAGGGCACCACCAACGGGGAGCCATGCTCGCCGACCGGAGCCGTCACCCAGAGCACAGCAGCCAGAGGGGAATCCGGACATGCCGTGCCATCCCACAGACACGAAACCCCAGAAAGCACGACGGACTCCGGGGGCAGTGAAGGCCCGAGGGTCCTGGGGGTGCACGTTCATGATCTCGGCCACAATCTCCGCCACCGCGATGGTTTCGTGACGTGCACGTTTGTCGAGATTTACCAAGGGCTGCGTTTTAGATTCGCAGTTTGTCATACGTGAATTACGCCTCCACGAAATTTGTTAAAAAATCACCCAACAGAACGTTTAAGTACACATCAGAACACCTTACTCTAGTTTTTAACGTGTAATGCTAAAAGTTCATGGTAAGTACCGAGCGTCACACGAGAACGTTACGTCTTTGTGAATGTTTCTCTGGGGGCAGAAAACCGTCCGATTCCCTGTGAGCGAGAAAATCGCATAGGGTGATGATCCTTCTGGATAAATCTGCCGCACCTCCGCCCTCGTGTCTGGGCGCCCCTGCCTGAGGGCCAGGCCCAGGCCTCAGCAGCCGCGTGCCCCGGACGTCCGCACTCCCGTCCTGTCAGCTGGGCCCCAGGAGCACCTGCAGAGTCCAGCCTCCCCCAGGCCGCATCGCTCCCAAACCCCTGCCACTCTCACGGCCGACTCTCCCCTTCAGCCTGAGTCAGACCGTGTTGTCCCCTTGGCCCCTGTTCGGGACCTCTCATGGCCCCCGCTGCACCCCACGTGAGCACCAGCCTCCCCCCATGCAGCTGCAGGGCTCCCTCCCTCCCCCAGGCCTCTCCCGAATCATCGCATGCCCTTGCCGGTCCCTTCAGTACTGCGTGTCAGCTGATGGCCCTGCAGGAAGGCTGGCAGGAGGGTGGCCCACTGCCTGCACCCCCACGGCACGTCACGGGAGCCGTGGCCTCGTCAGTCAGGCCTCCTGTGACCCAAGGCAGCTGGACAACCCCACCTAGTTTCGGGCTCAGTCCAGACAGAGAGGATGAAACGTCCACCATCCCGATGACACAGGAAGAGTCTGGATAACCAGACCGTGGGGAGCTAGGAAGAGGGACGCGTCCCTGACGTTCTTGTCAGGAGAACAGGTGTGAGAAGTTGGGCCCAGGGCAGGAGGCAGGGTGGCCTGCTGGTGGCGGACAGCTGGCCGGCCTCTTAGCAGCCAGGGCAGCGCACGCAGATGCTGCCCAGGAAATGGCATGAAGGAAATCCCGGGTGCAAAGCCAGGCCCCCGCGGGGTGCAGAGACCACCACCACCGAGTCACGGGCGGATGGAGACGGGCTCCGACCGCTAGAGGAGCAGAGCTTCCAGCTGGGGCATGAAGCAGCACCCAACTCCGTGCCGGCCGCAGAGGAGGGCCCAGTGGAGGGGCTGGGCCAGGGAGCAGAGCAGAACGCGCACCCTCGTGGAGGGACCCCACGTCCCCCGGAGCCGGACTCCACACCCGCGCCCGCCCATCCCAGAACGGCAGCTGCACGCGTCGCGGTGGGGCAAGCCGACACTGGCCGCCTCCGTCCTCGCGGGCCCACGGGCATCGCCGGCCACAAACACACAGCCAACCACACGCCCGCGCACGGCGGTAAGCGTGGACACTCACACCATGACTGGAAGACAAAAGGCACCGCCCCCCCGGACGGTAAGTGCCCCCGAGAACCTGAGCATCAGAGAGAAACGAGCCGAGACTCTGAGCAGCACAGAGCTCCAGCGCGGCTCACGGGTCTCCTGCACGCATACGCCCCAAACGCCAGAGCAAACCCGTCAAGCAGCGACCCCGAAGGGGCAGAGGGAGGAGGGGCAGGTGCCGACTCAGCAGACAGGAGGCCGCACGATGAACGAATCAACGCAAACGCAGCACTCGCGAGAAATCAGTACAAACCAGAACACAAAGCCAGGCAAAGAAACGGGGAGAAAGCACACACTCACACGACTAACAAAATCAAACACATCCTGAGACGCGGCTTTGCCCAAGTCCGTGCAGACCGTGCGCGGACCGGACGCCAGGCGCCCCCGGGGGGCGGGTCGCACTCACTGTGCCCAGAAAACCCTACATTCTCTCCATAGGCCCTGCAGAAACTCACCGACGGCTGAGGCAACACCCAGTGAAAACCGTGGGTGGGCGCATCCATCTCAGGGCAACGTGGCACCTCAGCCCAAAGCCTGCTCCGTGTCCTGGGCAGCACCCGGGCCACGTGCCCACTGCCACCACTGCGGCTCAGCAGGCGCTGGGGGGCCCGGCCACGGCCTGGGCGTTGGGGGACATCAGGGGCCCGAGAGTCAGCGAGCACGAAGCAGCATTTTTGTAGAAGACACGACTGCTCACATGGAAAACCCGTGACCGAGCGTGCGCCCTTGGAAGAGCGGAAACAGAAGTCCCGACCCACAGGCACGCAGAAGCGGCACCGAGCAGCCGAACACCAGGGGAAGGACGCCGCTCACGGCGGCAGCGCAGGGGGCTCAGTCCAGAGGGCGGCTGGGGAACACCCACGGGGCGGGATGCCCGCTCTTGGGAGAGGGTCGACGGGGCGCTGGGCCGCCGAGCAAGAAGAGTCTCAGGAGCAAGAGAGGAAACGAGTAAGAAAGGCCGCAGACCCTGGGGGAGCAGCGGGCAGACTGTCGGAGGCGTGGGCAGCACCGGGCCGGGCGAACCGGAGAGACGGCGCAGCGTGGCCCAGCTGCAGACCTACAGACGGGGCCGCGAGGACTGGGAAGGAAGGCGCCGTGGGAGCGTCCAGGAGAGAGAGGAGGAGCACAGGTGCAGAAAAAGATCCACGCAGAACGCGCGCAGCAGCTCTGCGATGCCCCAGGCTGGAAACAGATGCGTGGCAGCCACGACGGGGAGGAGGTAGCCCCGCGGCAGCCGAGGAAGGCACAGAGCGGGCGGCGGCAGAACAGTCCAGAAGGAAGATCTGGGTGTTGAGGAGCGGCTCCCCCCACGAGGGCTAGAACCTGGGGGGGCGGGGGGCGGGGGGGCGGCTGGATACTCAGCACGCAGCACGTCAGGGCCAGGAGGCGGCTGGGACCCTGTAAAGGACAAGCCCACGGCCCTGGACGGGTGGCAGCAGGCAGGGGTGGAGGTCAGCCTGCGGGGCAGTGCCCGGCGCGGGTGACACGAGTGGGCCGGCCCCTCGAGGCCGTGGGGGACGCGGCTGGACTCACCGTCCCTAGTCAGGTTGGCGAGGGCCCCCTTCGCCTTCGGCCGGCTGTTCTCTAACTCGATCTCGATGGCATCCTGATAGCTGGATATCTCACCTGAGGTGAGGGACAGCACACAGTGAGCACAGACCCACTGCTCTGGGACCCGGGGCGCCCGTCACCGCGAGGGCAGCTGGTTACCTTCAACGTCCTCCAGTTTCTTGGACAGAACTTGTTCAAGCTGAAACAAAGCAACGAGAACAGTCGACAAAGAGACGAGGCAGCCACGTGGGGAAGTGGCGTGCTTCACGGTGCCCACGGTCCCCAGCCCTCCAGACACACGCACCCCACCGGTGCCCCACGGGAACCGTACTTGGAGCACCCAGGACGGCTGCAGGGAAGGCATGGGGCCATCGAGGGACCTGGCGCCCCGCGTGCCACCCCCCCCAGCGGCAGGGGTGCCCTCCCGCACTCCCAGGGCTCAGCCCGACCCCACCCATCCGTCCCCCTCTCCCTGCGCGCCGTGTGGACGCAGACCCAGTCTGGCCTCTGTAACTAAGCCAGTCTTTTCAAAATAAGAGCGTGACACACGACATCTGGAAGACGCCGCGAGACGCCACGTGCTGCCCAGGCAGGCGTGGCCAGGCCGCCGTGGGGCCCACCTGCTTCATGCGCAGCTTCCGCTGCCCTGCCGTGTACGAAGGGGGGTCACACTCCCCCTCCAGGTCGATCTTCATGAACTCGTCCACGGTCAGCTGGCTCGTGGGCGTGTCTTCAAACTCCGTCAGCCTGCAACGAGAGGGCCCCTGGAGAGAGCCGCCGGCAGCCCGGCCACACTCGGCCACGAGCCCTACTCGCCGTGGCCAACAGTGGGGCCCCGGGGAGGAAAGGCTACGCACACTTGTCGCTCCCACCGGGGACTCAGACAAGGCCCAGACGGAAGGAGGCCACGCCGGCAGCCCTAGGTGGTCACCACCTAGAGATTAACTACCTCTGTCTTACACGACCTACAAAAAGTTTAAATTAAAAAAAATTTTTTTTTCAATAGGAAATTTTTAAAGAGAATTAAAGGTCAAATATGCAAAATGCTTTTCTTTCTGGATTTGGAAAGTGCCCCAGGATACGATCTCAGCTGAGAAACCGCCACCAGATGTGGCAGATTCGAGGTGAAAACACCGCAATGGCAGGTGCGCCGCTGATCGGGCTCGCGACTATCCCGCCGCAGCTGACTCTGGAGCTGAGCTCCGCCACCCCCCCAACACCGCACCCCAAGCAGGGGCTCGCGGGCAGCCGGCCCTCTGCTTGAGCCTGGCTTCCCCGGGGGTGGGGCCAGTCACCGAGGCTCTCAGTCCACCCCAACCTACCCCAACGCAGGGCGCCAGGAGGACTGACCAAGACCCTGGAGGGAGGCGGGCGGCCCCTCTAGCACCCGGGCCGTCCTGGGTCCTGGCCAGACCAGCAGGTGGCAGCACCGTGGACGTGGGTCTGACCGGCAGACAGAGGAAGCCACCAACGAGAGCCACCCACCTCTTGCGCAGCGTGGACTCGCACACCTTGACCACGCTGATGACCTCTTTGACGGTTCTCCGGAAATCATGCATCCTGGCTGCAACCAGAAGTGCTGGAGAGGAGCGCGACGGGGAGTCAAGCCTCGGGACGGGGCGGTGAGAGCCCTGCCCGGGGGCCTGTGGGGGGCGAGGCCCCGGCCTCACAGTGGGTCACGGTTATGCAGTGTACGCGAGGTCCCAACACCCAAAAGTCCGCCATGGCTGAGGATCACAGAACGTTCTGCGTCCAACGCAAAGACAAGGAAGATGCGTCTAGAACCTCGTGTGACCCCTCAAAGTCAGGGAGCAAACTCCGAGGCGACTCAAACAGGCAACCAGTTGGCAACGCAGGTAAGGAGGCTGGGGACACGGCCAGGTCGGGGGGAACAGGGATGGGCCCCGGGTGGTGGCCGCAGCCGGGCTGACCAGGAGCGGCCCAGAGTCGGCAGCGCACTGGGAGAGGACTCTTGCTGGTGGCTGAGCGTGGGAACACAGGCCCTTGGCGTTCCAGGAAGCACTGGAGCCCGGGGGGGCGGTTGTCGTGGGGTAAGGGCCACCAGAAAGGAGGGAGGGCCTGCTGGGTAGGACTCCAGGCCCAAGGGCTACGTCAGACCCCAAGGCATTGGGGACAGAGCTGGAGGATGCAGAGGGAGACCGGACAGCCACCCTTCGGGGGACCGAGAAGTACCCTCTGTACTAACAACTCGGCACCGGGGCGGGGCAGGGCTGGCCGCACGGGAGCCCTCCAAGGCCAGGTTACCTCTGCAGACAGCCCACCCCATCCACGGCCGGCGGAGCCTGGCCAGCCTGACTCCGGGGCCGTCCCACCTGCTCCGCAGAGGCCCGAGGGGCGCCGGCCGGTGTGCATCCAGTCCCTCTTCATCCTCTGCAAGAGCCTCAGGGCCGTCATGGACACCTCGTGGTTCTTCTCCCCAAACTCCAGCAGGTGCGCAAAGCGCGGGATGTACAGGCACGGGTCTGCCGCAGACACACGCACTCAGGCCGCGCAGGACGCGTCCACTCCCCGCTCAGCAGGCCTCGCGGAACGTGCGTGTTCCAGATCCGGGAGGCACACGGAGACCACACAGCGCGATGCCCGCCCTCAGGGTGACCCTCCCAGTCCGTCCACTGCACAGCTTCCCTGACCCTCGGCTGGGGGCTGCTCGCCCACATCCCTCGCACAGCTGCCGCGTGGGGTCACCCCACGTGCTCGTGCACACGCACACACGATGCCCTGCTGCTTTGTGGGGCGTTCTGCGGATCACGACGGAGACAGAGCCTGTTTCTTACCTACTTACTGACCGAGTTTACTCTCATGAAACATGAGCTGTATCTCCTGCCCTTCCGTCTACAGGCGTGCAAGCAGCTCTTTAAATAATCGTACGTTCCTTCGCAGGGGAAGGCTCAGGAAGGACCCGTGCACGCACGCACACACTCTCCCTCCCTCGTGCCCTGCTCCCTGGACGACCCCTGGCCTGGGCGTTAGGGAGAGTCCAGCTGCCAGGTAACCTCCTGAATTCAGCGGCCGGCTGTGCTGCCGCAGGTGCACGGAAGGAACCATGCAGGGCCCCCGACAGAGCATCAGGGGCGAGACTTGCCTTGGACAGGCTCATCGGGAAAGCCTTGCTAAGGCTTGAAGGGGGGTGCCCCGAGGGGGCCACAGGCCAGCCAGAAAGCAGGCGAGTGCTGGCAGATGGTGACAGGCAGGACCCTGCTGTCTACCAACACCAAGCACCCTCCTTCGGGGCCCCGGCCCGATCACTTCTCCCAGCCTCCCGGCATCTACATGACTGAGCTCTGGCCCCTGGAAGCCCCATGTGGGGCTACGAGCACCCCTTCCTCTGCCCGTCTTGGCTCACGTAAAGGACCACGGGAGACGGGCAGCGACAACCGCCGAAGCAGCCTGGGTCCCCAAGGACGGCGAGGACCCGAGGGACATCCCCCACACCGACTGCGGGGGCTGAGCTGGCGAGCAGCTGCCACTCATCCACCTTTCCCCAAGGCCCTGGGTGCTGCGGTCTCTGGAAAGGTGGGTCCTGTGCTGGGCAGGGTGGACATCAGGTGGAGCTCTGGTGGGGCAGCACGGCCGAGAGGCGCGGCTCGCCAGCCCGGCACGGTCTCCTGGCACGTCCGTCTCCAAACTGTCCCAAGCAGCTTCTAGACGTGCAGGTTTGTATTTCAAGAATTCAGCAGTGTCAAAACTTTCACCTCTAACTCCGGTGTTTACGTTTCATTGAAAACAGTTGGAAACCCTAACGGTATTGCTTCTGAAACATTTGTTTTCTCCCCATAACACGTCTCTTGGCAACCACATCACAAACAAAACCCCAACCAAACAGAACAAAGCCCGTGGCGGAGGGGTGCCGTCGCCCCAGACTGCCCAGGCTCAGAGCTGACCGCCTGTGGCGGGAGGGAGAGGACACTCCAAGCAGATGAGGAAGGCAGACGTCTACAGGGAAGGCAATAAACCCCAACACATCACACAGTCTAGGCGAGACCCTCTCACCAGCGGGAAGAAAAAGGCAAAACCCAGGACACGCTGTTTACAAGAGACGCTAAAGCGTGAGATGGACCGGGACTCGCCACCCAGGAGAGAGGGTGGTGACGGCTGCAGGGACGCGGGGCAGGGGGCCCTGAGAGGGGCTGGGAAGGGGCTTCACGCCACCCACAGGAGGCCCCGAAGCCACACGCCTGTGGACGCGCCCAACACAGTGGGAACCGAGCGCAGCAGGGGCGCTGGAACAGCCGTCTGAAAACCACAGCAGCGCGAGACTTAGCCCAGCTCCGGCCCACTCAACACACGCGGAAGGGCAAAGGACAAGACGAGGAAGGGTTAGCGTCACCACCGGCCCCGTTCACCCGCTGCCCTGCAGAGGGGCCGTGCTTCTCCAAAGCCTCTGCCGCAGGGAGGAGGACCCGAGAACCCGCAGAGGGACCCTCCCGGGGCTCTGCCTCGGGGCCAGAGGCAAAGTGCGGCCCCTCCCCTCCAACAGCGGCCGGCGCGCCTGGGGGGCTGCCTCGGTCAGGGTCTGACTGGGGCTCAGGCCGCCACCCCCCAGGCGGGCTCCGCGTGGCGCATGGGGGCCGCGAACACTCTCCCCCTGCCGGGCTCGTGCTCGCCCTCACGTAAGATCCCCGAAAACAGACGGTAGGCCGGAACGCAGCGACAGTGCGGGAAAGGCGCGCAAAGTGCGCAGAAAGGAACAAACGGAAGGAGCAGAGAAGCGGCAGCGGCGCCGAAAGGCCTTCCGTACAGGAGCGCCGGCGGCCGGCGCGGGGCCCGGAGCGGAGCGGGGAGTGGGGTCGGGGTTCCCCGAGGCGACAACAGCGCGCACAGACGGCACACAGGGGAGCGCGTGCGCACCCCGCCTCCGGACAGGGCTCGTGAACGACACACACACGCGCGCGTCCGCGGACACACAGCCGGGCACCGCGCGCGGGCATCCCCAGCGCTGCCGCCTGCGCCTGCGCCAGCCCGCGGGGCGGGGCCGCCCAGGCCGCGGGCGCGCACGTCGTCCGCGCGGGGGAAGGGGCGGGGCCGCCCAGGCCGCGGGCGCGCACGTCGTCCGCACGGGGGGAAGGGGCGGGGCCCGCCGTGACGCGGCGTGACGCGCGGGCGTCGTGGCGGCAGGGGCGAGGGCGGGCCGGACGGCGCCCCCTGCGGCCGCGCTGCGGGCTGCGGGCTGCGGGCTGCGCGCTGCGCGCCGGCGGGCGGGGCGGGGCGGCCCGAGGCAGCAGCGCCCGCCGCGGCCCCCATGCTGCTGCCCCTGGCCTGTCTGCACGGCCGGGTGGCGCAGTGCCTCACGGCGCTCCTGGTGCTCGCAGAGCCGCCCCCCCGGCCCCGGCGCGGCGCGAGGGCGCACGGCGCACCGCCGGCGCGCGCGGAGGCCGCCCTGCCCGCGAAGATGGCCGCGGAGCTGTACCCGGCCGCCGGCGCCGCGGCCGCCACCGCCACGGACATCGCCAACAGCAACGCCGCCGCCGCCGCCGCCGGCAGGAAGGGCCCACCCAGCGCGCCGCCGCCCGCCCCGCCGCCGCCCGCGCCCGCGCCGCCCGCGCCGGACAACAACAACTTGGAGAGCCCCAACTGGCAGTCCTTCCACCCGACCCTGCGCGAGAGGTGAGCCCGGCGCGCCCGCGCCCCGCGCCCCCACCCCGGCCCGAGCCCGAGCCCCGAGCCCCGAGCCGTGTGCCTCTGCCCTTTGCAGGAACGCGCTGATGTTCAACAACGAGCTCATGGCCGACGTGCACTTCATCGTGGGGCCCCCGGGGGCGGCCCGCAGGGTGCCTGCCCACAAGGTGAGCGGACGCGCGGCCCAGCTCGCGAGCGGCGACTGCTCTCCCCTCGGGGGTGGCGTGCGGCATCCCATGCTGGCATCCGCTGGGGGCAGGGAGGGCTCAGGGCAGCTTGTCTCTCCGCAGTATGTCTTGGCTGTCGGGAGCTCCGTCTTCTATGCCATGTTTTACGGCGACTTGGCAGAACTCAAGTCAGAAATCCACATCCCCGACGTGGAGCCCGCGGCTTTTCTGATCTTGTTAAAGTAAGTGCGTTGCGTGAGCGCGCAGGGAGGGGGTGGGAGCCGCCGGTGACGCAGCCCCCCCCGCCCAGGTACATGTACAGTGACGAGATCGACCTGGAAGCCGACACGGTGCTGGCCACGCTCTACGCTGCCAAGAAGTACATCGTGCCCGCTCTAGCAAAGGCCTGTGTCAATTTCCTGGAGACGAGTCTGGAAGCCAAGAACGCCTGCGTCCTGCTGTCCCAGAGCCGGCTGTTTGAGGAGCCCGAGCTGACCCAGCGCTGCTGGGAGGTCATCGATGCACAAGCCGAGATGGCCCTGCGGTCTGAAGGCTTCTGTGAAATCGACTGGCAGACGCTGGAAATCATCGTGACACGGGAGGCGCTCAACGCCAAGGAGGCCGTGGTCTTCGAGGCCGTCCTGCACTGGGCCGAGGCAGAGTGCAAGAGACAGGGCTTGCCGGTCACCCCGCGCAACAAGAGGCACGTCTTGGGGCCTGCCCTCTACCTGGTCCGAATTCCCACCATGACCCTGGAGGAGTTTGCCAATGGCGCTGCCCAGTCGGACATCCTGACCCTGGAGGAGACCCACGACATCTTCCTGTGGTACACGGCGGCCAACAAGCCGCTCCTCAGCTTCCCGCTGACCAAGAGGAAGGGCCTGGCCCCGCAGCGGTGCCACCGCTTCCAGTCTTCCGCCTACCGCAGCAACCAGTGGCGGTACCGCGGGCGCTGTGACAGCATCCAGTTTGCCGTGGACAGGAGGGTGTTCGTCGCGGGGCTGGGCCTGTATGGGTCCAGCTCCGGGAAGGCCGAGTACAGCGTCAAGATCGAACTGAAGCGGCTGGGGGTGGTTCTGGCTCAGAACCTGACCAAGTTCGTGTCGGACGGCTCCAGCAACACCTTCTCGGTGTGGTTTGAACACCCCGTGCAGGTAGAGCAGGACAGCTTCTACACGGCCAGTGCCGTCCTGGACGGCAGCGAGCTCAGCTACTTTGGGCAGGAGGGCATGACCGAAGTGCAGTGCGGGAAGGTGACCTTCCAGTTCCAGTGCTCCTCGGACAGCACCAACGGGACCGGGGTCCAGGGTGGGCAGATCCCCGAGCTCATCTTCTATGCCTGAACTGCCGAGGGGTGGCCTGGATGCGCTAGGACGCGCACCAGGAGGAGGCCTTCCTCTGCAGCCGGCCCCGCCGGGAAGGGACACGCAGCAGACTGTGCGACCCCTTTCCCGCCCTGCCGGCTGCCTTACCAACACCATTAAAGGCTTCGCTTCCTTTCTCTCTCTCTCTCGTTCATAGCGGCAGCCCAGAGCTGGGAACTTGACGCTCTTCCTACACAGCGAGAGCCAGGGCTTCTGCGTCCCAGCTGCTGGGCAGATCTGGGGGCACAAGGCGGGCTTCCTGCAGGCCCCCACCCTGCGGTGCCCACACCACCTGCTCTGTGGGCCTTGCTGCCCCTCCCACCCCCATGAATTCTCAGCATTACTACGCTTAACCTAAAACCTTCCCTTCAAATTCAAAATTGGGAAAAGGCACCTAAAACAGTTCACGTCTAGCTGCATTTTCATAACAAGGTTTCAATGAAACAAGCTACCGAGAGAGAAACGAGTGAAGGAGTATGAAGCCGAGGCACGCGCTTTCCCACGTGTTTGTGAACGGCATGTCCCTTCTAGCACACGAAAAAGCCTCCAGTGCTAAGCCATGTTTCCTGGTTAGAAACAAACTGCCTCCTGGGGAGGCCTGTCTGTCCCCGTCTGTCTGCCTCCACCGTGGGTCTGTGGCCAGAACACTCTGGAAAAGGCCAGGTGTCTGCTTGTGTCGTGCTTCCTGAGGCATCCCAGCCTCTCAGACGAAGCCCTACTGGAGGACTCCAATTTGAGGGTGGTGGGGTGAGGTGGGGCTCTCTGCAGGCCCCAGATGGCCCCTGTGCAGGCATGCTTCGGGGTAAAGCAGGCTCTCTGAGTCCCTTACCTCTGTTCTCCCAGGCTGCACACTTTGTGGCTGGTTGCTTTGTTTCTGAAAAACCTCAGCTTGACCCCGGAGGGAGGGACCATGTCACTCGGCACAGGGACGTGGCCTCTTGGGGGAGGGTCTTAGCTGGGAGTGGAACCCCCAAGCCTAGTGTAGCCCGGCAGCTGTGCCCCTCTCCTGACCCACCCTGCCAGACCCTGCTTTCCCAGCCCCAGGGTACCATCCTGTGGGTTATCCGGGACTGCACCCCCAGCCCGCCCTCCCTGGCCCTGCACCCTGTCTCCTTGAAACAAAATACACTTGTAGAGAATGATGGGCAAAACGGGGAGCAGCCCCCACAAGCAGACTGTGAGAACAATCCTCTCGGTGAAGCTCCAGGGAAGGCAGAATGGGCTAGGAAAGCACCTCTCCGTCTGCAGAGGTCCTGCCTTCCCCGGGGCACCAGCCACCAGGTGTATTCCTCAAGAGGTGGACAGATGGGTCCCGTTTCCCTCTGTACCCTCCTCCACACCTGCCGGGGACTGACCATGGGCGCTCTGGTTCTAAACCAGAAGTGATCCCCAAACTGTCGGGCTCCCAGCTGCTTCTCGGACGTTTCTTACGACCCGGTGGAGCCCCTGTCCCTGCACAGGACTCCCTCCCACCCGACGTACCGATCGCTGGCGCGTTGATGCACAGCTCTCTTGCCAGAAGAAGGAACGTCTTCCCCAGCACGTACACGTTCACCTGTGAGGAAGAAGCCACAGCTGAGGACAGCACTGGGATTTAGGAAACGTTTGCTTTTGTTCCTTACGACATGCATTTCACTGTTCAGTCTCTGACAGCCCCCCCCCCCGGCCCTGGGCCCACCCTGCTTCCCAATCCCAGGCAGCTTTTTCAGACCCTGCACTGTCTCAGCAACGACTGGATCTGCTACGAGAGAGA
This sequence comes from Halichoerus grypus, assembly GCF_964656455.1. Classification (NCBI taxonomy): domain Eukaryota; kingdom Metazoa; phylum Chordata; class Mammalia; order Carnivora; family Phocidae; genus Halichoerus; species Halichoerus grypus. The sequence goes on from NC_135719.1 coordinate 150,953,360, forward strand.
CTGCTGACATAGAGCCCAGGGCTCGCTGTGTGTCGTTCAGAGTGCTCCGCACCCCTGCGTGCTCCCTTGCTGGGATCCCTGTCTGTGTCCCCGTGGACCAGCTCCGTCATGGCCGTGGGTCTCTGCAGGCCTCGGTGACCCTCCCCCCACCCCCATCAAGTCCAAATCGGCTGTGGAGTCCACCGCCTGACCAGGCTGC